>NC_073691.1:134447946-134769215 GCF_029784155.1 Uranotaenia lowii | reverse complement strand
TATATGTGCTAATGTACCTATATGGCCTCCAAAATGATACGTATATACTGGTTTTGCTGAATTATATACGATATGTTTAAACATATATTTGTACGTATATTTGTGCTGCAAATTCGAAATACCCACCAAATGGTTGTCTGGATCTTCCGTTTAGCTTGAAAATGCTGCTTATGACTGAAACCCCCGGAATATGGATATTAGATGGAGTTCAATGAGTAGAAGACGAACTTCGCAATCTGACGCCATCTTGAAATTAATTGAAAAAACACGGCGGTATTGTCGAATATAAACGAGTGCAGAATACCTTAACTTATCTCATATAAAATAAAATTTTTCCGTATTTGGTATGGAATGTCCAAAAAGTAGCTGCGCTCCAGCTGATTTTTATCAAAAAGATAATCAAAATTGCTGAGGATAGAATTGTTCCACATAAATAGAAGAAAAACTTTAAAAATGTGCTTTTGTAACTTTGTATTAAGTTTACATTGGAAATTTATGGAGCTGATTGTTTTACCAGTCATTTCACAAATAAGATTCTTCTTTTTAGAAATTTACCAGGAGATCCAAGATGATTTTCAAAACATTCGTTGGACCCCACATATGTGTAATGGCAGGAGCCATTTCAAAAATCAATTGAACACTTAAGTGCATACTTTATTTTAAAAAAAAAGAGAAACCTGAATAAATTATCTCTATAATGAAACTACCCAGGTAGCCATAAGCACTACAATAGCCGTTAATTTCGGCAATATTGTCTCACAAAGCTAAGAGAGAGCAGCGAAGCTCTTAAGCTGTTTTAAATAGTGCTTCGCCAAGTTTTAAGTGCTTATGGTTTCTTTGATAATAACAACTAAATCGGTCATCATTTGCGACCAGGGTAACGCAAACAAAGTACAGGTCAAATTTCTCGAAAAAATGTTTTGCGAACATCTATGGAAGATTGAAATAAATGGTTTCCAGCCCTCCAAATCCCCGCCTCCGCCTTGGATTCTTCGAAAACCCATCTTGACTCCATATAAAATCGTTACCATTTCTATGTGGAACGAAATGTCCATAATACTTGGAGGAGAAACCTCTGGAGATCATTATAACGTAAGCTTGCCAGATTGTTCAGTTTTATTCGGGTTTGCCCGGATATTGTATGATATAACAAAATTTGGGAAAAGTCCCGGGGTTGCTCGGATTTCACTGAAAAAACTCGGATTATGCACGGAGTACATTACTTTATTTTTAAATCGAACAAAAAAAAGGTGGAGGTGGAACTTACCTCACAGCGCAGTTAGTTAACCTTAAGTGAGCTAAAAAAGCTCAAAGTTCTGTAAAATGACAATTTTTTTTTCTGGGATTTCGGAAAACGTACTGTAAACAACTCACTCATAAAATTAAATTTATAATAAATTTCAGTTTAACTATGATCCAATTTATTTATATTTGAAAAAAAATGGAAACTTTAAATGTAAAGCTCAATTAGTAAAACAATTATTTCCGAAACCGATTTTCATGAGTTTCAGCTCAAGTGTAAACATCAAACTCAAGTGAAACAGATGAACTTTCAATACCAGGCCAGCAATTGAATCGTTTTGTATTATAAAATTGCTGACCCGATGTGAGCTTGCTACACTTTGTAGAATTCAAGAAATTTGTGATATAAATCATTTGAATTATTGATTATTAGAATATCGTTTTCAATTGACAATTCAACATCAAAAACAACCTCTTTCAATGGAAGTTGCTTCTTCAAATTTGAATAGTAATGGCAATGATGATTGAATGGCTTTATGAGTTCCTCGAATTATGCCAAAAAATATTTATAAAAGGCTCCTACGCCTTACCGTCTTGCCTCTAAAAGAATAAATAAAAAAACATTTCTTGAATCCCGAAAAATAAAATTTTCTATGTGCCTAGTTTGGTACACTGTGACACCAAGCACAGTAATTTTTGTTTTCTATTCAAACTATATTTCATCTTTTCTGTTCCAAACTTCGTCGATTCTCCGGGGCATAGGGCCTTGGTAAAAGACCTCCACTGTTGACAATCCGGAGCCAGCGTCTTCACTTGGTCCCAGTCCAGATTCTCGTCGACAGTTCGGATTTCGGCGGCTTGGTTTCGTCGCCACGAATTTCTGGTCTTTCGACGTCCCAATGGATTCCATTCAAGTGCCTCTCTGCAAATCTCGTTCTCATCTCTTCGCAGCGTGTGCCTAATCCATCTCCACTTACGTTCCCGAATCTCGATTTCTAGCGCCTTTGATGACACCGGCGATGTAGTTCCTCATTTGAGATCCAGTTGCCAGGCCGTCAAGCATGAATGATGTTTCGCAGGCAGCAGTTTACAAATACTTGCAGTATTCGCGTCGTCACCGCACCGCATATGTGCATCAAGTTTAGCACCCATACAACAATACGAGTTTGAAGTTTGAGTTGAAGATTCCATGAGATCTGGCATGTTCTCCACATGTTCCGGAGACTCGCAAACGTTAATCGGGCCTTTCTGATTCAGATTTCGATGTCTTTTCTGGTACCACCATCACGCGTTATCTGGCTACCAAGATACTGGAAGCACTCAACTTTCTCAACTTGTTGACCAGCTACCATGAAATTAGAAGGATTTCCTGTGTTGATCTCTATCGTCTGCCAGGTCAAGGCCGTTCAGCTGCTCCATTGTCGAAGGATTCCACGGCAATCCTCGGTTTGGTCTACAGTCAATCGATCCAGTCACGATCTCATCCATTACAATGAGAAAAGCACCGGTGATAAAAAACATCCTTGTCTCACTCCAGCAGTTACCGGGATAGGTTCGGACAAGACATCGTCGTACAAGACTTTGCACGAATTGCCTCGTACTGTGCTTCGATGAGATGAACTTGTTACTCTGGGATCCCTGTCGTCTAAGAGCAGCCCAGATGTTTTCATGGTTCAGTCGGTCAAATGCTGTTTCGAAATCAACGTTAAGGATCACTTTGTAGAGTACTTTGAGGGTTGTACATGTAAATGTTATGCCACGCCAGCTACCGCACTCTGTTAGGTCTCCTTTCTTCGGGACCTTTACGAGGATACCCTGCATCCAGTCGGCCGGAAATGTTGCAGTTTCCCAGATGTCATCGAAAAAACCGTGTAATATTTGTGCTGACAAGACAGAGTCGGCTTTCAGCATTTCAGCAGGGATGCAATCGATCACAGGTGCTTTGTTGGATTTCATGCTTCTGATTGCCGCTTCTATTTCAGCCAGCGAGGGCGCTTCCGAGTTGACGCCATCAATGCGACTTACTGTTGGCGCTTCGAACTTCGGGTTCTGTTGGCCATCGCTATTCGTGACTCGGAAGAGTTGTTCGAAGTTCGAAGTGCGCAGTCCATCGTTTGAGCTGATCTGTTCGCTAGGTTAATAACTTACCTGCTCGATCTTTAGGCGGTATTCTAGTACAAGCCCTTGAACCACTAAGACCAAACCCACCGGGCGTTGCTTTTTCGGTCAGTATTTTAGATGTTTTGATTGGTTGAGTTTTTATCTACTTACTGAATTTCGCAACCATTATTGCCATCCAAGTTGGTATTTGTGTTTGTTTATTTTCTGATAGCGACGACCGGCTGCGTTGCTACCGGGTTGCTACATAAACGCATCCTGTAACAATCTACTGCTCGAATGCTATTTCTCGAATCAAGTTAGCGACTGTTGGTGCGATGATGGGTTGATAAATATGTTGCTGAATGTACTCGATTCGAGGTTTAGCAACCATTGGTGGGCTTGGTCTAAGACCACGCCACCGGACGTTACTATTTCGGTCAGTATTTTAGATGTTTTGATTTCAGCAACATATCTATCAACCCATCATCACACCAACAGTCGCTAACTTGATTCGAGAAATAGCATTCGAGCAGTGGGTTGTGTAACCGTTCGTTACAAAATCTTTATGTTTTTTTTTTTGTTTAAATAATTGAGTGAACGTTCACATTGCTAAAATTTGTTAGTTATATTGTGAATATTGTTATTAGTTTAGTTTGGGAATTGTAATTTTAATTAATCTTCGACACACCGAAAATTGTCTATACACTGTACACATAACATAAGTGGGACTTAGGAAAAATGTCGGAGTAAGGGAAAAGGTGTGGAACATGGGTGTGGGAACTATTCAACCCTGCTTCATCAATTCCCCATTTTGAATTTAAAAATTGGCGGTTTTCCCTGGCCAGATTCGGCCATTTGAATCTAGGCGGCGAGTGTGACAATACGTTAGAGTGGAGTTGTGAGTTTATTGTAAAAAGTTTGTTTGAAGGTGGAAATCTTTTGGAAGTAGCAGGCTGTCGAAGCTATCCAGGTATGCCTTGCGAAAAGCAACAGTGATATGCATGAAATTGCTGCAACGTGTATGCAATTTGGTAATTTTTCTGTACGTCCACAGGACCTTTTTGTTCCTATATGAAATTTAAACTCACCCGTCACGCTCCTACGGCCCACAGTGGGCCAGGAACCACACTTTTGCGGTCAAAATTGACTGCAGGCCAGAGGCTTCGTTGTAGCTCATTGGTGTCTTCGACAAAGTTACTCGGCTATATTTGCGCTATCTATTGATGGATTTGAATTAGTTCTATTTTTCTCCGCATGGTGGCGCCAAAATCTAACTTTCTACAGAAGCAAGATACAGGCATGGTTTCTTCTACAAAGTTGTTCATTATACCTTTTACATCAACTTTGTAGAACATTGTTAAGCTCTATGTTGTGTACTTAACTTGCAAAAATAATAATTTAAGGAAACCTTGCAAAAAATGGTTTTTTTCACCTATTTTTGTGTTTAGCTATACAATACCTCAAATTTCCACAGTATTCGATTGGAATAGACTTAAATGAGATATTCTAGTGGAAAACTTATTCGTTTCGCCGATTTTTTCTGTCAAAATTGCAAAAAATTGGTTAAAATTATACATTTTTCAAATTGCAATAACTTGCTTGCGAGCAGTTTGGCGCACCTCATTTTTCGAGAAGTTACAGCTGTGATTATGATCTAAATGCATGTAAAAAATGTCGGTGGGTTCTCGTGGGTTCCTTGCCAAATGATTTAATAAAGTTGGTAAGTTTTCAATACAAATCCACATATTTTAAGACCTTTTTCAAAGAAAACATCCGAATTTCTCGTAGAAAAGTCGAATTTTCATCGTTCAATTATTGGAGTTGCTGCTTGAATAAATAATTCAGCACATTTTTCGCACTTTTAATCTAATTAGAAAAAAAAATTCAAAAATTAATTTAAAAAAAACCGTTTAAAATTATTTTTAATTTTTTTAAATAAATTTTACCAAATGTGCTTAATCGCTTAATTAAGCATCGCAATGAACTAAAGCAATAATAAAACGACGAAAATTCGACTTTTCTACGAGTAATGTGGATGTTTTCTTTGAAAAAGGTCTTAAAATATGTTGATTTGTATTGAAAATCTACCAACTTTATTAAATCATTTGGCAAGGAACCCACGAGAACCCACCGACATTTTTTACATGCATTTAGATCATAATCACAGCTGTCACTTCTCGAAAAATGAGGTGCGCCAAACTGCTCGCAAGCAAGTTATTGCAATTTGAAAAATGTATAATTTTGACCAATTTTTTGCAATTTTGACAGAAAAAATCGGCGAAACGAATAAGTTTTCCACTAGAATATCTCATTTAAGTCTATTCCAATCGAATACTGTGGAAATTTGAGGTATTGTATAGCTAAACACAAAAATAGGGGAAAAAAACCATTTTTTTGCAAGGTTTCCTTAAATTATTATTTTTGCAAGTTAAGTACACAACATAGAGCTTAACAATGTTCTACAAAGTTGATGTAAAAGGTATAATGAACAACTTTGTAGAAGAAACCATGCCTGTATCTTGCTTCTGTAAAAAGTTAGATTTTGGCGCTACCTTGCGGAGAAAAATAGAACTAATTTAAATCCATCAATAGATAGCGCAAATATAGCCGAGTAACTTTGTCGAAGACACCAATGAGCTACAACGAAGCCTCTGGCCTGCAGTCAATTTTGACCGCAAAAGTGTGGTTCCTGGCCCACTGTGCGGCCTAACGAACTTCCCGTTCGTTACGTCTAACCCGTAAAGGATCGACGATATCCTCTGGTCTGCGGGCCATAACCACTAAGGAGGATTCCCTCGAATCGGAAAGGTCTCAATTTCCAAGGGGGCCAGCCTTGGTCAGTCGATAAAGTCCATGAGAGAAGCGCCTAGTGAAGCTACCTAGAACTCCACGCGACTAGATCCTAATGTTAACCCGGACTAGTCAATCCCACCCCCATTTTCCAGTGCATTGAGACTGCCTCGGCGTACGACACAGCGACAGGCGAGCTGACGAGCTCGCCATTTTGAGATAGCTGAGTCATCGTACGAAGGAAATTTTGCGCAAACACAACCCACTCACATACACTATACAAATACACAATTTTAAATTGAATTAGTTTCTGGTTTTTCTTCATGTTGTTCAATAAATTCCTTTTTTTCCTCAACTCAATCAATAGTTTAATTTAAATACATAATAACAACAATAGCCCAAGCAAGGTGAACCTTCGAGAGTCCGCGACGTCCTCACAGTTACCCAGTAGCAGGCAGACCCTCAGACCCGGCTCGAGGGGTAGCAACCCGGCTGTTCAGTTTAAGAACCACTGTATGCGAAGCATAATTCTAAACCATGAGCGAGAGAAACAACTGCGAGATCAAGTGGGCTGGGGATACCGGGAAACCTCATTTCCAACCCACCGATTTACTGAGCCTTCTCCTCTGCTGCGAGCAACAATAGCCGTCGTCATCAGCGGATCCGATTCTCGATCACCAGCAATGATGATCTGTGTGGCTGATAATAGGGAGAATTGCTCTGATAACAATTGGAAAACATCGCACCACCCGAACCAATTGTGAGGAGTTGTGAGCGTCTCAAGCATCGAACGATTGTAAGTTGACCACCGACTACCGATCCAACAACGAATCTGTACCCTGGCCGGGTGTCTAAAAGGCCATAAACTTTAAGTTCAAAGATATTATTTTTAAGTAGAAGTTAACTTAAGCAAACCGTCAAATTATAGTTAACTAAGAAAATCCGCGAGTTTTGCTGTGTCCGGAAAACCCCAGCATACAAGGGGACATTCAAGGGTTTCGAACAAAAGCATCCGCCTATCTGCGACGTGCGACGGCCGGCTTGAGATCAGTAGATCAAGTCCGGTCACAGAATAACTACTGCACAGGTTGGTGGTAATTGGCCCATCCGGGATCAAACACCGGCGTTTATGTAGCAACCCGGTAGCAACGCAGCCGGTATTCGCTTTAAGAAAATAAACAAACACAAATGCCAACCTAAATGGAAACGATGGATGCGATATTCAATAAGTAGATAAAAACGCAACCAATCAAAACATCAAAAATACCGACCGAAATAGCAACGCTTGGCGGGTTTGGTCTTACTAATTCTTGCACCCATTACATTGTTGCCATCTAGGTTGGTATTTGTGTTTGTTTATTTTCTGATAGTGACGACCGGCTGCGTTGCTACCTCTTTCTCCGATCATCGACCATCCTCCAGGTTTCATCCGACATTTTTCCACAAAATTTACCGAGTGTACCATGGCGTTTCGTGATAAGGGCATTCTTTATCCCACGCCACTGTCCTTCGCAGCCTTGTCAGATCTACGGATTTCTCCGTAGTTCTACAGATTTTAAGCATTTCTACGGAGCTACGTATCGACGCTCGAAATCTACGGGTTTTAAGCATTTCCTGCTGATTTTCTACGGATTATCGAAAAAATTCAAGGAATTCTGCGGATAAATGAAAATTCTACTTGACAACTGTTCGCGAAACAACAAGTGTATTTTTGTTCCTCCGAAATGGTCCGCCACAACATTTGGTGCCGTGACCAGGATGGGAAAGCTTTCGCCAAGATTTCGTTTCTCTTGCAGCGTTAAGCTACCCCATCCTGTAACCTAACCTAGCCTCGATCACGCCTAGTGTACTGCATTTGACAATAAGCCGCTGTTACTATCGAGCCATCATCAGAAACTGGATTCAATCACAGATGACCCGTTTGGTGTACCGCAACTCGTCAGCACCCTGCGGTAATGACCCAATTTCGGTTCAGAAGTCCCTAGCCACCCAACATTACCAACTGATCCTGCCTATAAAACCGAAAATAGAGGAACCCGTATGGATTGCACTGGTATTCAGGTCCAATACCAGCCATTCGGGCATCATCTGCTGTGCTGACTATCCGAACAGTACACGCTACGAATGGTACGTTGTCCAAGGGTCTTAGTCCCATGTCCCAGTGAACCGGAATCCAATTCGACCCAAAACTCACCAAGTGATCCTACACCGAATTTTAATTGCTTAGCCGCATCTGTTATGGCTCAGCATCAGCCCATCACAGCATTTCTATTAGTCCCACGTCCAGGCCTGGAGTCCAATGTAACCGTTCCAGAAACCAATAATCCAATGTGTGAACGTACCAGTTCAGTCCAGCAGCAGTCGTCCTGTTCAAGTGATCCAATTCCACCATGAACTAGTTAATGCGGATTCAGAAAATTATCCCGCAAAAATCCTTCGTACTTTCTGTCCAGTCGTGTGATTCATTGTTCCAACATTGCAAGTCAACATTTGATTCAAAACAAAGTTAGGGCTACTAGTGATAAAACAATCGTTTTAGGTGGCCGGTATGATCGATCTCGGTACTATTAGTCACTCTGATGCGATTACTTAAACGCCTGAAAGTATACTTCCCAACAGGAGCATTTAACCACTGCCATAATGTTGCCAAGTTGTTTGTTCTATTGTTAAGTGTATGTATTGTTTTAATTCGCGGGAAAAGTTGAAATTTTAAATGGAGACAAAATAATTTTTTTTTTCTGGCAAGCTGTTCGCGAAACAACAAGTGTATTTTTGTTCCTCCGAAATGGTCCGCCACAACAACGACAAAAAAAAAGGTCATGAAGTTTTTCTTTTGCCGAAATCAGTACATTTTTCGACTTTGTTAAAATCTACGGACTTGGGCGGTTTTCAATCAGCCAACGCTGGTTCTTCGACTGTTCCGTATGTCGGCAATTCCAAGGCTTGGGATTCTAGCTGTTTAACGTATGCTCTTCTCACCTCTGAATTCTCCAACCGGCGGACGTCGTATCGACACCCGACGTTCTCCTCGTGCCGTTTTACACGCGCAACTCTCAGTCGTAGGACGAGGTGATGGTCAGATACAATGCCTGCGCTTCGTTTGTTGCGGACATCAAGAAGGCTCCTTTCCATTTTCGACTGATGCAGATGTGGTCAATTTGATTTTCTGTTCGGCCATCTCGGGATACCCAAGTGACCTTATGTGCGGGTCGATGGGGGACGAGTTATCCACCGATCATCATGTTGTGGTTGCTACAAAATTGTACAAACAGTTCTTCGTTTTCGCTTATATGTCCTAGACCATGGCGCCCCATGATGCGCTCGAGATCCATATTGTCAGAACCTAAATGGATTTGAATGTCTTCCTTCGGAATTTCCTCAACCACGCTGTTCAGTTGACTGCTAAACTGCTCTTTCTTCTGCAAATCGGTAACGTCAGGCAACGTGAACCATTGTAAGGTTTCAAACCCGTGCTCTAAATTCTTTCGTTTATCGGTTCCCATCTAATGAGGGCCGCATGGACCTGCGGATTCAACAGAAAACCAACTCCTCGTCCCAGAGTTGCCAGAGTAAAGCAGGACTTGCCTGACTTGCCAGGACTTGCCAACGCACTAAGCTCTGTCCCAGAATTTCAATCTTGAGGCGGCTAGCTTCTCTAGCAAGTTGAGCCAGCTTTCCTAGTTGGGCAAGGCTTAAAACGTTCCAAGTTCCAATTTGTGTCCATGTTTTCATGTTAAAAGTCGTCGCCAAATTTCCAGGTCGGTCATTTCTTTCGGATTTCATAACAATTCAATGAATCGGGAGCAGCTGGTTGTTAGCCTATGGTCCCCATCTCGCGATGGGGCTGTCATCTTGAAATTAGCTGGCAGGTTCCGTTCTTATATTCCGCCGCTCGCCGCGAGACAGACGCTGTTTGAGCCGCCCCTGACCTGGAGAACAGACGCGTGCGGTCACCTTCTCAGTCCCAGACATCCAGCCGGCAGTTGTGAATAAGAGGTGATATGATGTGTCATGCGGAAACCAAATACAAGCTTGTTCGCGATAGATTTAAACATGTTAACATTTCAACTTTCACCATATATGTGTCCAGAAGTTCTGACACCGAAACGTATGCTGGATTTAAAGTTTCAATTACTCTCTCTCGAGCCGATGAAAGTGGAAATTAATCACCTATGCAAAGTTAATTACCACCCACTAAGGCTCATCACTCAGCCGTTTAACACTTTCCATTTATGGTAGCGATCCATTGCATCGGAACGGTCACGCTTCATAAAATTCACCCCCGCTACGCCACAATCGACGATTAATAAATGTGCAAAATTAATACATTCAAATCAACAATCCTATGTATTTGTTCAATCAATGATCGGAACCGTCAATCAATGGGTAAGCCGTTCAATGCATTTTTTTGCTCGTGGAAATCCGCTTCCGCTCCTCTATAATGAAATTTGTTAGTGACAGATTAGCAGCTACTTAAGGGCCGAATGGGGTGGAAAATTTAGTTTTCCTTTTCTTTTCGATTGCTTATGTTTTCTCTTCCTTCATCGAGCTGGCAAGTAAACGAAATCAAAATCACGAAAAAGAACTGAACTGGGTGGGAGGAGGTATTTTTTTTTTGCTGGAAATATATAATGAAATATTTGCTGATACCCTGTTCGAGGAAAGAAAAGCGATCGCTCGATGTTGAGGATGTTGCCTTCTCTTCTTTTTTGTTGTTGCAATGAACAATTTACCTGTGTCTGCATTTACTGTTGAATAGGATTTTCACGCATTAATTAATTTAGATGGCTGATATTGATAGCAGCGTGGAGTATCAGTTTGATTTTCTACCATGGGTTTTTTCCAAGTTAGTATAAATTGATAATCAGAAGAGCAAGAAGATTCATTTTGAACAAGCCTTTCGATAAGCAAAACGTTAGCTAAATACAACAAAACAAGGTACAAATACCTAATTTTTTTTAATTCTCGATACATTTCGGAATCTTAAAGAATTCCTCGTCATTCACTGATTTTTAAACTTCTAACGTCAAACTTATTATATGATAATGTTTATGTAATTTCTATAAATTATTCTATAAACGATGCTTGGTTATCAGGTATTCATTAAATCATTAAATTTTTTCACATTTTTGGCATTAAAATGCGAAAAGATTTTATCGTTTGAATTATAAAAAGTCATACATGTAGAAAGAAGTGTTTCTTTAAGCAAAAAATTTTTGGATGTTTTCTCCCTAATTTTACTGAACATAAAGATTAAAAAAAAATAGGTGGTTTTAGAGTAGCAAAAATGATGCAACATTCGAATTACAAACCGTTTTTCACACGAAACGTACCAGAAATTACGAATTTAAAATATTAATTATGGTTACGCCTAACAAAGATTTTTTTTCACAAATTTTACTTCAGGTTAATTTTAAATTTAAGTATGTTAGTAGTTTCATTATTATAATTTTTGTAGAACGAATAACGCAGATATTTTTTTTATGTGGTATATCAATCTGTCAAGTGATTTTTAAGAGAGCGTCCAATGAAGAAGTTTTAATTTTAAAGCACCACGTGACTTCAATTTTAAAGCACCACGTGTGTCATCTATGAACCATCCATTTTACAAATCAAGGATATTGTTGATGACGTTTTCTGTTTACTGAAGCTTGACATTGAAAGTAAAATTTCTAATATGGTCGAATTTATGAACGTTTTACATATATTTTGGGATTTTTTTGTTGATATTGTTCGGTGAAATAAATGACTAGGTGCTTTGTTCTTTTACGTTTCGATTTACTATTATTTTTCAATCATCTTTAGATCTACAATAAAATATTTAAAAAAATAATATTGTAGATCTGAAAATGATCGAAAAGTAATAGTAAATCGAAACGTAAAAGAACAAAGCACCTAGTCATTTATTTCACCGAACAATATCAACAAAAAAATCCCAAAATATAATCAAACGGTGATCGAAACACGTCGAAAATTTTACATATATGTTCCTCCTCCGGCACAAAAACAACATATTTGGAATTTTATCGCTTCACCACAATTTTCGCTTATTTATGGCATGATTCTATCCAAACAGAGTTCAAAGTTTGAGTGGCCTATTGAAGTGCTATGCGAAGAAAACGGTCGAATTTGGAGGCAGTCTTCTTCTTCGTGTCAATCGTTATGAAACACTGACTGATTTGCAGCTGACGATTTGTAGTTAGCCTAGAGCTCAACCAACTAGTTAGAAAAATTTGTAAAAATTTACGAAGTTTGAAAAAATTTATTCTGAATCCATAATTCGGATTTATTGTTTTCAAGTTATTGTGCTTTCAATGCTTCAATGCTATTCAATAAGACTTCCATAGCGGTACCGAAACACTTTTTATTTTATTTTTATAATACGTCTCACGACATAACTTGACGA
This sequence comes from Uranotaenia lowii, assembly GCF_029784155.1. Classification (NCBI taxonomy): domain Eukaryota; kingdom Metazoa; phylum Arthropoda; class Insecta; order Diptera; family Culicidae; genus Uranotaenia; species Uranotaenia lowii. Next base: position 134,756,677 of record NC_073691.1, on the reverse strand, counting down.
ACATAATTCCTGAAATTCACTTGGTCCATGGCAACCGTTCTCCAATTTCTCGGGTACCCCACGTTCGCCAGATCACGCTCCACTTGGTCTAACCACCTCGCTCGTTGCGCCCCGCTCGTCTTGTTCCTACCGCATTCGTGGCGAACACCTGTTTTGCAGGACAGTCGTCCGGCATTCTCGCAACATGTCCCACCCAGCGATTCCGGCCAGCCTTCACCACCTTCTGGATACTTGGTTTACCGTAGAGTCGCGCGAGCTCGTGGTTCATCCTTCGCCTCCACACTCCGTTCTCCTGTACGCCGCCAAAGATGGTTCTTAACACTCGTCGCTCGAATACTCCGAGTGTACGCAGGTCCTCCTCGAGCAATTGCCATGTCTCGTGCCCGTAGAGAACAACCGGTCTAATGAGCGTCGTATACAGGTTACACTTCGTGCGAGGGCTAAGTCTTCTCGACCACAGTTACTTGTGGAGTCCATAGTAGGCCGACTTCCGCTGATCATTCGCCGCCGGATCTCACGGCTGGTGTCATTGTCTGCGGTCAAAAGTGAGCCGAGATAGACAAAGTCTTCGACTATCTCTAGCTCGTCGCCCTCGATCGTGACCTTGTAATTACTGAACAAGCGGGTTCGGTCGGTCTCGGATCCGCAAGCCAGCATGTACTTCGTCTTGGACGTATTAATCATCAACCCAATCCTTCCTGCTTCGCGTTTCAGTTAGCGGTAGATCTCTTCCACCGCCGCAGATGATCTGCTGACTACATCAATGTCATCGGCAAAGCAGATAAGTTGACTGGATCTGTTGAAAATCGTGCCCCGCATTTCGCCCACCGCTTGTCGAATAACACCTTCTAGCGCCACGTTGAACATCATGCAGGATAGATCATCACCTTGTCGAAGCCCTCTGCGCAATTCGAATGAGCTCGACAATTCACCCGAAATCCGCACACAGCACTGCGTTCTATCCATCGTCGCCTGGATCAGTCTGATCAGCTTCTCGGAAAAGCCGTTCTCGTCCACGATTTTCCATAGCTCGTTACGGTCGATCGTGTCGTATGCGGCTTCACAAGTCACACTTCAATCTCCACTCGACGTCTAGCTTCCATTTCATTTCAATTATCTAGAGCAGTGCTGCAAATAATCAGTGTCAGCTTTCAATTTTCAATTGAATTTACTGCAGTGTGCGCTCAGTTCATTTCCATCTGCATTCATCTGATAATGAACAGAAAGCTCAATCCCGAAAGCACTCTGCATACTCATTCACGCATCGGCAGCATCGGTGCTCAGCATACATTCAGGCTCTTTGCAGGTTCATGAGATTATCCAATGTTCATTTTCAGTTTCAAGCAAACATTGCTGAAAGTGAAAAAAGCTCAGTTCGATTATCATTAAGTTTAGTTGAATGGTGACAAAGCTTGTTCGATGCGCTAGACTTGCGGATATTGAATAATTTCTGCTGAGATTTCTATTGTAGAGGTGGGAAGGTTGAGAAATAAGTTTTCGGGTTGGCGAGAAGAACGCTGGCGAGGGAGCGTGTAGGACGAATGTGGGGGACAAAACTATGACAAATTACGACAAAAATGTAATAAAATTATGACACAAATATGACAAAAAAATTTGGCAATAAAATGACAAAACATGACAAATGAGGTAAAAGTATGACAAAATTATGACAAAAAATGCAAAAATCTGACAAATATGACTTATATTTTACAATGTAATAAAAAAACGCAACTCTGTCGAAAATATTACAAATCTGATAAAAATATGACAAATTTTTTACAAAAATTTCTAAATTTTCAAAAATATAACAACTGACAAAAATGTGACAACTATAACAAAAATATGACGAAATATAGGCAAAAAAAATTCAAGAATAAAACAAGCGTGGTAAAAATATGACGATTATATAACAATAAAATGACAGTATCATGACATAAAATTGTGATAAAAATAAAACAAATTTATGATATAAATTAGACAAATATGACCAATTTATGATTAAAATATTTAAAAGTTTAAATTGAAGGGACAAAAATGTCATCAAACTATGCAAAATTATGACAAATGTCATATCTTTCAGATTGTTGTCATTTTTTTTTACCAAATTTGTCATAAGTTTACCATATTTTTTTCCTTTTATTATTAATTTTTTTGTAATCATTTTGTCATATTTATCAGATTTATGACATAATTTAGTTTTTTAACACATTTGTCATATTTTTTACTAAGGTTTATCGATTTTTTGTCATTTTATTGTTAAATTGTCTTAATTCAGACATATTTTTGTCATATTTGTAAGATTTTTTTTCATAGTTTTGTTTTTTTTTGTCATGTTTTGTTATTGTTCTGTCAAAATTTTGCAATATTTTTGTAATATTTTTCATATTTTTTGCCATATTTTTATCACATTAGTCAAATTTTTATCTCATCTGTCAGATTTTTGTCAAGTTTTTTGTTATTTTTTGTCATTTTATAGTTCATTGTTTTGCCATATTTAGGCATAATTTTGTCATATTTGTTAGATTGCTGTCATTTTATTGTCAAATTTTGTCATATCTGTCAGATTTTGGTCATACTAAATATTTTCATAATTTTGTCATTGTTCTTCCCGCCCCCTCTGAATAATCGTACAGTCTTAGCGAATTTCAAATCGTGTTTTCTTTTCGAATCCCATTTCACAATTTTTGAAAATGGCGTAAAAACAAATGCCTACTGAAATTATCAGCAACTTTAGATGACACTGACTGAATGCTAAAGCTGCATTCACTGATCGAATGCAGTGAATGACAGAAACGCCTAAGCGAAAGACGCTTTCGTAGTAGGCGAGTGAAACAAGTTAGTTCGGGTTTACGAATGAGCTTTCTACTGACTGATAGACATACTCGCAAAGCTTGCCGTAAGCACGAAGATGACCGAGTCGATCAGAAGCTTTTATGTTTGTTGACTTTCCTATTCCATTCATTTCAGTTCAAGCTTTTTACACTGATAAAAAATCACAGTCAATATCATTCGTGCTTTCAGAAAATTTGCAGCACTGATCTAGAGCGCACCCATCCCCGTTTCCATTACAAACATTACTAATGTTCCAGGTCACGCCTCGAAATGACGACGAGAGAAAGTGGTGAACCCCTCATCAAAGATTACTCAACGCGAAAAGCCCGGCCTGTACTAATTAAATCCATTAGTAGCATGATAGTAAAATTAAGCCCTAAGATGACCTTCCCGAGGAGAGATGCTCTTCCAATGGCTGCTCTTTGGTTCCAAAACATAGCCCTTCAGTTCAGCAGCGGATAGTTTCGAATAGATGGTGCGTAGGGACTTGGTGTTCACGGCATTTTGGAGGATTTGCCGTAAAGTGAATATCTGGTCCGTCGTAGAACGTCCCTCCATGAAGCCGGCCTGATGACTTCCCACGAATCTGTTTGCTTGTGGCGTTAGGCGGCGGAGTAGGATTCGGGACAACACTTTGTAGGCGGCATTGAGGACAATGATCGCTTGGTAGTCCTCACAGTCCAATTTGTCGCCCTTCTTGTAGATGGGGCATATTACCCCCTCCTTCCACTCCTCTGGTAGCTGTTCTATGTCCCAGATCCGGACTATCAACCGGTGTAGGCAATCGGCCAACTTGTCCGGGCCCATTTCGATGAGTTCATTGGCGATGCTATCCTTCCCAGCCGACTTCTTTCTATTCAGCTTCCAGGAAGCATCGAATGGCTTCCTTAACTTCACTCATCGTTGGGAGTGGCTCCTCTACGTCGTTGGCTACGCCGACGATGTACCTTCCCCCACCGTCTTGATCTCCTGCATGTGCGCCGTTCAGGTGTTCATCGAAGTGCTGCTTCCACCTTTTGATCACCTCACGATTGTTCGTCAGGATGCCCCCGTTCTTATCCCGGCACATTTCGGCTTGCGACACGAAGCCATTGCTAGATGCATTGAGTTTCTGATAGAACTTTCGTGTTTCTTGCGAACGATGCAGCTGCTCCAGCTCCTCGAGCTCCTCCTCCTCCAGGCGGCGCTTTTTCTCCTGGAAAATTCGGACTCGCTGCCTCTTCCGCTGTCGGTGATTTTCCACTTTTCGACGGGTGTCTCTTTGCACTACTGCCGCCCGCGCGGCATTCTCTTCGTCCATCACCCTCCTACACTCCTCTTCGAACCAGTCGTTCCGTCGAGTTCGCTCCACATAACTGATAACGTTCTCCGCAGCACTGTTGATGGCTGTCTTGATGGTATCCCAACAGTCCTCGAGAGGGGCTTCGTCAAGCTCGCCCTCTGCCGGCAGCGCTGCTTCGACCGCTTGCGCGTAGTCTGCCGCGACCTCAGGTTGCTTCAGTCGTGCGATATTTAACTAAGGCGGGCGCCGGTTTCGTGTGTTGTTCACTACGGAGAGTTTTGGGCGCATCTTCACCATCACCAGATAGTGGTCTGACTCGATGTTTGCGCCTCGACAGGATCTGACGTCGATGATGTCCGAGAAGTGCCGGCTATCAATCAAAACGTGGTCGATCAGTGATTGCGTTTTGTACGGTGATCTCCAGGTGTACTTGTGTGGGAGGCGGTGCTGGAAAAAGGTACTACGTACGGCCATTCGTTTGGAGGCGGTGAAATCTATCAGTCTGAGGCCGTTTTCGTTGGTCAGCTGGTGCGCACTGAACCTTCCAATTGTCGATTTAAATTCCTCCTTCTGGCCGACCTGAGCATTAAAATCCCCGATGACGATCTTAATATCATGTTTTGGGCAACGGTCGTATTCACGCTCCAGCTGCGCGAAAAAACCGTCTTTGTCGTCACCGGTACTCTCGAGGTGAGGGCTGTGCACGTTGATGATGCTGATGTTGAAGAACTGGCCCTTGATTCTCAACCGGCACATTCGTGAGTTGATCGGCCACCGCCCGATCACGCGCTGTTTTGGGTCCCGAACAACACCAGGACGTTGTTGCACTCCGCACGCCGCTCCTGACATGGAGAACAGACGCGTACAAAGCCCCCTAACTCAGTCTGCATGCGACCAAAGCATCCACCGGGGTTGGGTACCCGATCTCCACTAAGGTTGCTCGCACCCCAGATAGCACCACGGGGAGGTAGAGAATCGGAGTTATCATTAAATCATTTTTTAATTCGCTTGCAAATAATTTGAATTGTATCGAATTTCATGCAGATTTCCCCCGTTTTTCAATAGGGAAGGATTCTCATCAATTTGTCATGTCAAATCTTGCATGTGTACCAATATTCATGTAAATTGTATGATGAACAGAAATATTAGACTCAAGCAAACTTTTCGCTTTATCAAAATAACTCTAAATAGCCATGATATTTACATATTTTTGAAGATTTTAGAATAAATTTCCAGGAAAAAGGTGGGCGATATAATAGAATTTTTAATTTTAAGTTATCATTTGGACCTATAATTGGTCTGTTGATTGAATAAACAAATATCATGAAATCATAAAAAAATATCGATTCAGTAAGAATTTGTTTAACCAAAACGATGTTTGGAGCAGTACTTTCGGTTCGATTTTAATATATCTATAGCTCCCTTGAGAGCAAGTTCACAGGTGTTGGGAAAAAGTGGTAGAAATTTTGTCACTTTTTGCACATTTTGAAAACTTTGCCATGCAAAAACATTTTCAAGATCTGTGGCCTTCAAGTTTTTTAACAACACGTGTTGTAGTTTCGTTTGCTGTGATGCAAAGATAGCAATATTTCTATCACATACAGCTGAAATAGAAACAGTGCTATAAAAAAATACGACGCCCAAAGATCTTGAAAACATTTTTGCAAGGTAAAATTTTCGAATTGTCAAAATTTCTACCACTTTTTCCCAACACCAAAGGACCAAACACCAAACACCAATCTCTTCAAAGGAAATTATTTTCCATTGAGATTCATATTGTTGTCAATTTAGTTAAATAATACATTTCCTCGCACGACATTAAACAATTTTGTGTTCTCAGCATGATTAAAATTTGCTCGCGTTAACTTTTATTATTCATTGCTGCCAGACATGCTGAGAACAGTAGCGTCCATTACCAGGGGGCTCAATTGAGCCTTTTGGTGTGGGGGAGTGTGGTGGGCCGCTACAAAAAAAAACACCAGTGAACTTGCTCTGAGTGTGAGAATCGGGTTGGATTGGGGCTCCCTGATTTTAACCGAGCCATTCATTTAATTAGCATCGCCAACTTTGATTTAAACCTGAACCTTCGTCGACCACAATTTCATTCGCCTATGAAAATAAGGTAACGAGGACATCCTTTCTATTTTGTGTTGATCTGGAACGGAAACCAATCATTCGACAGTAAACGTTTAACTACCGACAAACTGAATCGATTCGATTCCCTCTCTCCTACATCACCCATTTTATGGTAGCATCGAAAGTTTTCCAATATCCTTTTAACAATAGAGGATCTCCATCACAGGAAAGAGAACTCTCGGTGGGTTGTTTGTTGCAATAAGTTTTACGGTGCATCCGACCCTTAGCTGGCATATGTAATCGCAGTTCGAATTCAATATCCAATCATCTGGATTGTCCGGTTGAAAATTGTTTCGTCGCCATTGCACTGCACCATCAGCTCAGTATCAGAACCCATCACATAAAGCTTAATCAAGTCCCGTTTTTTTTGTGCTCTCTTCTCAGTTTCGCGTAAAACTGAACGAGTTTCCATGGGGGGATAGAGTTTTTCCACAGTTTTTATAGTAAACCAGCTGAAATGGACGGTGTTGATAGTGAAAGTTTTTCTAATCCATACACGGACAGCAATCATACAGACATACATAAGTGCATGGGAAATGGTTTTTTTTCTCCAAGTCTGGACCTAACAGTGCTGGATAGGAGCTCAAAATGGAGAGAAGGGTGATGGTTTACCAGTATAAGTACTATATGATTTACTGCCCACTGCCATATTTTTGCTACTATTTCGATGATGTGTTCCAGCGCTTGACTATTTACTGGGAAAATACACACTGGTAACTACTTCAACGGATAGAAAACTATCGTTCAATTACACAAGTCAAACAACAAGTAACTTCATTCAACTTAACATGAAAAAATCTTACTAAATTCGTGGTTTTGCGATCAATTTCAGAATTGAGAACTTCTGGGAAACTTGACTTTTTTTTATTTGATCGTATGTGGTAAACTAAGATTGTGATCAGATTATAAGTATTCTGAGCCCACCTTTTTCCATAACAATGGTAGCTCTTTATTGGATTTACTACTGACGGATTCATCTGAGAGTGTTTTTAGGTTCAATCAGATTTCTTTACCTGGTCTGTCCAACCACGACCTTATTTTTTCTTCACTAAATTTCTCGAAACAAGATGATCCTGGCGGTTATTGGTTTCGTGACTTCTTAAATTTCGATAGTGGTGCACTTTTCAATACTCTGAATGACATGAACTGGAATTTTTTTTTCAGTATAGATGATTCTCATTTTCCACTGAAGTTTAGAAAACATCGTAAAAATACATGGTTCAATAGTAATATTGAAAAAGCCATTATTAACAGAGATCTAGCTTATAGATCCTGGAAACGATCTAAATCAAGTGATGATAGAACGCTTTTCAAACGATTGCGCAATAAGGTCAACACCTTGATAACTAAAGCTAAAACAAGAGATGATAAAGCAAAATTGAATATGAATTTACCTGCTAAAAAGTTTTGGAATAATTTGAAGTGCTTTGGTCTAAGCAACTCCGAGAAGTCCTCATGTACCTCCGAATTTTCTGCTACAGATGTAAATAACTACTTCTGCTCTAATTTCACATCTGATAATAACGAAGAAATCTTGATTCATCAAACTGAAACTGGCTTTCATTTCAAACCTGTTTATGAACATGAAATTGTTAATGCAGTAGCTTCAATTCAATCCAATGCTACTGGACTCGATGACATTCCCATAAAACTTATCAAAATAGTTCTTCCTAGCTTGCTTCCAATTCTCAATCATCTTTTCAATACTATAATCAGAACATCTAAATTTCCATTTCAGTGGAAAAAAGTTAAGGTAATTCCAATCCCCAAAAAAGCCAATAACCATAGTATTTCAAACTTAAGACCAATAAGCTTACTGAGTTCGGTTTCAAAAGTATTTGAAAAATTAATAAAGTACCAAATTTCGAACTTCATTAATCAACATAATCTTCTTAGTAATAATCAATCCGGCTTTAGAGCTTACCATAGTACCGAAACTACCTTAATGAAAGTCCACAATGATATCGCCACAACTCTTGATAAAAAAGGACGTGCCATTCTTTTGCTCATAGACTTTGCAAAAGCCTTTGATAGGGTGTCCCACAAAAAGCTAGTTCAAAAATTAATATCTCACTTTTATTTTTCTGGACCTGCTGCTGAAATGATAAAATCATATCTCCTAGGACGTTCCCAGGCAGTTTTTACAGATGGATGCTTTTCGGAACTAACGCCTATTGAATCAGGAGTACCTCAAGGCTCAATTTTAGGCCCTATTCTATTTTCCATATTTATAAACGACTTACCATCAGTTTTAAAGTACTGTAGCGTTCAGATGTTTGCAGACGATGTACAAGTTTATTTCTGCTCTGATAATTTGATGCCAATGAATGTTGTTAGCGACAAAATAAATTATGATCTAAAAAAAATTGAGGAATGGTCTAGTTTAAATCTTTTACCTATTAACCCGTCAAAAACTAAAGCATTATTGTTCAACAGATCGAATAGGAGTACAGAAACTCCTGCACTATACCTGGCAAACACCGCAATTATTTTTACAACTTATGCTGAAAACCTTGGGCTTGTTTTTGACCATGAATTGTCGTGGAGCAGACAAGTTAATAGACAATGTGGCAAAATTTATGGCTCATTAAAAAAGTTGAACTTAACCACAAGGCATCTCGACGTTGACACTAAGTTAAAACTTTTCAAATGCTTTATATATCCACTATTCATTCACGGAGATTTTGTTTATTCCAATTGCTCGGTTAGGACCATCGATAGGCTTCGAGTAGCGCTCAATTCATGCGTTCGTTACGTTTACAATCTGTCTAGATTTTCAAGTGTTTCCCACCTCCAAAAAACGCTGATCGGTTGTCCATTTGAAAATTTTTATAAATATAGATCTTGTGCTGTAATCCATAGAATAATTAATAGAGGATGCCCGCAATATATTAAAAGATTATTTGTTCCCGTAAGGAACTCCAGAACCTCCAATTTTGTCATCCCAACTCATAGTTCAGTTTATTACAACAACTCGTTTCTCGTTAGAGGCATCTCCAACTGGAATAATCTTCCTACCCAACTTAAATCCATAAAATCTAAATCAGAATTCAGGAAAGCTTCACTAGCAAGGTTTGCATAAATTAGGTAACAATCGGATATTGAATAGTTAGAGATAGATATGAAAGTGCTTAAGAAACTTAGCGTAGAAAATTAAAATTAAAATTGAAATTCAAATCAAAGCAATCCCAAATTGTAACACATTAAAAGATTTTGTCTTACGTTACAAGAATTGATAAATAATAATAATAATAATAATATTCTGACACAATTTTAATTTTCAAAATCTATGACAAGCTTACAAGTTTGGTAGTTCCCAGGAGGATGCAACGTTCTATAATGTAACAAATGAATGTGTTGCTTTCGGTTGCCCAGAGTTAGAGAGTACAATCTGATTCGATTTTGTTTTATGATGAGACAACCTTTGGAAATTAGATAAAAAAAGCCCATTTTTTAATGCAAACGTTACCAGGATTGTTGAAACAAATCTAAAAATTGACTTTTTGGATTGAATGAATTAATGATGATGAGATGTCAAATGCAATGATGAACAAATTTTGATAGCTTTTTAGATGAGTCAAATAGAAAGCTATCACTTATTGTTTCGAAATATTTGTGTAAAATTCGAAACAATCGGTACCAAACTAGGACCCTAAATTGCTTGCTGCCCTAATCTCCAGATTTAACGATTTATTTCTGTGAAAGTTCGAATTACGGGTAGTCTATAGTAGTAATGGTACAAAATGATATCGGACACGTTCGCAAATGCTCGCCACATAATCACGGCATTGAACCAGATTGACTGATTACCATCTTGGACCGCCCTTGATAGCAGCTTCTTCTTGAAGCTGTTTGAACTGTCTTACCACATCTTACAAAGTCCATACAATGAGATGAAGCAGATAGCTAACTGTTTGAGAGGCGAAGCTGCCGCCCACCGTTCGCTGATGGAGCCAATCAGTAATCAATTACAATCAGCTGACCGCAAGCCTGTGGCTGTGATTGGATTGACCGTTAGACTCCATAATTGATTGCGTGTTACTTCATCGTCTGGACGCTAGTTTAACCTACTAACCAACTAACTAAACTCGGTCGATTACGCTGGAGGTTTCCGCTTTTAGTGACAGTTTTGCAGAACGATGCACTGGTAAGTGTTTCAAATCGGCAGGTACTTGACAGGATTCAAAATTGTTCTCTTCTGTTGAATTCTTCTGCATAAAATACTTCTCATTCTCGTATATAATTAACGCATCTTAAAAGTCCAACGCTATGGATGGTTGTTTGGACATCTCATTACACGGTCAAGAAAATAATCATCTTTTTATAGACCCATTCATATGTGCTTTACAAGCGCTTCTTCATAAGAATATCTCACAACTCCCATCTTTATCAGAACTTCGATAGATGATCATTTCGTGCTAACCCTAAATCTAATTGTACCAGCAAATAAATCTCTCAAGGTTAATATTGCAATTCCTATAAAGGTGATTTTATAACAATATCATGAAAAATGTTATTCTAAAGGGTGTTCGGATCAAAAAGTGGTCAATTTAAATTCGCCATATATTTTTTTCTAATCGTTTATATAAAAAAACTGAGCACCCCTCATTTTGTAGGTGTGAATGTGTAGAATGATGCTTCTATTTGGCTTTCGACATTAGATCTTTAGTTTTCAAAATAGCGTCCATGCAAGAAAAGCTACGAATCAGAATTTTGTACATGCGTCGTGAAAATCCAAACTAAACGCACGCAGAAATAGCAAAATCGTTGAATGTGGCGAAATAAACCGTCACCAAAATAATGAAAGTGTTCGGGGAACGTATTTCGACAACTAGGAAGCTGAAAACTGGAGGAATCCGAAATCTGGGAGCCGCAGTGACGAACGGAAGAGTGGTTAGCACTTTCAAGTGAAACTCCAATCTCTCCGTTCGAGATGTCGCCAATTAGATGGGATTGTCGTCTACAACGGTTAAATATCGCGCGACTGAAGCAACCTGAGGTCGCGGCAGACTACGCGCAATCGGTCGAAGCAGCGCTGCCGGCAGAGGGCGAGCTTGATGAAGCCCCTCTCGAGGACTGTTGGGATACCATCAAGACAGCCATCAACAGTGCTGCGGAGAACGTCATCGGTTATGTGGAGCGAACTCGACGGAACTACTGGTTCGACGAGGGGTGTAGGAGGGTGATGGACGAAGAGAATGCCGCGCGGGCGGCAGTAGTGCAAAGAGGCACCCGTCGAAATGTGGAAAATCACCGACAGCGGAAGAGGCAGCGAGTCCGAATTTTCCAGGAGAAAAAGCGCCGCCAGGAGGAGGAGGAGCTCGAGGAGCTGGAGCAGCTGCATCGTTCCCAAGAAACACGAAAGTTCTATCAGAAACTTAACGCAACCCGCAAAGGCTTCGTGCTGCAAGCCGAAATGTGCCGGGATAAGGACGGATGCATCCTGACGGACAATCGTGAGGTGATCAAAAGGAGGAAGCAACACTTCGATGAACACCTGAAAAGCGCACATGCAGGAGATCAAGACGGTGGGGGAAGATACATCGCCGGCGTAGCCAACGACGTAGAGGAGCCACTCCCAACGATGAGTGAGATTAAAGAAGCCATTCGCCAGCTGAATAGAAACAAGTCGGCTGGGAAGGATAGCATCGCAGCTGAACTCATCAAAATGGGCCCGGACAAGTTGGCCGATTGCCTACACCGGTTGATAGTCCGGATCTAGGACATAGAACAGCTACCGGAGGAGTGGAAGGAGGGGGTAATATGCCCCATCTACAAGAAGGGCGAAAAATTGGACTGTGAGAACTACCGAGCGATCACTGTCCTAAATGCCGCCTACAAAGTGTTGTCCCGAATCCTACTCCGCCGCCTAACGGCACAAGCAAACAGATTCGTGGGAAGTCATCAGGCCGGCTTCATGGAGGGACGGTCAACGACGGACCAGATATTCACATTACGGCACATCCTCCGAAAATGCCGGGAACACCAAGTCCCTACGCACCATCTATTCATCGACTTCAAAGCCGCATACAACATGATCGACCGTTACGAGCAATGGAAAATCATGGACGAGAACGGCTTTTCCGGGAAGCTGATCAGACTGATCAAGGCGACGATGGATGGAACGCAGTGCTGTGTGCGGGTTTCGGTTGAATTGTCGAGTTCATTCGAATCGCGCAGGGGGCTTCGACAAGGTGATGGTCTATCCTGCATGATGTTTAACGTGGCGCTAGAAGGTGTTATTCGACGAGCGGTGAGCGAAATGCGGGGCACGATTTTCAACAGATCCAGTCAACTTATCTGCTTTGCCGATGACATTGATATAGTCCGCAGATCATCTGCGGCGGTGGAAGACATCTACCGCAAACTGAAACGCAAAGCAGGAAGGATTGGGTTGATGATTAATACGTCGAAGACGAAGTACATGCTGGCCTGCGGATCCGAGACCGACCGAACCCGCTTGTCCAGTAATAACAAGGTCACGATCGACGGCGACGAGCTGGAGATAGTCGAAGACTTTGTCTATCTCGGCTCACTGGTGACCGCAGACAATGACACCAGCCGTGAGATCCGGAGGCGAATTATCAGCGGAAGTCGTGAAAAAAGCGGAAGGATTTCAAAATATACGACGTATACGACAGACCGATTTAGACGTTTGGGGTTCACGGTGAGAAAATTTTAGCCAATGATGATTACTTTCACACATGTTTGGGTAGCATTGGGTGTAATAATTGTTTCTTTTTGAGAAATTATTTGAATGTTTTTTCCCGCCAAAACCTGTCAATACGTAACACAAATTAAGAAAACATGTTAACAAAAAACCGTATCAAGTATAAAAAATGTATGTCACACTATTCTTGACTTTATATTTTAATAAATAGCTTTTGGTCTCAACGAATTAGTGAGCCCAGTCAGCGTTTCTCGAGTTCAAACGTTATATGAATAAGAAAAGGAAAATAACAGAAGCATTCTAATGAAATTAACGCAAAACAACAATAAACTCTAAAAATTTTTTAAAAATTTGAATATCAGTGTGATGACCGATTTTTGTCAAAAGTTGTTAACAATATTTATAATCTACACGAACAATATATCATATTTCACGATTTTAACATAAAAACCGTGATATATGATATATTGTTCGATAACGTTGACTAAACTGACATGATTCTTAGAAAAAAATCCTTTCAATTTCTGGCTAAAAAAGCCGTCTGCTACAATACAAACAATATCTATAACTAAAACTATCAGTATACTGATAATCATGAAAATTTTACTTAAGAATTCTTAAAAGGAGCATGTTTGCCAATCTGTTTTGTTTGCCCAAACAAAAGCTCAAATATGTTAAAAGAATTTTTACCTATAAACAAGAACTGGTAAACTAAATTAATATTTGGAATCAGCACCCCTAAACTAGTCAATTTTTAAAAGAAAAATGTTTTTTTTTTTGTTTCAATTAAGCTTTTTTTCTCGCTGCGTATAGTCATTTTGGCTTTTTAAGCTTCGTTCAATCATAGATAAAAATCGGTTTCAACTGGTTTCTGCCAACTGGTAGTTGTTCAATTAGTCAATGTTTTGGTCGAAACTAGTAAGGTCGTTGTCAATGAAGCAAGTTGAAACTAGTCAAAAGAGTCAAAACCGATCCAGCTCGACATGGGGTTTCGTTACGGCCTGGAAGAAATCGGTCGTAGTCAATTGGAAAAAGAAAGGTATTTAATCGTCAATCCATTTCTACTTGTTTCGAACAAACTTCATTAAAACGACTTTAAGCTAATGAAATCCTGGTAGAATAATGACGGTGTAAAACTCAAAACTTAGCAATTTTTCAATTAAAATGAGTTTTTTCTTCTCAATTATTGAGCGTCTGCAAAAAAAGTGTACCCGTTTTAAATTTGCCATCACACCGGTGGGGAGCGCGTGTTTTAGCTGATTCCAAAATTTCAAATTTTGCTTAATCTGGTATACCTAAAACCAATATTTAGACCTGAACCGTTGCAGGTGCTCTTATACAGCAACCGGAAGGAGAAAGGCGACAAACATTTTCAAGCATTTTAAATTATCAAAGTTTGCCAAGAAATATCTCGTTTGGGAACCTCCCTGTACCTGGGGTTTGTAAAGAAAATTTTTGATGCAGCCGGGACAGCCAACCAGGAAATTTACGCAAAAGAGTGTCTTCTAAAACGTTTGCTGCCTTTCCTGAAGAAAAATGAGTTGTCTGTACTGTTTTGGCCTGATTTGGCATCCTGCTACAGTGAGCGAAATAAGAATAGCACCACTATGTGTTTTGCTTGTTAAAATATGAATGATTGAAAATTTCGAAAATTTTCTTCCACAGTTTGTTCTGAATTGCTTAACGGATAAATCAAGCATAAGTTTTCTTTTTTTGGACGTAGCAATTGGCGTTGAGGACCAAAAATGTGAAAAAGGGTATGAAATAAGAATAGCACCACTTGAATTTTTCAACAAAAATAAAATTATACTAAAAAATTTACTGTGTAAAAGTGAATAATGATGCTTCTACGAAATATTTGAACAGATAATAGCATTTAAATGAGTTTTTCAGAATTCCAAAGGTTTTTAAAGGTATTAAAAGGGGGTTTTATTAGATGCTCCTCTAGCGTTAAGGAATTTAATATTTGAGCTATAAAATTTTATCAAACTGCTTGATTTCTTCATTAACATTCATAAGTATGATGCAAAATGATGAAACATAGATTTGTGGCTAAGTTTGAATCCAAAAAGCAGGTTAGTATTAAAAAATACTAATGTTTTTAAATAGTCAAACACTATTTCTCTAGTTTTAAGTCATAGATGGCAGCAAATTCATGCCCATTTTCGAATATCCGGGATTAATTAGGGAGTGCTGGATGATGATGGATCAAGAAATAAATACATGTACCGTGTGAACGCTTTGGAAATTCTAAGATCACTAAATCCAAAAAATATTAGAATTGTATCAAGGTCACTAAAAGTGATTTTTTGGACCGATTATCAGAATAAAGTTATACTTTGCGATGGAGCTTGATGCACCAGACGTCTAGCAGTATTATTGGTATGATTTGCAATTGAATCGGAAGTTGAGATGAGCAGGAATTTTGGCGGTTGTACATTTTTGTGATTCTTTTGGAAATCCGGAAAAGCTTTCTGCAGCGTGAACTTTCACAAAACTGTGATGGAAAAATACTTCAAAATGATGAATATGGGTCTAAATAAACCTGGAAAATCAATGTTGAGACTAAGTTTGGTTTTAACTGCAAGATAGTGCTGCCATCTACGACTTGAAACTGGAAAAAGTGTAGTTTACTGAACAAAATCTAAGTTTTTGATTTCCAACCTATTTTTCTGATTCAAAATTAATCCCGAATGTTTGTTTCATCATTTTAAGTCATTTTAATGAAGAAAGTAAGTAGTTTGATAAATAATTACTGCTCAAATATCAAATTCCTTAACGCTAGAGGAGCATCTCTTAAAACCCCATTTCAAACCCTTTGAAAATCTTTGGAATTCTGGAAAACTCCTTGAAATGCAGTTATCTATTCAAATAACTCGTAGAAGCATTATTATTCACTTTTACACAGTAAATGTTTAAAAATAATCTTGTTTTTGTTGAAAAACTCAAGTGGTGCTATTCTTATTTCGCACACTTTTTTCACATTTTTGAACCTCAACGCCAATTGCTACGTCCAAAAAAAGTAAACTTATGCTTGATTTATCCGTTAAGCAATTCAGAACAAACTGTGGAAGAAAATTTTCGAAATTTTCAATCATTCATATTTTAACAAGCAAAACACATAGTGGTGCTATTCTTATTTTGCTCACTGTATTATGAAAAAGTGGTCAGGAGTGGTATGCCGATAACAACATGCAGGTTTTTTCCCAAGGATGAGAACCCTCCCAACACACCAATCTGCACCGAATCGAAAAATTTTGGACGATAGTCAAGCAAAATCGTAAGAAGACTCAAAAAACTGTAAGCAACGAGAATCAGTTCGAAGCAAATTGGCGTTCTGCGGAAGTGGATAAGGAAACGGTACAAAATCTGATGGCAGGCGGCAAACGAAGGTCTCGCCAATTTGAACTAGGTCGACCAGAATCTTAACTGAATATTTTTTCCGTCTTGTATACATATTGAACTTCAAAAAGAAAGACACTTTGATTTTTTCTTTGATTTTTTTCTAAATAATCGATTTACACGTGATTTAGTTTGAACACTTTTTGATCCGAACACCCTTCACTTAGTCCGGAAAAAAATGCAATACCACACTCTTTTCATCTAGCATGAATTCAAAAAATACCAAGATGATTCACTTCTTCTGATGTTCTGCCTTGTTACCAAGCTGATTGACATCAACCTTTGAGCCCATATGAATAAAAAAGTGTCATGATAGAAACTTGTTGCCCACGTCCGGTATGTATTTTATCAATCCACACTACACTTGAATGATGAATTCGTTTGCACTTATATGACTGGTATTAAATTGATCATTTTTTCATTTTGTTTTACGTTTCCTTACATACACTGCCAGAAAAATGATGAAAAAAAATACAGGTTTAACAATCCTTTGACCCTTAATTTGTTTTTTTCATTTTTGAATCATGCTGCATGGACTTGAACCATTGGGAATTTTTCCGACCTGCTAGTTATCGATATTGGCAATAAGTGGTAAGAACCACAAATGGCAGCTCAGAGATGAAATGGCGTCGAAGGAAAAAATATGTAGGTAAAGCGTCAATAATTAATTAAATAGGGAAGTTTCAATATGTGGAATATGTACTATGTATGTATCAGGATTATGGTGCTCATTTTCAAGCCATCGAAAGTCTTGGAAGTTCATTTTGCGCTTCAGAATAAACTTTACAGGTTCCGTAAGTAAAAAGTGCAGATATTTGTTAACATTATTGCGCAATGAATTTTACACTCAAAGAACGTGCCATTTTTTTAAATTTATTTTTTATGGAAATGTCAGATTCAGATCATACTAATGAAATTTTAGATAATCAACACCAATATTTCTGAGACAAAACCAATAACTTGATTTCATCCAATTGTCCATTCCAATTTGATAATTGTTGTTATGTTACGTTCAAAATGTATGAAGTGTTCAAAACAATAATCTCTCAATCCAACTATCATTAGCATTGATACCCCTGTTTCTACTTTTCAGAAGTACTAATCGAGCATGTAATTTTCGAGAAGTCGAGTTATCTTTCTTCGCGCTTGCACGTTTACTTGAGCTATCAGTAGGTAAACAATTCATTATTTATCACTGGGTCGTTTCGAAGATCCCGCGGGGAAAAAACTGGTGGAAAAATTTAACACCTCTATCTCGTTTATGGATTCCTTCTACAGACCAACCGAACAAGCTGGCAGAAAAAGTTGAATCACATCTGGACTAGTTCGAGAAAAAGAGCGTAATCGATAAGCTTTACTTTCAAAACTAGTTGCCTGAGCACTGTCAAGTGGGAAGACGGCAAATCTTCGCTGGTCCAGGAACAGCTTTTGATATAACTGTCGCAGTTACGATATAAAGCATGGAAAATATTTGTTTTCACTTTCATCTTGAGACTGGCTGAGAGTGGAAAAAGGAAAATTTTTGCTAGATGTCGCACTTGGGGACAAGTTAAGTGAGGATTTTTTTTCTACCTTGAGTATCAAACAGTTTAAGCGAATGAAATAAAACTTAAACAAACAGGTCCTGAGGAGTTAAGTTCAGAAGAAAGTTGGTCAGAAACTTGTTGCCATCTTAAGGTCAATGGCACAGGTGCAAAACGGAACGTGTGGTCTAACGCTCATTTGAATTAAACTTTGGCGATAGCGAGTGCCTTTCCGATGGATACGATAATGATGAGTGTCAGTGTGTTATGAGTGGTTTATTCCTAGTAGCAAGTGAGACAAATTGCGGTTGTCAATTTGATCAGGTTTTCCGACCGTGAAACATGTAGAAAGTTGATGCACCTCATGGTGTTCAATCTAAGACGAAGGTTAAATGATAGAAGGATTTTTTTTATTGAGAGGTTTTTGTTTTTTTAATCATTTCCTACGTTTTAAATTTCAAACAAATTATACAGAATTCTCAGCTCGATAAACTCAACTTTGCTTCGTGATATCCATATAAAAAAATTGGATAAAATTTACAGGGGACTTGAGAGTGTGTTATTACGGGGGCGGATCCGTGGTCAAAGCTACATAAAAAATAATTCAAGGATTAAGCTAAATTTTCTATTTTGGCATCATGTGCAAACCCCCTCTTTTTCAGCTACTACATGTGTGTCTCGTCAAAGGATTTTCACTTACGCTTCATTGGGGTTATCACCCGGGACCAGTCGTGCATCTCACAGTGTCGCCTCATGCTTGGGCGACCGTTTGAATCTTCCACTGACGCTGCTTTTCCGTAGGAGGCGGAGGCCGCACGCGATCCGGTCGCGCTTCTTCGGAGCACAATTGAAATGCCTGAGCACAGCGCTCGATTCCGATAGCGCCTCTCCCTGACACTGTTTCGCCTCACGCGACTCTGTCGCGTCTCGCCCGAGCGTAACCACTGCTGCTGGCCACCACACTTGATCCCGAAGCGCGTCTTGTTGCTGATGGCGCCTCTTTTGGCCGCTTCGTTGCGTCTCACCTGAGAGTAGCTGGTGCTGTCGGTCGCAGCACTCGATCTCGAAACACCTTTCGCACTGATAGGGTAACGGACTTATTTTGGACCGGGTACATATTTTGGACCACCTTGTAGCTTTTTGCCAATATTTCTCTCATAAATCATGTTATTCAAGAAAATTTTGAACAAATATTATTAAAACTACTTCTTATGATTTTAATCACATCTAAAATTTTATTTTAGTAAGTTGTTAACGGAGAGAAAATTGAAAATAAAGTTTTGATTTTTCACAGTTGGACCGAATCATTGCCATTTCAGGAGGACGTGCTATTATTGAAGTCAACTTTCAAGAGGTTTGCTGCATAGCTGTAATGAATTTTACAAATACAAACATGTTCACAGCTATGATAAAACACGTGAAAACTATTCTGCAAGCTCGAAAAAGCAAAATGACTGGTTTTAATAGCAATTTGACCCATGTCGAAAATAGGTCCTACGTTATTCCTTAGAGACTTATTTTGGACCACTCAACATAACCTGGGTATTAAACTTGCTGTTAAATGTTCATGAACGTAATAAAACTTTTGTCGCCGATATGAAAGAATTATGCACATTCTTTCAATCACTCATTATGAATAAAATTTGGAATTAAAGCATGTTTTTATTTAATCAACTCGCTAAAGCCCAAACTCGCCATTAGACGAGGTTCATTTTAATCGGCATAAAACCAAGCCAATCATAGTTTTTACTTACTTTTTGTGCACGATGCCTTGAATCACGTTAATCTAACAATCTACATCAATGGCAACTGTTTGATAAGCAGTTGTTAAAAGCTACAACTTAAAGAAGCCTCAAAACATGAAAACTTTGACTTGAACCATTTTTTATTAAGTAATTGTTTTTTATGCTTCATGAAAAATTATTGAAAGTTTGGTCTAAAAGTTTCAACCATTTAGGATTGCCAGTAAAATGAGTGCATTCAGGAATGATTTTCGAGGAAAAAAAAACTTGGGTAGGTAGAAGAAACGAAATATAAAACCCGTATAAAGGAGGGGTTTGGAAAAAACGACAACAAATCAGCAAATATGCAACGAGTTTAATTTTTGTAATAGTTGAAATATCTCATTTAATATTAGAACAATTTTATCAAATAATATATTCAATTATAGCTATATATGTTTCAAGATTTGGGAAAAGGTGGTTGGAATGTGTAAATTTTAGATAAAGTACTAAAAATCTAGTTTTTCAGCCCCTGTGATTATGCAATTTAAAAAAAACTGTTGGAAAATTACTCCAACTATAAATTTTATTCTAGAACAAAGTTAGTATCAGACTTAAAACTGAATTTTTATGAAAAATATCTGGCTTCTAGATGGCTAAAAAGATAGCATAAATCTCGCACATTTTTATCTTTTTGAATCTATCTACAGAACTGAAGACAAACCAAATCCACCAAGGTTTTGGAAGTCAAAATGCATCAATTGATGTCGCGAAGTTCATGATTCCAGATTTTCTCAACTTATCATTGGGTCGCTTGAAGGAGATTT
The DNA here is from genome assembly GCF_029784155.1 of Uranotaenia lowii. Classification (NCBI taxonomy): domain Eukaryota; kingdom Metazoa; phylum Arthropoda; class Insecta; order Diptera; family Culicidae; genus Uranotaenia; species Uranotaenia lowii. The sequence continues at coordinate 134,736,284 of NC_073691.1, read as the reverse complement.
GCGTTCTGAAAATTGAGCCTAAAGATAATCCAACTGGCCAGTATTGAACACTGCAGAACAAATTTCGTCGAGATTTCAGTGTGCTGTCAGAATTTTCATTACATTTGGAACACACTATATAACAGGAATTTTACTGTTTTTATTCTATTCTTATCGAACAAACAAAACTTCACTAGTCTATAACAATAAGAAAAGACAAAATTATCTGAATAATTCGTATAATTGCGCATCAATCGCTGTCGAAGAATAGCAAAATTTAGAAAACAACAACTTATTTAGTTTAAGGGTGGTCCAAAATAGGTCCAAAGGGTGGTCCAAAATAGAAACCTGGTGGTCCAAAATACTGACCAGAGTAATGATTGAAGAAACGTGTTTTTAGGCTTAAATCTTGTTACATTGCAACAAACGACGATATTTTTCGATAGAAAAAGCCTTGATCTTCGTTATGAACGGATAAAGCAATCGAAAATTGTAGCATATGCTTTTTTATTCCAGAAAATAGCATAGCCACTTCCCAAAGCGGTCCAAAATAGGTCCGTTACCCTAGCTCCTCTTCCGGCCACTGTCTCACGCGACTCTGCTGCTCTCTCGCCGAGCAGCCGGTGCTGCCGGTTACCACGCTCGATCTTGACGCACCTGTACTGCTGGCGCCTCTCCCAGATAATATCTCGCCTCATGCGACCTTGTCGCGTCTGCTTGCCGAGCGTAATCGGTGCTGCCAGTCACCACGCTCGTTCTTGGAGCACACCCATAGAAGAGGTTGCAAAAATCCAATGCCTATTTAGCACATCTCTGTGCCGATAATGCGCTGAAATGTGCACTGTGCCGAAGATGATATGTTTGAAAAACCGTAACTGGCATAAGGACTCGCCTCCCAACTAAAATGATGCATGACCACTACATTCAAGCAAAACAAGAAAAACATTTTATGGGATTTCGATCCTATTGGATAATTCATCCCAGAAACAAGAAAATAAAAATATAAACCACAGCGCCCGTAGGGAGAATCGAACTCAAATCACTAACCAAATGGTCTTGCTTGCCAGACCGACATCTTAACCAGTGTACTATTTGAGCTTCATGCAGGAAGAGGGATATTTGTCATAGGCATTCTGCCGCACGACAGTGGCTTCCCGGCGTTTGGCCTCCTTTCAAGGTATTCATTTGTCTTGCGATGGAAACGGGAAAGGGAACGGGAGTGGAGGAAACGGGAAACCCATTGAATGAGAACTGTGCTTTGCTTACTGCCTGCTATTACATACACACGCTACATATACACAGCTGCTAAAGCCGGGCAGCTTGGCCGGTGCTTGTTTGCCGGTGAATTGAAGGAATATATTCTTGTTGCTTTTGCTACATACACACGCACAGCTTAGCCGTGGTTGTTTGCCGGCAAATTGAATTGAAGGAATGTTTTTTTTTGTTGTTGCTTTTACTGCATACACACGCACAGCTCGGCCGTGGTTGTTTGCCAGTGGATTGAAGGGATTGAATTAGAAGGATGTTTTTGTTGTTGCTTTTGCTACATTCACACGCACAGCGCTCGGTTCGCTGGCTGCCTGGTGTTGGCCGGTATTTATTTCCATCCTTCTTCGTCTTGTGATGCGATAGGGAGGGACGTGAAAGCGTTTTTATTTTGTTTCTTTCAGACATACGCAATTCGGTTAACTTGGGAGATTAATGCCGGTGGGAGCAAATCGAATCAGCACCAATCGCGTTATCTTCTTGTACCAATGATGCTATGTAATTGACTACACGCCATTGGCACAGAGGCTGAATTTTGGGTGCACCTGTCGTGCCGATAGCACCTCTCTCGGACACTGTCTCGCCACCCGCGACCTTGTTGCTTCTCGCTTGCCGTGGCTGGTGCTGTCGGTCGTGGCACTCGTTGATAACACGCATGTTGTGCTGATGGCGTAAGCACGGATAACGGAAAAAGGGCCCTGTTGGGAAGTCAAAGGATTAGTCCTCCTTGCCACTTGAGGGAATGCCGGGAACTTACGCAAAGCGACCCATCTCTAATCTTTTGCTTCCTCCCGCCTGTTCTTCTGGTGGTCTTCCGACTGAAGTTGCCTGGGGGGAAAAAGACAATCTTCAGTGTCACGCTTTAAGAAGCTTCTGCGGCGCTTTGTTATCCTACCTGTGGTGGTTAGCGGCTTTGCTACTTCCTTCCAAAGTAGCTTTTTTCCGGCCGTTCCTTCTGGTAACCTTCCGACTGGAGTGCTCTGGGGAAAACTACATCAATTAGCACACTTCCAGATGCTTCTGTGGCAATCTGTGTTCGTACCTGTGGTTCCACGTTGCTTCCGAGGTCGCTTGTGCGCATGTGCGCGGTTTTTCCCCGATTCCTGGACTGGAGTTGGACTCTCTGTTCTGAAGTCGTCATTCCGTCTTCCTGTGGCAGGTAGTTATTGGATTAGGTGGCGGCTTGTACGATGGCTTTTTCCTCCTACCTGAACTTAACCTCGCTTTTTCGGATCTTTTCTCTCTTCACTCTCTTTTTCCGAAACGAAATCCCGGTTGCGATACGGCGGAAGTTCGTCACCCCGGATGGTCGATCCGTCTTCCTGGACTTTGTCCCGATTCGGATGGAAAGTCTTTACACCGGACTTGCGCACTTTCTTCACGTGGTGTTCTTTTATTACCACTCCTGCCACGCGGGAATGATCGATGACAGTTTGTTTGTTTGTTTCTTGCGTAAGCCTGTTCAATGTTCTGCACGGTGATGTTGCTTTAGTGTGGGATGGGTTATTTTAAAAAGTTGTTGCCTTGTTGCTCATCGTATCATTTTAATTTCAGGACAAAAAATATAACATACTGAAAAAAATCATATGCAATAGTATGTCAATTTCAAAAAGCAGTTGAAACATATTTCTTTGTTTACCCCAAAATATGATTAGCGTGGCGGTCAAGTTTGGCTGGCGAATGATTGACAATCTGCAACTCGAAACCCTATTCGGGTAGTGCTCATACCACCTCATGTCTTACAATTCCGATTCTAAACTTCTACGTGGTACTAGCTGGGGTGCGAACAACCTTAGCGGAGATCGGGTATCCAATCTCGGTGGATGCTACGGTCGCATTCTGACTGAGATGGGGGGCTCCTAACGCGTCTGATCTGAATGTCAGGGGCGGCGTGCGGAGTGCGAAGTGCATCAACGTCCTGGGGGTGTTCATGACCGCAACGGTCCATCTGCGAGATGGTGGGGTTAGCAGCATCAAGTAATGAACAAGACATTTCGGACAGAAATCGGCAAAGACCTCCGCGGTCAAAAAGAAACTATCGATTGGAAATTTAGATGGATCTGCCTATCTCTAAATTTCGAGGGCAGTACCTACGCACTCTCCAACGAAGTGAAGAGCCGAACCAACTACTGAAGTCATACCATCTACTAGAGCTGCGACAATAAACACGAGTTTGGAACAGCTGTGATGAAGAAAATGCAGAAGCGTGTGATCGAGGGGTGGCCGACCGACCCAAGGATGTGCCGATTCATAATCATAGACCGGTTCTTCAATATCAGCTTCATCAACGTACACAGCCCTTACCTCGGAAGTACCGGTGACGACAAAGACGAATTTTCCGCGCAGCTGGAGCGTGAATACAACTGCTGCCCAAAAAATGATTGGAAGATCGTCAGCGGGGATTTTAACGTTAAGGTCGGCCAGGAGGAGGAATTCAAACCGATAATTGGACGGTTCAGCACGCACCAGCTGACAAACGAAAACGGCTTAAAACCCTTAGATTTCACCACCTCAAAAGGCATGGCCGTACATAGTACCTTTTTCCGGCACCGCCTCCCACACTAGTACACCTGAGGAACACCGTACCAAACGCAGTAACAGATTGACCACGTTTTGATAGACAGCCGGCACTCCTTGGACACCATCAACGTCAGATCCTGTTGAGGCGTAAACATCGAGTCAGACCACTATCTGGCAACGGTGAAGATGCGCCCAAAACTCTCCGCAGTCTTTAACATACGGAACCGAGTCCCGCCTCGGTTGAATATCGCACAACTAAAGCAAACTGAGGTCGCAGCAGACTAAGCGCAATCGTTCGAAACAGCGCTGCCAGCAGAGGGAAAACTGGACGAAATCTTTCCTGAGGACTGTTGGGATACCATCAAGACATCAACAGCGTTGCGGAGAACGTCATCGAAAATGTGGAATGAACATGACGGAACGACTGGTTCGAAAGGAGTGTAGGAGGGTAGTGAACGAAGAGAAAGCCGCGCGGGTCGGTGTAGTGCAAAGAAGCACTCATCGAAACGTGAAAAATCACCGCCAGCTGAAGAGGCAGCGTTAACCTTTGGACAAATATGCTGGGCAGAACATGTAGTGAGAATGCCGGACGACTGTCCTGCGAAAAAGGTGTTCGCTGCCAATCCGGTAGGAACGAGGCGAACAGGGACGTAACGAGCGAGGTGGTGAGACCAAGTGGAGTGTGATCTGGCGTATGTGGGATGCCCGAGAAGTTGGAGAACGGTTGCTTACACGAGTGAATTAGAGGAATATTGTTCATTAGGGAAATTTCCAATTCATTCCAAGTCCATCATAACATCGGTGATAAGGAAATATTCATATTTGATTCTGATAAGAGTACTAAGGAACCATTTTCTTCTTATACTCTTAAAAATGAAAAGGTTACACCAATAACGGTCACGATTTCATACTTCAACGCCTTTCAAAAAGAAATCGTCACTTCCGTCAAGGATGTGAAAACAAAATATAACTCAATGTTGTCGTTGTCAAGCTTTTTTTCCTGGCAGAAAAATTTCTTCTCGTCTTTCTCGTGTTCACACGTCAAGCCGGCAAACAAACTGCCTGTTCGCGGTCAGCCTCGGTCTACTTTGGAATCACGTCTTGAAGTGATTTCAATGTTACATGTGCTGATTCAGCGCCTCAGACTCGTTGTTTAACGTTCGCAAAAGTGGTTGAAAATGGGTTGCCTGCTTCGGGTACCAAGTCTCAACGTACACGCTAAGGCTTGGGAAAGCAAAGACTAATACAGACATGACTCTCCATAGAAAATTCTATCCAATTTTTCGCAAAATTTCTCTTAAGTGATTGCACTGCCATCTGACATTGCCCCAAACGATGTAAACTTCAAAAATTGTCGTATTAGCCATGGAAAATATTGATCAATCGTGACCGTCGCCGCGATTGCCAGTGAACTCATTCGGTAAAAGCGGAACATCTCCGGAAGTACGCAGGAGGCATAAAAGAATTTCAAAATTATATTTTTTTATATTTCCACTGCTTGCTTTTTTTTTGCAGGTGGGTGGCTCTAGTTGGAGCAGATGATATTCTTGACGAAACGCCTGGATGCGACGAAAGAAGCACGGTAGCACCCTCCCACGACTGTCCGATTCCATACCTTCCTGCTAGAATGGGCTTTTAGTTTAGCGCGCACTTGGAAGTTAGGTAAAGGTCGGCCTAAATGATCAAGCCAAGCGTATAGTGTGGAATCATGTTCACAATGCTGAACGGTCGATTTTTTTACGTTCACACTGGATTCCGGTTTCGACGATGAGCGGTTGAAACCAACTACGCGTTATCACTGGCAGCACGCGTATCGGAGGATTCGTGGATGTGCTGACCAAGCTGCTTAGGCCCACGCGTGACGCATCACGAACATAAGGCAGATCGAGCGGTCACGTTTGAGGCTGGAACACCAAAGCTGGTCAATCCAACACACAGGCTAGATCGGTGATGCAGGTTTAGATTTATCAACATACACCACCAAAAGTTAAATGAATTTGTAAAAACATTTAGAATTGTATTGATTTTAATTTTTATCTAAAACATATATGATATTAATACAATTAGATCTATTGAACTGTAGTAAGAATATCAATATTTGAAAAAAATCTTAATTTATAAGTAAGAATCGATTTCATTTTCTATTTATTCATTTATTTTTTGAAATAATGCATTTGGATTTGGTATTTACATTAATGAAAATATTTCTTTTTTTGATAAATCTTGATTCGCAAGATTTCAGAATGCCATTATTTGTTGGGAATCAAATGTAGAGCCATGAATGAACGCATTTTTTTCAATTCTTCTATCTTAAATAAATCCATTCTCCTGTCCTTGAAACAGCAGAAATATTCTTATTTTTTGGTATAGATGCCTCCTTTCCCTTCTCTCTTCAGCATAGGAAGGATTTAAAGACATTTCTCGCTACATTCTAGTAGGTATAAGTGGCAAATGTGGCAATCATCGACGATATTCAGTCAAATCGAGTTGGAGACGGTTGCGAAAGAAATGATTCAAGAGACTGCCGGAGCATTTTTATCAGTGGTTAAAATAAGTGAGCTGAAAGGAAATATTTTTTTTTTGGGTTAAACCTACTTATCAGCAATCCTACAATTACCTACCTACAATCAGATACAAAATACCTAAAGCTAAACATCAATTTGTTGCACTACATTGAACACTCGTTGCTCCGATTGTTTTCGGAAGGATGTTTGCCACACCAATATTCCTCGCGTTTAATTTTTTCGTTTAGACCCAATAAACAAAAACAATCACTCCATGGCAACTTGCATTTCAATGTTGAAAATTTGAACAAAATCAAATCGCCAGCTTCGATGATTTTAGTTTATTTTTAGCGATCGACGCGCCTCTGGTGCCGACATTGCCCATAACATTTGCGAAAAACTGAAAAAGAGAGTCCAGTCTGTATTTGTCTGTGGGGAAAGTTCCAGAAATACATATACCTTTTCTTCTCCTTCATTCTCTGATCCGCGCGATTTTGTTGATTTGGGTGAAATTTCGGAGGAAAATTTAAAATTTTTGCATCAAAATTTAAGAAAGGATGCAACTTATGTTGAAAGCAAATTCAATGTTTGAAGCTTTCTATACTTCTTTTGATTATGCTAACAAATTTGTTATGACTTTGAGATTCCCTCATGGATCCAAATAGGTATTTTAATATTATGAATTGGAACGCTAAATCTTTGCTGGCTAACAAAGATAATTTTTTTTTATTTTTGAAAACTCAAAACATACATAAAGCTGCCATCTCTGAAACTTTTTTAAAGCCAGACAATAACTTGAAAAGCAATGCTTTCTTTAAAATTTTACGAAATGATCGACTTGATCGACAAGGTGGGGTGTAGCTATTGTCATCAATAGTCGTCTCAAATTTAGGCTTCTTCCTTCTTTCAATACAAAGTCTTAGAAACAATTGGAGTTGAATTACAAACTTCTAAAGTCTGTTTCACATAGAATCTGGTCGTATCTTTTCATTTACTGCAGCGCAACTAGTTGCCAAATCTATTGACAGCGTTTTGATCCGTATGGTTTGTTTACTTAGTGTTGAAAATCTCATCAAGATCGAATCAGTCAGTTAAAAGTTTTCGACGATGGAACGCGAAAGGCGAGAGAAAATTATGCACACTCACGTAGAGAAACCGACGTGGTCAGGGGTAAAGATCGCGAAATTCCTGAAATATCCAAAATCGACTGTAAATTCGGTGCTGCAACGTTACCGGTAGACTCTTACGGTGGATCGAGCAAAACAAACCAGGCGTAAAAGTGGTACATATGACCGGAAGCTGCGAGCAAAGGCAATTCGATCAGTTCACAATAATCCTGGAATCTCCTTGCGTGATTTGGCGAAAAAGTTCAAGACGAACCACAGTACAGTTCGGCGAATTTGTTTGCGAGAAGGCTTGCGGTCGTATCATGCAAGCAAACACCCCAACAGGACGCTGAAACAAAACCTGGTTGCCAAAACCAGGGCAAGGAAGTTGTACGAGAAAGTGTTGACCAAGTACAACGGATGCATTTTGATGGACGACGAAACTTACGTCAAAATGGATATTGAACAAATACCCGGTAACAAATTTTACCTTGCGAAGCGTAAAGGGAATGTTGCGGGTAGATTCAATTTGGTAAGGGATCTGTAGTTGTGGGAAGAAGACTAAGATTTTAATCACTGGGGACCAGGCTTGGCAAAAGTCATCGTCATGAGGCGTGAAGCTGTGACTGTAAAGCCTCTTGGTCCGTCAAACTCAATTGACTGTTCCTTAACGACCAGTCACTTCGTTTGCCAGTCATTCATTCCCCATTCATTTGAAGCTAAAATAATAACCTAGTCAAGCAATCGCATTCAAACGACCGATGACGAAAAAGAAACGCATTTATTATTATTGTTGCTCCTGCCAGCAAGCCGAAGACGACCGAAGACGAACAAGAAAAGCATTTATTATTATTGTTGCTCCTGCCAGCAAGCTTGTTTTCAGTTTTTTATTGCTATTGTTGCTCTCTGCCAGCAAGTCGTTCAATTAGTTGTACCCGCCGTCAGCAGCCGATCGAAGTGTGAAGAGATTTGCCAGTCACTCTCAGGAGAAATTTTGACCATGTGTAGGAGCTTCGCCAGTCGATGATGGAGAAATGTTGATTGTTGTCGTGCTTTATCCGTCATGCGAGTAGTGTGGCTCCGTCAATTGAGAACAGTGCCAGTCGTTTGGTGAAACAAAACTAGTCGGGTCAAACGTGACGGGCGAAGTTTACCATCACTGCTGGGGACACAATGAATGGAGATGTTTACAAAGAAGAATTTCTCCAGGGTTTTGCCATTCATTCGGTCCCACAAAGGTCCGGTGAAGTTCTGGCCCATCGAGAAATATTGGTCAATAGTTAAGAGCAAACTGAAGAAATGTGGCAGAACCATGAAAAAAAAAACCCGCTCAAATTGATAAGTGATGGAACAAGATGGCGAATGAAGTTACCAGCAGTACTGTGCAGAAAATGATGGGTGGTATCACATAAAAAGTTCTAAAATTCATCTGAAAAGTTGACGAATGATTTTCATGTATTTTTTTCCTTGAAGTGCAATAAAAACCCTACAAAATGACATTTTTACTTTTGTTTTGTCTATGTGAAACAGACTTTATGGGGAAAATTGTAATTGTTGCCGCATAATTGCCATTCCAATGTAGCGATGAACAGAAAAATGCTTTGAAGGGAGATTTACAAAACTCACCAGAAATAAATCTTAATTTTTCATTATTGGTGACTTAAATGCAAAACACCGATCTTGGAATAATATTTCATCAAATTCAAATGGGAATATTTTATTTAATGACTGCTCTGCAGGTTATAATACTGTCCCAATGAGTGTACTTGTTTTCCTTTAATGAAAAATCCCTCAACAATTGATTTGGTTCTAACGGACTTAGGCGAGCATTTAAGTCAATTAGTTGCTCCTCAAATTTGATGATATTCTTTCTAAGCAAATTGTATTTGAAAGTTCTTGCGTGACAAATATTGATGAACTTAAATTGGTTTTTGAAAAAATCTAAAATAAGAAAGCTCCGGGGGGAGATGGGATTTTTTTTTATTCTTATTAAAAAGTTACCTGAAAGCATTTTAAAGTTTTTAGTTGAAATTTTCAATTAATGTTCTCACTTGGCTTATTTTCCCAATAAATGGAAAAATGCCAAAGATACTCCAATTTTGAAACCTGGAAGAAGTGCTTCAGAGCCTTCAAGTTATCGACCTATTAGTTTTCTTCTTGAGAGAGTTATTTTGAATAGAATGATGATTCACATTAATCAGAATTCTATTTTCCCCGAAGAACAATTTGGTTTTCGTCATGGACATTCTACTACACATCAACTTTTGAGTGTAACTAATATGATTAACGCTAGAAAATCTGAAGGTTATTCAACTGGTGTTGCTCTTCTTGACATTGAAAAAGCATTTGACAGTGTTTGGCACAAAGGTTTAGTAGCTGAATTAGCTCGATTTGATTTACTTGATTACTTGACTAGCCGAACTTTGCAAGTAAGCTATCAAAATTCATGCTCTGAAAAGACACCCATTAGAGCTGGTGTCCCTCAGGGTAGTATACTTGGGCCAATTGTATACAATATTTTTACTTCTGATCTTCCTGATGTACCAGAAGGAAACGGTAGAAGATTATTTGCTGATGATACTTTGGTTTCAGCCAAAGGTCGAAAATTACGGTGGTACTTAGTAGATTGCAATAAAATTTAAATTCTTTTTTGAATTACTTGAAAATGTGGAAAATTTTTCCTAACGCTTCTTAAAATCAACTTATTTTATTTCCACATAAGCCAAGAGCTGAATTTTTAAATCCTAATGAAAATCATTCCATAACTTTTAATGGGGTTTCATTAGAATTTTCTGATCACGTGAAGTACTTGGGACTCACACTTGATCGGAATCTTACTTTTAAAAATCACATTGAAGATATTCAATCTGAATGTAATAAATATACTAAATCTCTTTATTCTCTTATCAACAGGAAATCCAAGTTGTGTCTGCGAAATAAGATTCTTATCTACAAACAAGTGTTCCGACCAGCGATAATGTATGCAGTTCCGATTTGGTCTAGCTGCTGCGCGACGAGGAAGAAAGCCATCCAGAGGATTCAGAACAAGGTTCTGAAAATGATTTTGCGGCTTCCACCTTAGCTCAGCACCGAAGATCTTCATCGGATTGCGGGCATTGAATCAATCAAAGAGATGGCCAACAAAATCATCTCTAATTTCAGAGGCAAATCGATGCAGTTTTCCATCGCAGAGATTCGTTCTCTTTATAATTATTTTAATTTCAGAACAATTTTTAGTTTTAGTTAAAGTTCAAAATATTTTTGACATTGCAGGATGTTCTCCTACATTAAAATTCTTGATTGCGCTCAGCAAATTTCGTTTAAATAATTTTTTTTGTATCTAGATAACTATAGGGTCCTGAACAGTTCATTATTGAGCTGAACACCTAATTAAATGTAATATGTTATATAATTGTAACGTTTAAGTCATCTTCGTATTGATGCAGCTCTCAATTTATAGAGGTTGCTTTTGAATCATGCTGTAAATTGATTGCAAATAATGCCACCAAAACAATAAAAAATTGATTATTTTTTGAATATTCCATTTATTTTATAAAGGTGTAGCAAAGCAAACCGTGTCAGCTAGTATTAATATAAAAAAATGAATAGTTGTTGTGGTATACACAGGTTGCATCTAATCCTGCTGTTGCATGATGCTCCATTTGACGGCACTTCTATGATTATTTGAAACAAATCTTTTCTTGAAGTAGAAAATATTAGAAAGGAAGAGGAGAGCTTCGACAGATTTTTTTTGCATAATCCGAGAATTTATCTTAAAAAATGGACAAAAAATTATGTAGGTATAATTTTATGATAATTTTGTGATTTATGAATATTTACTCCTTCCTAGTTTGTAAATGGTAATGTTCTTTCCGGCAATAGAAGGGGGAGGGTGGTGAATTTATATCAATTCAATAATTAAACAACATGTGAAGCTTATAAAAACAGATTCAAAATTTCAAATCATGAAAAAAAATTAGAGATCAAATTTCAGAAAATCGGTTTACCTCATTTTTGTATTGCAATTCGAAACTTCATTTGCAGCTCTTGAAATTAATACAAATTTCACTTCACGACCGTTCGTTTTTACGTGATGGTGTTACAAAGAAAACGCCTCCATGTTATATGTAGGATAATCGAATCTTATGGGATGCCTTTCTAGTGAATTTAATCAAATAATCTTTTACTTTTCTTAAACAGTTCGTTTTTCTCGAGCATGTTCAAGATAGTTTTGACATCCAGTCGAAAAAACTTGAGCTCAAGACGAGGATATCTATGGATGTGTTTGGAAAATTTATAACGAAGTTGTAAGAAGCACGATTCACGAATTTTTTACATGCTTGGTCTGTTTAAACATTTTATTGAAAATTCAGATATTATTTAAAAAATTGACGTGTTTGAAAAACTGAGTTCAAAGCTTTGATCAACCATCATCATGCTTTTCTGTTTTTTTCCACTCGAGCAAGTAAGCGCCCTCAAGTATGCAACAACACTATTTGGTGTGTAAAATTAGACGGGTTGAAAGAAAGGTAAAAAGAGCTAGCGATGAACTTTCTCCCAAGATGATCATCAAAGTTTCGTGCTGCTTCAAGTTCCCTTATTTCTCCGGCTTTTCCTTTGATTCGTTAATCTGAAATGTACGCTATAAAAGCATGCGGCTCGAGCTATGTTTTTGAATCTTTACAAGAACCGATTCTGAAATAGGTTAACAGAATTGATTATTGAATTAAATTTCTTGACAACTTTTTAGTCCGATTACAAAACGAGTTGAACATTTTGACCTAGGCATAAATGTGAATGAAGGATTGGATTTTTTTTCAATTAAACCTTTCAATTTTGCATTTTATTTAATCTTGGTATGACTTCTTGATAGTTATCTAGAATTTGTTTCGAAATAAGTTACTGTATTTTTGTTCTTTGGTGAAATGTTTTGAGGGCTTAAATGTTACACGAATATAAAATCATTTCTATTTAGACGAAAAAAAATTAGCTTGATGCATAATGAAGCGCTTGGAGTTCATTTTGCTCTAGTAAGAGATGAAAAAAACACTGATAACTCAAAAATATGGCTTCGAAAATGAGACTTTCTATACCAGCAGTTGTGATTATGAGGCTATTTCAGTTATCAGATGAGCGTTCTTGGAATGAAAATTTCTCACTCGATACCATTCGTTTACAGTGAATAGAAAGTTTTCTAAAAGTTAAGAAAATATATATAATTTTCCAACATTTTAGTCATAATTCAAAAACACGAGGGGAGATGACTTTTCAGCGTTAAGTTATTTCATATCGAGGTACGTCGCAGCGTTACCACCGTTACTACTTAGTACTTGTTACATACGGTAGAAGGTCGTTAATAAGTGACTTCCGGAAAAAAGAAAAAAAAATGACAAACATAGTGATGGCGCAGGCTCAGGATATCGATGGAACAAGACCAATTTTGCTCGGTTGTTTTCCGGCAGTAGTCGCCTTCAGGTGGCCGGAGAAAACATCGTTTTTTAACCGAGGGACGCTTTTATGTTGGAGCGAGATTACATGAACGATTTTTGATAAAGAAATGTTTTCAAAGTTTTGACATGACAATTTTTTCTGAAGGTTCACTTGTGTCGTTTGCGGCTGCGTCTATTAATGAATGTTTGTATCTAAGCTTATCGTCGGTTACACATCTTCCCCTTACACCAAAAAAGGAAATTAAAAAAAATGGAATCTATTACTGTGTGGTATGTGAATTGTTTTGTAATAATGAACTTGTTTTTGCAGCTTTTATCATATCGATTCTACGAAGGAGGAAAACCCAAAAGACTGTCTGTTGCGAGTCTTTCACAGAAGAAAACTTTGAACAACAAAACTTTTCCCGGCGACAGAAATATTTGTGATTTAAAAACATTAAATGAAACAATAAATAGTGCATTTCATGTTATCAATTTGTTTTGAAATAATTGTTCTTTTTGAATTTTCCATTTTTGGCTATCAGGAAGCTTTGGAAAAAAGGGGTAATTTTGATCCACTGCAAGCGTTTGTGATAAGGGGTAATTTTGATCCGCCAAAAGTAAGGAGGTGATGTGCCTCCGGGTTTCACCCTATGATACCTCATCAAGGGGTAAAGATATTCTCGCTACAAATTGGTGTTGGTGTGAACGTATTAGGCACGAGGATGAGGATGAGGATTTCGATAGAAAAAGATCCACTGATTTCACATTTTTTCACGCAAGTTTGAAAATATTTTTTAACTGTTTTATTTATAAGCTACCCGTTTTCAATGAGACACAATATACATAAGTTTTCATTTATTAAATGTTTTAAAACAGTTCCGAATCTTCTAAACTACATTTTTTTCGAAAAATATCAGTAGGGCGTCCTTACAAATTACAATCACAAAGGCTACGCAACCAACCATAAGAACCAAAAAATATACATTGACATTTGTGCAATTAAACTCAGCTTTGAATGTCTGGATCAAATCTTCGTTCGAACAGTTATTGAGTTGGCTCATGAGAGACAAAAAATTGTCTCATCCATAGGGTCTTTCTGATTCGTTTTTGCCTCCAAATCGAACCGAATCTAGCAATTTCACATTGATGTTCAAATTGTCCACTTCCACTTGACCGAATCTGTAGATCGTAAAGGCAAAAAATTGCTTATGGAACCCACATTCTTCTTCCTTAAGACCTACATCCGTTCGATTAAAACACCTCCTTTTGGTATCGTACTGAAAAATTACGGTGTAGTGACTGCCAATAAAGCATTCAAGGTGTAGGTAAAAGTTGAGAGTCCCATCGAAATACTTTTTCTGGTGACCCACTTTCAGATGCACTGTTAAACATTTTGACGCCTCGGTATGCATCAGCAGATGGAAGAAAAATCCTTTCGACGAATTGTTGTTCGGCATTTCCGGTGGATACCTGAATGTTGAGGTGAAGTTTTGTATCGTACAGCCCTGGGTCATATTGAGGAGAGAACAGTCGGCAATCCGACAGGAGAGTTCACCTGCAACTAACAACTGAGGAAGCATATTTCCTAACGATAACAACGAGTACCAAAGCGTGAAACGTTTCATTCCAAATAACAGTCACTAGCTTCGAACGGTGGCATTAATGAGGCTCCAGGAATAAAAAGATAATTGAAAAATAATTTGAGTAAATATTCCATTCCTCGGAAACACGAGCCCTTTTGATGATGATGACGATAAATTTGATAACGAAAGAATTGGGCACCGAATAGTTTATCTTCGGGTATGAAATGATTCCAACAAAGTTAATTCACACAAATCGTTTGTTATCTTTTCAATTTAATGTAGAATTGTCTTTTTGGTGTGCTAGTTTATTTCTGCTGTTTGTCAATAGATGGCTGTTTGTACTGGTGGACTTCGACATAGGCACAATAACAAGTGCAAAGCTGCTTCAACAGATTTACGGCGATGTTGCTCTAATTGAACCAGTGTGCTGTTTCCCTAAACTCTAACAAGCTCTTTGAATATAGACAAATCTATCGATCAACATCAGTCAGAAATCAAAAACATTGATGGGCACTTCAAACATCCGTATTTTCGTTGCATTTAACATTCTTCGATTTCGTACTGAGATGTGAACCATTTTGTTGTGCTGCCCAACTGCTATCATGAAAATAGGCCTTTTCCTCCTGATCATATTGACAGTTTCCAAGGTATCCTCCAAAAGAACTTCCAATTCCACGATAAATTGTCAGATATTTGACTGTAAACTGCTGAAATTCCGACAACCAGCAATAACAAAGTGCAAAGCTGAAAATTTTTTACACAGCTATCTATATCCACTAGCTTCGAAAGATAGTAAACCAGTAAGAGGAACAACTTTAGAGTTTTTAAACAGTGAAAAGGTCTCGGAATGCGTTTTCATAACCCTACAAGTTATGTTCGGAAACACAGTGAATGCATCGATAGTTACTCAGTTCGTTATAAGCACGATGTGCGGGAAAGTAACATTCTACAGTCCTTTCTATAAAATCGAACTGAACCAATCCTTGGTCGAGTGTTTCCGTTTTGGAGGTTCATGGAACACGAATTGTGCGCTGAAGAAAGATCACCTTCGATTCACTATTTATGAAAACCGACAAGTGAGGATAGAAAACGTTGAACCAACTACAGGAGCTACACTAGCCCAGCAGATGTTGGCCAGCAAAAACGTATCCGAGGAGCATGCCAAAACCTGCAGATGTGTCAAGTTTAGAAAGCTCGATGGGATTGCATTCGGCTGTCATGGGCTAAACTATTCCCACCAACCCAAGCTGGGTCCGGAATTTCAAATGCTGCTCACGAAGCAGACAGTTCTTGTTTTGCTTATTTCATCTTTGGTATTTTTGTTTTCTTTTGGATGCTACTTTCTCGGACGGCTATTAAAGCTGTCTTAAGATGTAGTTTTGAAGTTTAATAAACATTAAGAAGTACTAAAACAATTTCTAAGGGTTCATTCAAAACGAAAAAACTATACAGAAAATAAATGTTTACTAAGTATCAAGTGTTCAGAATCAATGAACGTACACACTTAGATTGCAAATTTTCCCCTCGGGATAATGACTCTCTGAACCACAGGGAAATTGATGAATTTATTCGAAATTCGTATGGGAACCCTCCCGAATCTTGGGACACTTGATTTCTCCTGATATCCGGGACATAATATTCACAAATTAACAGGCATCTTACTATTGTCCTGTATGACGAGAAAACTTCAGATGTCAAAAATTTTCTGTCACGTTTTTTTATGTATGTTCATCCTTTTCTATCTTACGCATAACGTTCCGTATAATTTTCCCTTTCTCAGTAGAAGTTGACGTAAAGCTAAAGAAGTGCGTGTGGCTGCAAGTCGTGCGCATGGATCATTTGTATTGAAGGATCAACCGACGGAGTCTCAAAGGAGCCTAATTGTATAGCTTATTTCGTGTCAATGTACCCCTAAAATCAGCTAGATGAACGTGGTGCAGAACCTGGTAATTTTCTTCTAAATTAAATGAATAGTATAAACATTGACATTTTTGTTGTTTGTTTCCAGGTAAAATGCCGTCCAACATCATGGAATGCTAAGATCAGCAGTGACTTCGTTATATTATTAACTTAACTACTTCTCATTAAGATTAATAAATGTTCTAGTGATTAAAAATAATTAATATGTTTGGAATTTTATGCATTATTGAATTCAATGTAAACATCGAAAGAAAACAGTCCTGAGCCTACAGGATAGTCCCAATAATTTCCCTGCAAATCACAGGAGAAAGCCGTTGCAAGCCTACAGGACAATTTGACAGTTGTTTTCCTGTAGTGATTTCCTGTCCTGAAATCGTCCTGTAATTTCAGCTGTTGAAAATACAGGACGAAATCCTCCCGACCACAGGAGAAAAGATTAAGTGTGTATACATATACTGCCGTTCGAAGCTAAATTGTCCCATGTGGAAAAACGTGCAACCGAGAAGAACGTTATCAAAACTTCAACTCTTTTTTCGGTTGTTCTCTTGAATTGAAATTTCACCGACAATGTAGGGAATGTTATCCATAACTTGGCATGCTCCATGAAATAACACACAGCAACTCTTCCATAAGTTGTAAATATTTTCAAACTCATTCATAATAATGCTTGGTTTACTGAGGTTTGCTATTCTGAGTTGGCTTAACAATATTTTTAATACTGTAAACTGAAGAATAATTCGCCATATTTAAAATGCTTGTCAGCTGTCATGACATATTTATACTGTAGGGTTGCTGCATGACACGACATCATCTTCCCAGGGGTGTGCTGAGTACACACACTTACCTTCCGATTGCTTCGATGTCATTCACTTACGTTTAGCACAAAAAATACACATTCAAAAATTACAAAAAAATACTCACTCATTCAAAAACTTTGCCGAAAAACAATATTCCATCTATTCTTCATTTAAACGAACTAATTTTTACAAATTTGAAAAAAAATGGCTTATTTTGTGCCAATACTTGGCATGATGATTTACTGCACCAAACCGATCAGTGCTGTCAGTAATGTCGAAATATTGACGTTATAAAAAAAAGTATCAATGAATATTACAAAGATATAGTATCCCAGAGTCCTCAAATAATGCTTGGATAAGTAAATAAATTTTAATGCCATAGAAATAATCCCAAATTGTCCAGAGATAATCAAAATAAACCATATTTTGAATCGAAAAGAAAAACAAGCGCAACGCTGAAACTTATTCTTGGCAACAATATTCCTTATACACAAAATTTACATTTGTATTGGTGACAGTCAAGTTGCAGCGGAGTATTGCTATCTTTTTCGTAAGGGCGAATTTTTTTTTTGTCAGATTTTAGAAAAAGCTTAGTTTAATGCATTTTTTAATCATTCTGTTTACTATGTTTGTTCGCAACGCATCTATTCGAATTTAATCAATTTGTGCGTATGAAGCTTGTGGCATTTGTTTTTTTCATTTTCAAGTTTCACCCTTAAGCAATATAAGGTAAATATTTTTGTTTTCCGCGAGCCATCGTGTGTTTTGCTTGAAAAATTAAATGTAAAACATTTAAGGTAGTGATTACGAGATTTCCCAGGAATTTTATAATCCGTAATATCGGCAGGATGAACTTTTCCACTGTTAATCAGTTCCGACCGAGTGCTGGTGCTGATAATGTATCAGTTGATTTCAAAGGTAAGCTCAGCTTGATTCTTCTTTCTTTTTTATGGCAATTGATTGTAAATGAGAATAAAATCTAATCTCATTGATAATTGATTGATAATTATGTGTTATTTTTTAGCTGAAAACTCGAATAAAAGTCCTATACCAGAGAAGATGAAAACAAAATACTCCGAAGCAGATATGGCAAAAGCATAAGCTTTGATAGAGGCCAAGAAAACATCAAAAAGAGAAGCTTCCAGATTGTACGGAATTCCAAGAGCTACGTTACAGTTTAGATTAAGCTCAAAATTCATAGGCTCTCTTCGGCGAGGACAACCAGCTGTCCTTTCATTTGAGGAGGAATCAAAAATAGTGCACTTCATCCGAGAAATGGAAAGAAAATGATTTCCAATCAGCAAACAAGCACCGCTGCATCGCATAAAAATATTTTTAAGAGATAACAATCGTAAAAACCCATTTAAAAATGGTATACCTGGTGAGTTACTTAATTATCCCATTTAAAAAAAACAATAGGGGAGAATGAGGATACTTGATCCCTGGGGATACTTGATTCCTTAGCTATATCTCGAAACTGGAATGTCTTACAATGATCAAATGTTCTAGAAAAATGTGCCAAAATGAGCAAAATAACAATGCTTGTAGTTTAAAAAAATTTAACAAAATAATTGTTTTAGTAATTGAACTTTGTTTGAAAAATTTCACAAAATGTAACTTGAAGATCTTTTTTCATCACTTTAAAATGTTCCTTACATGGGAAAATTATGAAAAAAATATTTGTTCCAATGTACCAATCGTTCGAGCGTAAAATGAACTTCATAATGCCATATTTTCAAAGTAATGGAAAATTCTCATTTTTTTTCAGAAAAAGAATTCTAAAGTGTTGATTATGGGTACAATTGATCCCCTAGAGTTGGGTACAATTGATCCCCCTTCCAAACGGCATATTCTTCTTCTGAATTGATCATTATGATTGCTGATTACAAAATTACTAATATTTATCCAAAAACTAATGTTTATCAAACAATTGTCTGAAGAAAAGAGAAAAAATAATTAATTTCCTCTTAATTATAAAAAATAGCGCCTTTAAGTATGCAATGTTATTAGCGTTTAGACAAAGTTATAGAATTTTCTTCTTATGTCTGCTAAACATTGTGAAATGAGAACAAACATGACCAAAATAGTCAATTAACATTCTATCTTGGGGTTTTGTTTGATTTTTATATAATGATTAGGGCTTCCTGAAGAAAAGATCAAGTCTCCTTCAATAGGGGATCAAGTCTCCCCTAACTTCAGAAAAAACGCAATTTTTTTACTCCCACGAAAATGCTTCTAGTTCATCAACGGGTTCAAGTATCGTTCTAATTTTTGGAACATAGAAACTTGAAGTTACAAGCTGTTAGAAAATGTCAAAGTCGGCTAGTTGCTAAATTTTTCCAAAAAGATATGGTGAAAATAAGAAAAGGGGATCAAGTATCCCCACTCTCCCCTACTGATGTCTATTTTTCTCATTTCAATTGTGCCTCATTGCGTTTTAAGGTCGGAAGTGGTATACTAAGTTTTTGAAACGTCATCCAGCGCTATCAGAACGAATCCCTGAAGCAGTAAACCAAGCCAGCTCACGAGTTTCGGAAAACGACATTCGAAAATGGTTTGCTACGGTCTATCGATATTTAGAGGAACATAATTATACAAGTATCTTGAACGATCCATCAAGGATATTTAATGCTGACGAAACTAGTTTCGTTTTAAATCCAACATCGAAAAAAGTTATAGCGTCAAAAGGAAACAAAAACGTCAATTTTGTTATCCGAGGACGCCCAAAAGAAAACATAAACGTTTTATTCCCCTTTTCCGCGGATGGATAAGTATTGCCTCCAGATGTAATAGTACCTGTAAAACGGATGAAAATATCAACCATTCAAAGCTACCCTTCTGATTGGGGATTAGGTTCCTCACCTAACGGTTGGATGGATACTCGCAACTTCTTACTTTACATAAAGAATATATTCTATCCAATTTTGATTAAAAACAAGATTGAGTTGCCTGTTTTATTTTTTGTGGACGTTCATTCGTCTCACATGACCTACGAAGCGGCCGAGGAATGTTTAAGAATACTGATAGCACTTTTTCCAAATACTACTCACATCCTTCAACCTGCTGATGTGGCCATTTTTCGGCCTTTAAAAAGTGTATGGACAAATGCTGTGGAAATAGTAGACACCACCGTATCAATCGGAAACTTCGGAACAATACTTCCTGGAGTCATTGAAAAGGCCTTCAAAAAGGAAAACATCGTTAACGGATTCCGTTGCTGTGGTCTTTACCCGTTCGATGCAAATGCGGTAAATGATTGGAATAATACTAAAAAATATTTTTAAAACCCTTTTCTCTATCTAATAGATTAACTATTCTAAGTGTATTGCAATAGGCTTGCCGACAGTCGACAATCCTGCAAGAGCAGATGACAACCCTTTGATACTTTCAGCAGAAGATTCAAACATAACTACTAGCTTAAGCAATGTATTCAGGAGTATAGGACTGTAGGATCTGTAGAAAAAGTTGAAAATAATTCGTCAGCACATTATGATGAACAACATTTGTTTATCCCAACACCTTCAACATCATATGATAGAAGAACCGAACTTCCCGAGCGGCTGGAACAACTTTTCGAAAATGCCGTTTGTTCACCGAAGGAATCGGACTTCAAAGAAAAATCGTCAACAGCTGCTCTTCAGGTTTTTAGTACTGTGTTAGATACAGTTACAGGCACAGCAAAAAAAATTCATTGAACAAGAAAATTCGAACATAGCGTCAAACGTTGTCCTTCAAAGTTTGCAACTTTTGCAAAAAGTTACTACAACGGCATTGAAAGACCAAACACAAATTATTATTAATTCGGAGTTTGTTGAGAGCTGCGTTTTGCCAGGTGCGTAGTCATTTTATAACTTTTTCCCTGTTGAACTATAACTTTAAGTTGGAATTAATTATTCTAATTTACAAGTCGCATACCTCTGCAAATAATCACCAATCGCCGCTTATCAAATTTTTTAACTTCTCCACCGACTCCAGAAAGGACAAGGAAGCATATTAATTTCAAGCAATCATCATATGCTGTTTTAACGGCTAAGGAGCGATTGGACGAGTTGGAAAAGAAGAGACAAGAGAAACAGTGTCAAGAGAAGATGAAAATTGAAAGAAAAAATATGAGAGACATGAAGAAAAAAGAAAAATTAGAAGAAATGAAAATTAAAAAAGAAAAACAAGTGGAAAGAAGGCTAATCCGTGAAGAAACAAAACAACAAAAAGAATTAAAAACACGGAAACTCAAAGGAAGAGGGGATGCTGAAATTGCATCCAAAAAACACTCACAAAGCAAAAATCGTTCCACATGAAGTTCTTTGTAATTGTAATGGAATATTTGATTCCTTTTTTTAATTTTTTTTGTTATGAATTTTAACTTTGAATAAAATTTTTATTTTTCTAAGAGCCTGTTTTTCTTATCTTCAGTATTTTGGTTTGATTGGAAGCGAAAAGTCGGTTACTTTCTGTTCAAGCCAAGCTTGAAAATTAAGATTATCCTAACAATTAAAATATTTTGCGCCACCCTAATTTTCCACATATGCGTACCACCCTATTCAATCGCAATCGACGAGAACCTGCGTGTGTATGCGTGAAAGAAAACGACCGTTGGCTGCTGTCTGCTGTATGGATACACACACACACACACCCCGTACGATAACGAGTGAACGATGTCGCCATTTTTTGAATTTTGAATTCAGTTCCGTTTTAGACTTCCGCTTGCGAGCACCTTATGAAAGTTCCGAAGTTATATTCCTCCATATGTTTTTCCAAGAAAAATCCAAGTTGTGTAAATAGTGTACATATTGTAAATATAAGTTAAGAGAACAATTTAGTATTATTATTTAAGTGAATAGCAAATTCCTTGCACTTCCGGCAAATTGTGTTTTCGGACTTCGAATCAGTTCCCAACGCGAGCAATTTACAGTCCACGGCTCCGACATTGGTCCAATTCGAACCGGATAAAAAGTGACTGCTTCGAAGATCCGGTGCACACCGGAATTAAAACGATCCAAGTGAAAAAAGACGCTTCTGCGATAGACATTTAAGTGTGAAGAAAACCAAGTGAAATCTCAAAAACAGTAAGTGCAAATCCAAAATCTATTTGAAGTGAAAAGTGAAAATCAGTGGTTTCAAACGAAACAAAAATGGCGGAAGCTGGAGTATCATCCACGCCAAGAAGAAAGAACACCAAGAAGCAAACGAAGTTGGTGGAAAAAATGGAGGTTATGGATAAGGTAACGGCGCTCATGCACCGCCGGGAGCACGAGAATGGTAAAGTGGCCAAAATTTTCCATGCTTTGTATCCTGAAGATGGATCGGATGTCCAGTTATCTCGAGGTAAGATAAAAGCCTATCAACTATCGGTAAAAGAAGCATATGTTGAGTATAAATGCTTCCAAGATAAGATTCTCGAGCTCGTTCCCTCTGATGAAGTTGAAATCCATTATCAGAATTTCAAAGCATTCGAAGAACTGTACTTAGAAGTTTCGATTGCCCTCGAGGAACATTCTGAACAGATCTCATTAAATCCCGTTGCCGCACCATCTCCCTTGAGTAATCCATCAGCTCTAATTATCCACCAACCTCTTCGAATGCCCATTCCCACCTTTGATGGTCGATACGAAAGTTGGCCGAAATTTAAAGCAGTTTTCAAAGACCTTGTCGATAAGTCCCCTGATTCCCCGGCAGTAAAGTTATACCATCTAGAGAAATCCCTTATTGGAAAGGCTGCCGGGTTGATTGACGCTAAGACCATTAACGAGGGAAACTATGACCATGCTTGGCAAATTCTCGAGGAGCGTTTTGAAAATAAGCGCCACACTATTGACACTCATATTACCGGCCTATTTAATTTGAAACGCATGGCGAAGGAGAATCACGCTGAATTAAGGGCTCTCCTCGACGAATGCACGAGACATGTAGAATCACTCAAATATCTCGAGCAGGAGTTCACAGGTATTTCGGAGTTAATGTTAGTCCATCTGTTGACAAATGCGCTGGACAAAGACACTCGCCGTCGTTGGGAGGGAACAATCAAGCACGGTGACCTCCCTTCATATCATGACACGATGAAGTTCCTAAAAGAGCAATGCTTTGTTCTTGAAAGGTGTGAAGCAGCGAATCAAAGCTACAATCAACCGCAACCCAAACCATCCGGTGGGAAACTCCTGTCCACGAGAACCAACACTGCAATCATCACGAAAGACGAAACCATGATCAAGTGTGAAATCTGTTCTGAGAGTCATGCCAACTACACCTGTCCTGAATTCAGGGCTCTTTCCGTTCAAGAACGATTGACCATGGTAAAGGAAAGGCAAATGTGTTTCAACTGCCTTAGAAGAAATCACTTGAGCATGAATTGTCCATCGGAGAAAACCTGCGGCAAGTGTCGCAAACGCCACCATACTCCGCTCCATGTCGGAGACGGTTCCATATTAGCTGCTGAAAATTCCTCCTCATTGGCCAACACCATTCTCAGTAAGACTCCCGAAGCTGAAGAAGTGACAACAGCAGCATGTTCCAATAAGCAAACTGCAGCCCATCAGGTTTTGTTGCTAACTGCGGTCGTAAATGTGTTAGACAAAAACAACACCCTCCACCCTTGTCGAGTTTTATTAGACAGTGGATCCCAAGCAAACTTGATAACAGATTCCATGGCAACAAGGCTGAATTTAAAACGGGTCGCATCGAATGTGACAGTGGCTGGCGTCAATGGCACGAAGACAAATTCCTCTGGTGCTGCTGTTGTACAAATCCGCTCAAAATATTCCTCCTTCGCCGCCAATGTTTATTGTCTTATCACCCAACAAGTAACATCAAACCTCCCAACGGTTGATGTAGACATCCGTTCCTTTTCGCTGCCTCCTGGGATTGAGCTCGCCGACCCGAGTTTCCATCGTTCGGACAAAGTTGATATGCTGCTTGGTAACCAGTGGTTCCTCAAATTGCTATTGCCGGGTGTGATTTCACTGGCCGACAACCTCCCAACGTTCCGTGAAACCCAACTGGGTTGGGTAGTGGGTGGTGAATGCGATCCAGATGGTAAGCCAGAACAACTAGTCTTATCTAATGCCGTGACCTTCGAAGAACTGAATGATTCCGTAAAAAAATTTTGGGAAATTGAATCAGTTCCCGAAGAGCAAACGATTTCCACCGAAGAAAGTGAATGCGAAGAGCATTTTTTAGCTACTCATCAGCGTGACGATTCTGGTCGGTATATTGTTCAGCTACCGTTGCGCAATTCCATCGACGAGCTTGGTGATTCAAGAAATTTGGCCCTTCGAAGATTTTTCGCTTTGGAAAGACGCCTTGTCGACCAACCAGAATTGAAGTCACAATACGTCGAATTCATGCACGAGTACGAAGCACTTGGGCACTGTAAGGAGATATTTGAATCAGCTGATTTAAAAACAGAAAAAATATGGTACCTTCCTCACCATGCAGTTCTCCGACCGTCGAACACCACTACTAAGTGCCGTGTGGTTTTTGATGCTTCGGCCAAGGTGAATGGTTTGTCATTGAACGACGTCTTGAAAATCGGTGCCATTCCTCAGGAGGACCTCCAATCGATTGTTCTTCGTTTCCGTGAGCCTCGTTATGTGTTAAGCGCCGATATTGCCAAAATGTATCGGCAAATCCGAGTGAATGAATGTCACTCATCCCTTCAGCGGATTTTTTGGAGAAATGATCCGTCTCAACCTCTTCGTGTGCTGGAATTAACCACTGTGACATATGGCACAGCTTCGGCCCCGTTTCTGGCGACTCGAGCCCTCCAGCAGCTTGCAATCGATGAGAAGGAAAATTGTCCACTAGCTGCTGAGATCGTCCAAAGGAGTTTTTACGTGGATAATGCACTATTTGGATTCGATTACATCGCCGAGGCTGCCGAGGCTCGCATACAGTTGGAGAAAATGTTGATTTCCGGAGGCATGCAGCTTCACAAGTGGGCCTCAAATTGTCCGGAACTGTTAGTGAACATACCTGAAGAAAATAAGGAAAAGTTAGTGAAAATTGAGAACTTTGGGCCAAATGAAGTGATAAAAACCCTTGGATTGATGTGGGATCCAGTGAATGATGATTTGCTGTTTGTTTCCTCGCCTACTTCCGATATATCCGTTCCCACTAAGCGACAAGTGTTGTCTCTTATCGCCCGAATGTTCGACCCGCTGGGGCTAGCCGCTCCTGTGATTCTTGTTGGCAAACTCCTGATGCAACGATTGTGGAAGGCAGAAATTGAGTGGGATGAAAATTTATCCAGTGATTTGATCGATGAATGGGAACGCTTCCGAGAAGCGATCGGAAGTGTTGGTCTGCTGAAGATTCCTCGCCAAGTTGTCGTTCCAAATGCCATCCGGTACGAACTGCACGGGTTTGCCGATGCTTCTCAAAACGCATACGGTGTTTGCGTTTATATCCGCTCTCTGGTTCCGGGACAGGGTGCATCTCTCCGATTGTTGACCGCCAAGTCCAAGCTGGTACCGAAATCTGTCCTAACTATCCCGAGGAAAGAGCTGCTTGCGGCACTTTTACTGCACAGATTGGTGAAGAAAGTTCTTGCTGCTGTTTGTTTACCACTTGAAGAAAAACTGCTGTGGAGTGACAGCCAAATCGTGCTCGCTTGGTTGCGAAAAAGTCCAGGCCAACTAGATGTGTTCGTTAGAAATCGGGTTGCTGAGATTATTGCGAGTGGGTCGGATTTTAAGTGGAATTATGTTCGTACGTTTGATAATCCGGCTGATGTTGTGTCGCGTGGGCAATCAGCCAGTCAGCTGGCTACAAATGATTTGTGGTGGAATGGACCTATGTTCCTGCGATGTGAACCGTACCTATGTGAAGTGCCAAATATTCTACCGGATAGTGAACTTCCCGAACTAAAGTGTAATTTAACCGTTTGTCCGGCAATACAACTCGAAGAACTACCAGTGTTTAGCAAATTTGAAAATTTTCGAAAGTTGCAACGTGTGATCGCGTACGTTTGGCGGTATAGTACGAACATAAAGAAGAAGTCGGTGGATGATCGTGAGTTGAGAGAATTTCCTACTGTTTCCGAAATGCGAATGGCAATGATGTTGATTATAAGGGCCATACCGTCGCAGTGTTTTATGGACGAAATACAAGGAATCAAATGTGGGAAACCGTCCAAAAGATTAGAGAAGTTGAGTCCCTTCCTAGATGACTGTGGGTGTCTTAGGGTGGGAGGACGTCTTGAAAATTCCAATTTGCCATACGCCACCAAGCATCAATTTATCCTACCGAATGAACATCCTTTGGTGCAATCTCTTATTGCTTCTCTTCATCGTGAGCATTTACATGCTGGGCCCTCGGCACTCATGGCAATTCTCCGAAGTCAGTTTTGGGTCCTGAGTGCGAGGTCGACTGTGCGCAAAATTACAAGGAGCTGCGTGCAATGTTTTAAGGTGAATCCGAGACTGCTTGACCAGTACATGGGTGACTTGCCGAGAAGCCGAACTGAAAGGTCACCAGCGTTCCTGAAAGTAGGTGTCGACTTTGCCGGTCCAATCTTCCTAAAGCAGAATCAAAGAAAGGCCTCTCCGGTGAAGGGTTACATCTGCGTTTTTGTGTGCCTTGTTACCAAATCACTACACCTGGAAGTCGTCGAGAATCTAGCTACTGAAGCATTTATAGCATGTTTGCATCGATTCGTTGGTCGTCGTGGTTTACCCGAAATAATATTCAGCGACAATGGCACCAACTTTGTTGGTGCTAAGCATGAACTCCATCAGCTGTACTCAATGCTCAAGGATCAACTCACCCAGCAAAAAATTTCTGAATTTTGTTTACCAAAGGAAATTTCCTGGGAAATGATTCCTCCTAACGCTCCTCACATGGGGGTCATTTGGGAAGCAGGTGTAAAGAGCGTGAAGACTATACTGAAGAAGGTGACGAAGGACGCCCGCTTGAACTTCGTTGAATTTCAAACGCTACTCATCCGAATCGAAGCCCTGCTGAACTCTAGACCCCTCTACTCGAATCCTGAAGACCCGGCTGAACCTGATGCTCTAACACCAGGACACTTCATAGCTGATCGTCCCTTATTGGCTATTCCGGAACCAACCTGTGATGGCATCCCAGAAAACCGTCTATCTCGTTGGCAATATGTGCAAGTACTCCGCAATCAATTTTGGAAGAGATGGTCTCAAGAATATTTAACCGAGCTCCAAGGTCGTGCTAAGTGGACTAAAAAGACCCCAAATATTCGCCCGGGAATGGTGGTCCTAGTGAAGGATGATAATCTGCCACCTCAATCATGGAAACTTGGAGTAATCGAACAAACCTTCCCTGGAAAGGACGGTTGTGTTAGAGTTGTGAATCTTCGAACAAGGAATGGTTCTATTAAACGTCCTATTCATAAGCTGGCTCCTCTTCCCATCCTGGACAACGGAGAAATATCCAAAGACAGTGGTGCCCCGGGGGGAGTATGTTCAAGCCAAGCTTGAAAATTAAGATTATCCTAACAATTAAAATATTTTGCGCCACCCTAATTTTCCACATATGCGTACCACCCTATTCAATCGCAATCGACGAGAACCTGCGTGTGTATGCGTGAAAGAAAACGACCGTTGGCTGCTGTCTGCTGTATGGATACACACACACACACCCCGTACGATAACGAGTGAACGATGTCGCCATTTTTTGAATTTTGAATTCAGTTCCGTTTTAGACTTCCGCTTGCGAGCACCTTATGAAAGTTCCGAAGTTATATTCCTCCATATGTTTTTCCAAGAAAAATCCAAGTTGTGTAAATAGTGTACATATTGTAAATATAAGTTAAGAGAACAATTTAGTATTATTATTTAAGTGAATAGCAAATTCCTTGCACTTCCGGCAAATTGTGTTTTCGGACTTCGAATCAGTTCCCAACGCGAGCAATTTACAGTCCACGGCTCCGACACTTTCTTTATAAGACGTTTTAACTGGGCATTGGCTTTTGAGAATTGTCCAGAAAAATTTATCTGAGAATGTAAATTTTCAATTCTTAGTTTTTAAAATCGTCTTTTCTTTAAATGCGAACTTTAATGAAAATAATAATCAATATTTTTAACCCATTACAAATACATTATTTCAACTTTCGCTGACCGGTGCATCATTTTGGTAATGCTCTATGGGCTCGGGAACTATGCCATCAGCGCAATGCATTTTTAGGCCACTGAGACCGGCGCTTTTGAAATGGATTAGGCTCGAATTTGAAATAGAAACTCTGATTTATAATTGTTGCAATCTATTCAAAGTTCGTACTTTATACAATTACTATTCTCAAGACGTTCTTTGCAAGGAATATAGAAATCTGTTTTATTTTGGGATAAAAAAATATAAAAATTATCCTAAAAGCCTCACTTGTTCACTATTTTCGATTCTTTACTAAATATAGAATCAAATTAAACACTATACACCGTCCTAAGTCACGAATAGTATGAACAAATGGATTTAGAACTAACCTGATACACTGTTGTAAAGCCTGGTTTGTCATGAGGAATACATCAGGGGCCATCTATACTTAGCAAACTCTCTGCAATGGAGGCTTTTCTTGATAAACTAAATGAAGGGAAAGATTTATTGATTTATCATGATCTAAGAAAAAACAATTTAGTTGCATTTTTTCAGGCCCCATGCTTCATTTTAATGGCGGATTCAGATAATATTCTTCACAGGAACAAGGATATCAACTTCTTGAGGTTAATTTTTAGGAAATGATTAAACTTATGAAACTTCAGCCATCATATAGAAAATTTGCTTTTTACTGACTGCTTGCTATAATTAAAATGCGTTTTTAAAATGATGGTTTTGTATTGAGGCAAGTTGGATGCAGATTAAATCATGTTTACCAAAACACATTGTACATGAACACATTGCTAAGAGCTGCTATTGCTCTCACCTCATATGTTGGCCCCGCGTATGTTCACGGAATGCTTTCTACAACCAAAAATAGTTATGAAGGTTCGTCGATTTAAAATGGAATTTGCATCAAAGCCCTTTATGTTGTCGTTGTTTCTATTGATAGGTTTTTGAAATCAAAGAATGATTTTAAAAAGCCATCTCAAACTGTCATAACATTTCCTTACCTTGTAGATAAAAGTAAAAACTAGAAATACAATAGTTTTGGCAATGATTTTGTTATACAGTAATTTTTCGATTTTATCACGGTCAAAAAAAATTTCACCGTGAATATGGCGAAACCGTGAATTTGGCGAAATTAAAAATTTAAGTGGAAAAAAGTATTTTTATTGTCTTTAATCAATAATTTATAATGTTTTGAGTAGTGGAAACGTTTTGTATCAATAAATTTTGATCATAAGATGTTATTATCAATGATTACTAAACAAAAAGGATTGTTTTCATTTCAATTATTCTTCTATATAGCAAATTTAAGATTTTTTTCCTGAAATAAAACCATTCCGAAAATCCATTTTTTAGTCTTCATCTAATTGAAGTTAATTATTTAGTTTTTATGAAAATTTAACAGTCGTTATCTCTTATTCCGATTTTAAAAAAAAAGTTCAAAGAAAAATGCATCAAAAAATGTTTTCTCTGCTAATTTCAAATTTCAATATTTTAATCTTCACACCTTTGATGAACTAAAAGTGAACAATTTCAAAAATATTTTGAAATTTGCTCAACTTAGACTTTTGAAGTGTGTTTCTCGAAATTTGCTTTATGGACAGATAATCCTTTGTTCTTCATATGTACAAAAACAGAAATCAAAGTCCTATTTACATATTTTAAGGCAACACTAGTAAAATTTTATTTGAATCTTCCACAATTATCCATTCAGACAATACTGAAGGCTGTCCAATCAAGATTACGCACGCCACCCTTTCAAATAAACAAATTCATCAAAGAAATCACACTTATCTCTTTTTACAAACGCTTAAATCACCCACATCTTTATACATATGATTCGCATAACCGAAAAAGTTTACTTTTATAGAGCGGCTAATCAAGCAGAAATAACAACACTCGCATTAGCGTTACGCTAAAATACTTATGTCGATTATTACAAGTGGTTTAAAAATTTAAATGACGATCTTAAACACTATACAGATAAAATAAGCAGTTCAATGTAGGGTGGTCGGATTTACCGGTTTTTTCTAATCCGGTATTTCGGTATTTGTAATTTATAAAACCGATAAAACCGGTAAAACCGGTATTTTTTAAAGTATATCGAATTCATGAGAAGAAATTTTGACGCAATACATTTAGCAACATTTACTATTGAAAAAGATGGCAATTAGTGGTATGAATAAGGTTTAGCAATTTCTTCGGTAGCTTTTACTTAGCTCGAAATCAATCAAAGCAAAAGTCCAAAGCATTTGCTTAGTTTGGTATGAATAAACATTTGCTTAGCGGATGTGTACTAAAGTCTTAGAACATAGCTTTTGCTTCGAAAAATAGAGCTATCCAACCAGCAGAATCTGAAGTTTTCTAAAGTAAAATGAAAGAAGACGATCAGAAAATTGAAAAGTACGGCTAAAGTAGCCTTGAATTCGACGAAGCGGGTGGTGGGTGTAAGAACGACCGGAATTTTTTTGTTAATGCGTGCTTGTATGTTGATGTTTAAACAAAAATGAATATATACATATTCGAATATTGTCAAACAAAAACTGGCCTAACTTTAATATTTATCATAAGCTCTCCCACATGTATTTGGATCGGGATAATCCGATGTATCAAAAATAGGCAATAGGCGCGCATTTTAATTTAGATTTTTTTTTAAATCTTAGAATGATAAAAAAATAAATAAAAAAAAAAAATGAGAGATCTGTATAATGTTTTAAATTATTACAATTTACTTCTTACTTTGAGCCAATTGAGACTTCTCCCACTATAGCCGGATTTTTTTTAATTTGAAATATTTACTAATTGATTTGGTTATAGTCATCTTAGACGAATGATTTTATACAACGACAGGAATATGAAAAAAAGTTGGGTTATCTATTCGACTTTCTTTATCCATGTTGAAAATGCCTTTTTGAATTGTTTTGAAGTGAAATATTGCTCATTTGATAAATTCATGACGTTATTAAAGATTTTTTTATTAGAAAAGTCTGCTACCGAGCATGCTTAGAAAATAAAGCAATTGCTAGGAGATTGGTCGAGCAATTGCTTCAGATTTGAGCTTTATTCATACCAAACTAGCTTGTTCTAAAAGTAAAAGCTTCTGACTGAGAAAACAGCTGTCAAAAAAACTTTATTCATAACAACCGAAGCAATTGCTTTAAGCGACTGCTCGACTGCTCGATTCGGTTTAGCAAAAGCAATTACTAGGTTTTTTTCATATCACCCGATGTGTCTTAAAATTATCCCTTTACTTGCCATAAATCTATCATCGTTCTCATGACAATTATAAAATTTATCATCGTAATTTTTTTACTATAACTTTGCTGTGAGATTGCAGAAAATATAGAAGTTTCATATAATATTCAAAGAATTTTTGTCCTATACTTTCCCGATCAGGAGGGAAAAACAAAATTATATCAAAATGAGATATTTTGATACTAATTTTTTTCTGTCTAAATGAGTTATAATTCAGTACTCGTAGGATGTTAAAATATCTCAAATTATATCAAAAAATCTATACGATCATAGCTAAATTATATCAGTTTTTGATATGCTCCTATCAAGATTATATCTGGTTCAGATAGCATAGTTTGATATTGGACAGAACAAAACCTATCAAAATTATTACTTATCAAGATATGAGTGCTACGAGAAATTTTTCTATTGGAAGGTCAATAAACCACACTATTTGATAAAACCATGCCCCATTTTTGGTTTCCCAAAAATTGGAT
The DNA here is from genome assembly GCF_029784155.1 of Uranotaenia lowii. Taxonomy (NCBI): domain Eukaryota; kingdom Metazoa; phylum Arthropoda; class Insecta; order Diptera; family Culicidae; genus Uranotaenia; species Uranotaenia lowii. Next base: position 134,704,382 of record NC_073691.1, on the reverse strand, counting down.
TCAATTTTATGAATCTGTTGAGCGAAACTCGTTAATGTAAGGTTTGAGCCGTTGACTTCGATGTCCGTGTTTTAGAAAAAGTTGTACGTATATCAAAATAAAATATAATCATTTTATTTTAGGACAATCCGAAAAAAATCTTGATCATTGAATATGAGCTCACCCGATCAAGAGAGCATATCAAAATAATAACTCAAACGTATCTCACCAAGATATTTACATCTGATTCAGTTATAATTAAGTACTCAAACATTTCGATTTCAAGTTTCTCCAATCTGAATTATATCTTATTCTGATTGACAGACTTGAATGGGGTTGAGCTCATTTTCAATTATAAAGATTTTTTTCGGATTGTCCCAAAACAAAATGATTATATCTTATTTTGATATACGTACAACTTTTTCTGAAACACGGACATCGAAGTCAACGGCCCAAACCGTACGTTTATGAATTTCGCTCAACAGATTCATAAAATTGAATTCAAGTCTTGGGGAACCAAAAATGGGGCATGGTATTAGCAAATAATATGTGGTTTATTGACATTCCTCTAAAAAAATTTCTCGAAGCACTCATATCTTGATAAGTTATAATTTTGATAGGTTTTGTTCTGCCCAATATCAAACTATGCTATCTGAACGAGATATAATCTTGAAAGGAGCATATCTAAAATTGATATAATTTAGCTATGATCGCATAGATTTTTTGATATAATTTGAGATATTTTAACATCCTACGAGTACTCATTTAGATAGGAAAAATATTAGTATCAAAATATCTCATCTTGATATAATTTAGTTTTTCCCTCCTGATCGGGCAACCCCATTCAAGTCTGTCAATCAGAATAAGATATAATTCAGATTAGAGAAACTTAAAATCGAAAATTTGGAGTACTTAATTATAACTGAATCAGATGTTAATATCTTGGTGAGATACGTTTGAGTTATTATTTTGATATGCTCTCCTGATCGGGTTGTAAAACAGCTTTCAGATTTAAGAACATATTTTACAGATTAAGTAAAAGTTTTTATAGTCTTTCATGAAAATGGTATGAAATTTGATGAACAAAAAGATTTTTCGTGAAAAAATAACTTGTTTAATTAATAAACATAATTCAAAACACTATTACAAAGTTTTTGGTTGATTCACAGAGTAAAAGATTATTGTTGTCTAAAATACGGATGTTTTCTCCGCAACCTAGGTCGTGATCGCACTATGTTTGCCTTTCTAAAATTAGAACGGACAAATAGAAATAAAAATCTATTAAAAACAGTCAAAATTCGTCTATAAATATGTTGTTTGGATCTGACCCATACGCTCTTTGTTGCTATATTTAATACTGTTGCAAATTTATGAAAACTTTGTAACTGCGTTGTCTGGAAAAGGAAAATGCTTCAGCAGCGTTAAAAATAGGAACAACAGAGTTCCATCAAATACCTTGAAAATATTGATAGAGAAATTTCATAGAAACATTCTAACATGTGTTTAAATTCTGACTTTTTTGAAACATTTTATGTTTAAAAACAAAGTAGGAAAATCCTTATCGTTTTTCAACATTTTTTGGTTTATAATTTTAAATTTGTAGAAGCCCAGCACTGCTCAGAACGATTTTGATAGGCTTGGCCTGTTTATAGATAAAACATTTTGGCATCTTTTGAACGCCACTATACTTTAAATTAAAAAAGTTACATCGACAAGGTTTAGCAATAGTCAAATCTTCAATTTTGAAGCCTATTGAACAAAATTTGTGTATTTGTACTCATAAATATTTGATAAAAAACATTTAGCTGTGTCAATTTTAATATAATGCTTAAGAATTATGAAAAATTTACCGGAAATATCGTTTTTTTACCGTCCCAAAAGTCGGTATTTCCGGTAATGGAAAACGGACGGTTTTACCGGTTTTACCGCGCTAGTTCAATGCCATTTTCATAATATTAACTTCCTGTATACCATAACATAAACCATAAAAAATATCATTAACAAAAACGCTCTACTCTTTCAAACGAAAATTAAGGTCCTGGAAATGGTTTCTGAATGATTTCTTAAATAGCGTGATAAAATCAAACAATAACCGTGATAAAATCGAGCGTGAATTTGGCGAGTATTGATATAATCGAACAGTGATAAAATCGAAAAACTACTGTATTTTTCCAAAACTAAAAATAATTTATGCACCACATCTATTTCGTTTTGAAGACGAAGAAGATTATCTTTATCCATATTTAATTATTATCATTAATAATTAATTAATTAATAATCATTATCCATGTTTAAAATTATCATTTTTTTTAGATGAATAAAAAGTTTAAAGTTTTATAAAATTGAACTAAAATCTTAACTCAACACTTCCGACTTTTTGAAATGAAAGCTTATTTTGTGCTTCCCATCCAACCAAATTTCATCAATGTTTTCAAAAACCTTTTTGTTGCAAGAGTGAAGCCCGGTGTTCCATCGTCACATAGAACTTTACGCTCAGCGGACGTCATTCTGTCAGTGGCCTTATATTCAGAATAGCCAACAATTCTGTTAACTGTCAATTGAGCATTGTTGGTAAAGATCTATTGCACTTTGCTGGTGGCCAAGAATCGGATCATCGAAACGGCAAACAATTGGACGGCGGCCAAGTAATTGGAGCACCGCAGTAAGTACTTTGCATGCATTTTGCTCATATTAATGAAAGCTCCATTGAGAAAACATATTTTTGTTGAACTCTAAGCAAGTTAGCAAGTAAATTCTTCATAGGATGTTCTATGGTGCACTCAACAGGGAGGTTGGAATGTTGAAAAAAAAGGGTAAACCATGCCTTAGGTGCCAAGGTCGGGTACATTTACCCTAATTGTAATGAATTGTTCAACGTCATTAATCAACAATGTAATCTTCCAAAAACATTGAATTTTCTACCAAATAACAAAAGATTACAACCGAAAATACTTTGTGTGACACTTTCACCAAGAATAAGAACGCATACGAATATGAGTTTCACGCCGAAATGTCACACTGCTATACTCTATTCAGCATTTCAATAGCTCTTATAATAGACTGTTCCAGAAATTCTAAGCACACTTTCAAAATAACAATAAAAAAAAGTATTGTTTTCTTAAATTTTGTTCATTTTAGTTGGCACACTGTATCATTATTTGTGTCTTACCCTATACTGCACTCTTATTTGATGAAAATCTTGAATCAAAAGCCAGACTTTGCACTTTTTCTCGAACATGACTTATAAGCTCCAGCACAGTTGCATTACCCACCATTTTCACCACTTTTGGCCAAACCTTTTCAAAATTTCCGATGTCATCAGCTGGTTTTATGTGTTTTTGTAGCTTTGCTTTGGTCGAAGCCCAAAAAGTCTCGATTGGCCGTACCTCGGGGCAATTTGATGGTTTCGTGTTTTTTGGAATAAAACAGACGTTTTGGTTTTTGTATCACCCTAGTGTGTCTTTGGCGTAATGACGTGATGCCAAATCGGGTCAAAATATGACGGGTCAATCATGCTGCTTGATCATCGGCAATGAACGCTTCTGGAGGCATTCCTTGACATAGTTCTGGGCAGTGCTCGGCACAAAAGCGCTAATCCGCTATTCGCTAGTTAGTCCGCTAACTTTTTGTTAGCGGTTTAATTTTGCCGCTAAGTTTGGATTAATTTAGCGAATTGAAAAGTTCCGCTATTTTTTGGTTCCGCTAATTGAAGATCGCTATCTCCCATATATTTGTAATAATCCCCTTGGATTTCTTAGTGATAGAATAAACTTTTTATCATAAATCAAGTCAAAGTGACATTGTGCATCATTCTGATTGCTTAATTGGATTCATTGGGGAATGCGTACTAGAGTTAGAGAAAAGATGTATTTAGTGTCATTTTTCTCTCTTTAAGCACCTTTTTTTATCAACTTTTACAGAAGAAAATAACAATAAAAGGTGTTGAACAATATAACACTACAAGCTGACCCGGTAAACTCTGTGAATTATTTTTTAACAAAATTTTTTAATAAAATTTTGTTATGAGAAGGTACATTACAGGAGATATTACAAAATTTAATTATCGCATAACCACCATTTACATCTGCTTGCAGTACAATAAACAATCACTCCGTTTTTTTAGAGGAAACTTTCAAATATTCTTCTTTGATTCCTGGAAAACAGAATAATATTCCAATTTTTTCAAACTAATTTTCTTATTTGAATGCTTTCCTTAACATTATTTAAGAACTTTTTCTTATCTAAGTGATTCCATCATTATAAGACTTTTTCGAGAAATGACTTCTCATTTTAATTTAAAAAAAATTCTTGAAACATCCTCGAAACAACAATTTTGAAAAAAAAAAATTTATAGGACAATAAAACGATTTTTATCATCAGTTAGCTCGCAATTCCTTTTGTTTGATACACCTTCTTCATAGTGTCATATTTATTTTGTTTATAGAAAATAAAGTTTCCGTTGCCCAACCATCAAATAAACACTTCCAAGTGGATCTCGCAAATATTTTTCGAAATTTGTCTTAAATTGTCATTTTATCATTACTTATTGCGTTAAAGTTAATATAAAAATAATACAGTTTCCATTCACCTTTTTACACGCAGGCAGGTACAAAATTTTTTTATTCGGCGTAATTCTTACATCACAATTCATATGTTCAACAAAATCGATCATTCTGGCATTTAACAGATACAAATACCCCAAATCATATGTTCTATCAGAAGATTCCAATACCAAACTAAGGGCCCATTGACAAACAGGTATTTTATGAAGGCTTTCCTCGATGAAAAGCACATTTTTCTGTGGTATCACAGCTCACGCCACTACCGGAACAATTTATTTTTTACTACTTCCTGTCGTAATTTTTTAAGCTCTATTCTAATGAAGAGAAGTCCTTTCATAATTTTATTGATTCATTTTTCGAAAAGCTTCAAGCAAACATGGAGTTGTAAGCCAATCTCCTATAAAAGTGGTGACGTAGAAATATTGCTTTCAGCTTACGTACCTGTACTGCTGAAAAAACTGAGCCCAATGGCCCAATGGAGGCCCAATGCAAACCAATCAATGATGGAAACTCTAGCTGAACCGTCAACACAAACACATCCGAGCTTTTTCACTGTAGCTATTTCGAAAAAAATCACTATTATCCACTATGCAAAGCGACAGAAAAAAAAAATGCGCTGGGTGATCTCCTGGACATTGAAAAGAAAAGAAGAAACACTGCTTGGTGCTTCTGTCACGGTTCGCCATTGTGGAGAGCTTGGTCCGCGTCGTGGATAATCACCCAGCGCAGAGAGCACTACCATCTAAACACTTTCACTGTTGCCTTCCGACTGAGGCCCGAATGTGATCGCGCTAAATTTCCGGAAGCTTTGTCGACCTTTGTCGACTCGCGATTGCTGACAGTGTTGCCTGCAGTTCACTTGTGTCGTGTGTGGCTACGTCTATGAATGAATGTTTGTATCTAAGCTTATCGTCGGCTACACAATATTCCGATGCGGTACTGATGAAATCTCGAACTTTTTGGCGAATACCACTTATCATTATTTGTACACTCTGTTCGCTGACCTCAGCGGCCATTTTGTTCCACCGTCTCTTCATCTCTGTTGCATCCGTGTCTTCCTACCATTCTTCATCATATTCTGCTTGAAAATCCTTTTCGACAAAATCCACCCCGTTGTCTCGATACCACTGTAGTACCTCTTTGCTGTAGTGGCAGCTTGCCAAATCTGACCAAAACTTTACTGGTTCTTTGTGAGATCTAATGTACGAAAGAATATGTTTTCTCTGGCACTCCTTCTTGTACATTTTGGAGTCCATGGTCAATCTTGCCAGATCAAACACTTTCTTGCAGAGTTATCCGTAAAAACGAATTTGAACTTACCGAATTTGAACTCACCCCGACCAGAGGCTTTATATTTTTTTTGGCCTGGAAGCTGCCCGAAATCCATCTTCACGTACGTTTCGTCATCCATGAGGATGCATCCGTCGTATTTCGTTGGAATCTTGTTGTATAACTTCCGGGCACGTCCTTTGGCGACTAAATTCTTCTTCAATGCCCGGTTATTTGCTTACGGGCCCGATAATATCGTGATGGGTCAGCTAATCACTTACTAAGATTCGCATATCCTTTCCACTTTCGACCAGCACACGGTTCACATCGAGCTACAAAGTGACCATAGTTGCCAAAACAATCGTGCACGTATATTGATTTAAAGTGTCGAAAAAAGTTAATATAAGTGGAAAAGATACTCCGAGCTAACGAATAAAGCGAATCAAGTAAGTCTACTAAGTGGTTACTGTAAACCCCATATTCAATCCACCAGGACCCAGTAGTTTTGGCCAAGAGATTCAACCCAGCAATTTCGGTCAGGATATTTGACTCGACAAAGCTCCAGTTTGTCCAAGTCAAACGGGCCAGTGAGCAAAGATCTGCTTCCGTTTCTCCGTTGAGGAGCCTGCGCACGGACTTGAATTGCAAGTCCGGCGGGCATCGAAAGAAGCGAAGAAAAGTTGGTACCCCACGCGACCAGCCACAACAGCCACCTAGATACAACAACATCGTCATCAACATCCGGTCCTAGAGGGCACTTTGGACCCCTTCAAACGGGTTAGTGAAAGTTCGAACGTGTCCCTAAGGGCTCGAGGCTCTGTTGAGGAGCACGCGGTGTTTTACACCTGCGTGTACCATCCAGGGCAACAACAACGAAGGTTGGCTCCACCACGAGGGCGATCTAACCTCCGTTGCCAACCAACACTGTGGACAGTAGACTGTTGACCCACCAACCCAAGATTCTCCATCGGACATCCATCTCAGCATCAGCCGGCCGGCCCACCAGCAGCAGCAGCAACACATTACACACCCACACAAGACACACGTAAGCTATAGTAAACAGGACATGAACATATAGTTAGCGTGTTTGTGTTTCCTTCCGAACTACCGACCGGTGCACCATTGCGAGAAGCTGACCCGAGGTTCTCCGAAACCTCTGCTCTAGCTTAGCCAAGCAAAAGAGGCCGCATGTCAGCCCACCCTCACTAGAATTCCCGTGGCTTGACCAGGAATTCGAGGGCAGTTGTAGCTGGTCCTTCTGGCCAGCTAAGTTATAACACTAACGCCTGATTCGTCAACAGGACCCCTAAGTTTTGGCCAAAAAAAAAAACCATTTGGCGGGACAGAAGCCAACCTATGTCCCTGAGCTCTGGTCCCTGAATCAGCCTGGATTTGAACACGATCGCCCCGGATAGCCGTTACCATCCGGGCTATTATTCGTTGAAGGTTTGGGGTCGATTCACAATCACGAACCCTTCGGATCGACCAACCAGTTCTCCCAACCGTTCGTTCGTTCTCGTGGCCAAGATTCCCGGAAGGAAAGTCCCGGTTTCCGGTCGGAATCGGACCAATAGCGAAGTCCGCCATCTTCAAGACCGACAACCAGGGCGTGGCCTATAGAAGGTACCTTAATTTTGTTGAAGTGAGCATTTGTTGTGGTAGTTTATAAATAAAGTTCAAGAAGTGCATATTTTGGGGTTTTTCTGAGGTCAAAAATCGAACTCCCTGCGATTTCCTTTGGTAAGCGAGCCGCCCTGAGGCCTAATAAAGGGAATCCCTGTAACGCCGGTGGGGTGGTAGGTTTAAAACTTTCAAATGCTAAGCTGCAATACATGTGTGTAAAGCTGCAAAGCTTGGATCCCATCTCGCAGGGCGGCAGCACTATAAATATTGTATAGGTAACGCCAGCAATTTGTTCGAAAAAACATCAGCCCGACTATCTTGATACTTGGAGATCTTTGCATGAAATCCAACAAAGCGCCTGGAATCGATTACATTCCTGCTAAAATGCTGAAAGCCGACCCCGCCTTGTCAGCACAAATTTTGCACCGTCTTTTCGCTGACATCTGGGATACTGCAACATTCCCGGCCGACTGGATACAGGGTATCCTCGTAAAGGTCCCGAATCAAGGAGACCTGATTAAGTGCGGTAACTAGCATTACTCTCAAAGTAGGCTCTGTAAATGATCCTAAACAGGATCCAGGAGAAAATTGACGCTTCTCTACGACGGCAACAAACTGGATTTCGATCCGGACGATCATATGTTTACCACATAACAACGCTACGAACCATACTGGAACAAATCAACGAATTCCAGGACTCTCTTATGCTGGTGTTCGTTGATTTCGGAAAAGCATACGACCGACTAAGCTATGAAAACATCTGGGTGGCTCTAAGGCGACAAGGAGTCCCAGAGAAACTAGTCTATCTCATCGAAGCACAGTACGAGGCATTTTCGTGCAAGGTCCTGCACGACGGTGTATTGTCTGCTCCAATCCCGGTAACTGCTGGAGTGAGCCAAGTATGTTTGTTGTCACCGCTACTCTTTCTCATCGTAATGGACGAGATCTTGACTGGATCGATGGACTGTAGATCAAATCGAGGATTGCCATGGAATTCTGCAACGATGGAGCAACTGAACGACATTGACCTGGCAAACGATATTGTTTTGCTCGCCCAAACACAACCGGATATGCAAAGCAAACTCGATGACCTCACCGAAAGCTCCAAGGCAGCATGTATCAAAGTCAATGTCGGTAAGAGAAGTCGGTGGAGATGAACATAGGAAATCCCTCCAGTTTCATGGTTGCTGGGCAGCAAGTTGAGAAAGTGGTAGCTACAAAACGCCTGATGGTGATATCAAGAAAGACATTGAAACCCGAATCAGAAAAGCCTGATTTGCGTTTGCGGGCCTTTAAAACATCTAGTGCTCACGCCAGATCTCTCTTCGAACAAAAATCAGAATCTTCCAATATTTAAAACGTGAAATCCGTATTGTTGTGCTGATGACCTGGTAATTGGATTTCAAACGTAAAACTACATCGCCGGTGTCTCCAAAAGGCACTAGAAATCGAGATTGGGGAACGTTATTGGAGATGGATTGGGTACATGCTGCGTAGAGATGAAAACGAGACTTGCAGAAAGGCGCTTGACTGGAATCCAGATGGGCATCGAAAAAAGAAGTTCTGGATACTCGCAAACGAATATCAGGCCCTTCTGATCCGGGTTTCGATGTCTCGTTTGGTACCACCAACAGGCGTTTTACTGTAAACACTCCACTTTTTCAAATTGTTGCCCAGCTAAGTATCACGAAATTGAAAAGATTTTCTGTGAAAAAAATGGTACCCAAAATATTTGATATCAATGAACCTCCTTCATTGGTGCCCGCTCTTCCAACGGCACTTTCAGAAGAACATATGTACTTTAGGTGGATTCATCATTTGATTCGAGATTTTTGGAATGTACACATCAAATGGAGAAATGTCCATTGCAGTACCTTTGCAGGTAGCAAAAGCTCTGGGTCAAAATCTCCTATTGCCATTGTTTGGATGAACGAGGGCGGGGCGAATTCAATGCTTTGCAGGACGCAGACTGTAGGCAAGGGATATAGGTACTTACTTGGTTTGTTGATTGAAAGATGGCGATAAGATTTGTCTGTCGTGTGTCCCTGAGGGGATTTGAAATGGAAAAAGCAAAATACGCCGCGCGATCTCCTCGCTTCTTTAGAGCACAGCTCAGATACATAAAATTGGCGCGAAAATAGCTTGACATTGTTGGTGTCTTTTGTAGCTGGAGTTGATCTGCTGCCTGACTATATCTGATGTTCAAGTGTGGAGTAATCCGGGGAATTGCAATGCTGATGGCGGATAATTTTTTTTTTCGAAAGACAAAATGTTACGCGGCATAAGTTTGACGACGAGGTAGGAGCTGTAACAACGGGGCCATGCCAGATTTTCACTTTCCGTCCGCAGCACGTCGCGTCGCTTGGGTTGGAATTGCAAACCTCAGGAAGGTATGCTGAAGAATGTGATTTGATTTGTCCGCTTCTAGTCCCGCGTTTTTATGAGATTATTGCAACAAAGAGCAGTAAGCAAGTTGGTTTATGCATAGTACCTGGTCGAAAATGTGCAAACAGGTATCCCGTAAATCAAAAGGTGCAATTTACGACTGTGCACAGGTGTGAGATTCGATTTGTAATAAATGTTTGATAGCATGTTGCTCGGGAACGATATTTATTTCAATTTATTGGCATTCAAAAAACGAGCTTTCTCTGTGGCAGTATTGATTGGCAAATTGATTAAAATACTATCTACAATCTATAATACTACAAACGTAGTCAGATATTAAACACTACGTTTAAAGTTAGAAAAAAACATGAAAATAGTTATGAAATTCAGTTATGTACTAATGATTCATCAATTCAGGATGTAAAAGCATGTTTAGGGGCAAAGTTCATATAACGCACTATGAGGCTAATGGGCGCCATTGGTGTATTCAAGATCCTTTTACTTTTAAAGGCTGCAAAAAGTACACAATTGTTCTAAATTATGTGATACGCATTGACAAGTATAATTTGTTTTCCTAAAATATCCCTGTGTTTAAAAAAAATCCTTGTGTTTTCTTTGCACATTCAATTAGGTGTCACCATGCGAAAAAAATAGATATGGAAAAAATTTCTGATACTTTGCTAGAGGGAAATGTAGATTATGATTATTAAAATTATCTCATGAAACACGCTAGAGTATGCTATTTGTGGGAAACGCTCGGAATAAAATTGATACGGAATCGATCATTTTTTTAAATTTACAACTAGTTTATTATTTTGTTTGTTTGTACTTTCTTTAAATTTAATGCAAATTATTTTTTATGGCTACGGAAGACCGCCAGCGAACTCCAATGGATAATAAATAGCTATTAAGAGCATTCCTAATAAACCCCTTCCATTCCTAAGATTCAATTTTTTTAACCATGTGCTGAGTCGCTGCGACTATTACAGCCCCCTTTCCCTTACTAATATAAATTATTGCTTTATCCAAAATTTAATTGGATACACTTGGCACTTAATGAGTAAAAGGCCTGAAATATACATACGTTTATATTATTAAAAAAACAGTTTTTTTTACTTTTATAAAGTTTGTTGGGAAAACTAGAGATAGAGAGAATTTTTTGCTCATTTTAAGATTTTTAGGAAGCTGAATAAAAAGACCGCTGGAAGCTGAATGAACAAAATTGCTCAGTTTTTCATACTAAAGCTTAGTTCTTTTAGAAATGGGACAGTTACGAATGCGTGTATCTCAAAAAACTTTCGTTTGATCTAAAAACTTTCTATGAAGGAAATGAAGGTAATCTTATGATAGTTCATGAAAAAAATTGGAAAAAAATTTTTTTGAAGGAATAAATTCTATTCTATTCTTGGTACTTTCCATCGGCTAGCGCACACTTTTTTCAGTCATGACAATGATCAATTTTTCAAACTAATACTTCGCCTAATCTGTCTTTTAGGTGCCTACATCCTCTTCCTTCAATTTTTGCTACATTTCGGACTTGTCTGAATTACAGTTGGAGCAATCTTTTAATTGGTTTGAAAACAAACGAGACCAGAAAATCCGTTTACCAGTTTTTAGTTACTGAAAAGAATCACATGCATAAATTGGCTTTGATTGCTTCATAAGTTTTCAAGTTATGAGAAAAAAAAGTTTCCCCTTTTCTCTCCTCTACCCTCTGAAAGAAGGGATCTATGCCATGTATGGGTATGAGAGAAATTGTATGAGATCCTATATTTCCCCTCTGTGAGATGGAGGGGTCTCAAATCATCACAGAATAGCCAATATCTTCTCATGAAAAATTAACAATGTTTTACTTGATAAGATATAGTTATCCTTATCGAAAAGGAATAGAGCATCCCTCCTCCTTCCTCATCTTCCCACTTTAAGGAATAAGGAGTCTCAAAAAGGTCATAGAAACATTTCTCATATCCAACAACCCGCCCATGTCATGTTTCTTTCAAATAAATAATCAAAATCATCATAAAAGTATTTCTTGTACACAAATACTCTTCCATGCCATATTTGGTTCCATTTGCTTGATCAGCTCTCGAGTTATGTAAAAATTTGTGTGGTGAAAGGGTAGGGGGGCGAGGAGGATAATTGGTCGTAGAATCATTTCTAGTTTTCAAATATTTACCAACCCATTCAAAATTTGGTTTATTTGCACGATTAGTTCTCATGTCTTGGGTAATTATTTATGACAGCACCTTTTCCCACCTCTCTCTAGAAGGAGGAAATGATCTCAAATTCACAAAGAAATAGTTCTTGTACCCTCCTATGTCGAGTGCAAAATTTATATAAGGGAAATATTCTGCAATTGATTTGTTCGGGATGCGAGCCCCTTTTAACATTGATTGGAGAGGATTTTCATAAAACAATAAATATTATCTCATGAACTGAAACAAAAAATAAAACTTGTTTATAAGTGGAAGGGAATTTCATTACAAAAGTTTTTTTTTTTCACTCAGCCGAAAAATGTAACATACTTCGTAAAAACACTAAGAAATTTGTTTGGGTTGATAACATGTATTAAACATTTATATAATACAAGCTGACCCGATGTGCTTTGCTACTCCTTCCTTGTAAAAATTATGGTGCGTTAAATTTATTATAATAAAAAAATCCTTTTAAATTGAACTCCTTTTCATGACATTTGAACTTTTAAATTGTTTTTGGTCTAAACATAACTTTCTGGTTTGAAGGTTGAAGGAGCCACCGTTAAGCAAAAATAGGTTTTTGAAAAAAAAAGGTATATTAAAAAATTTGAAAATAAAAAGAATTATAGACGAAGAACAATAGTTTTAAGGAAACGGTATATTTCAAACATACAGCCCAAGTCATTCACAGCTAACACACTGGAACGTTGGGTGGCTTTCCTGGGGTCCAAAAGGAATCTATGAAGTTTGCTCTGGTGACATACTAAGACATTGTTTTTGTTTATAATATATATGTTACATTTCTTGAATATGAGGGTCTTCTTCCATTAAATGGGAAGTGTCTATCAATACCGTCAACTGGGGCAACATGTAACACTTTTCAACTTCAATGGCTCCTAAAATCTTAATGCTTACAGTACAGATAATCATATCTCTTGTACATCAAAAGTTTTAACGTTGATGGGACACCACACTTACTAAGTCAGAAAAATTATTGGTTTTACCAGTTATTTTTAAATTTATAAAAAAAATGCGATTTTCACCCTCCTAAGAAAAAGGGGTATGTTGCAACAAACTCTGTAATTGATGAAAAATCAAAGAAAACGTTTGAAAATGTATAGTTTTTGATACATTAGTGATGTCATAACGCAAAAAGATCCACTTATAGTTATTTCAGGTTTTGTACGAATTAAATTTTACATTTTTTTGTTGTGGTTTGACTTTGTGTGACGATGTGTGACGAGAGGAGGAGGGGGGGGGGGGGGGTTCGGGGTAGGGGTTCAAGTAAAGCTACGTAGCTTTAATTAAATATCGAAAAAAAAAATCAAAATTGTTTTGAGTAATTTTCACTTTCACGCGCCCCTTGGTTGTGCGTTTTGCATACATACGCATACAGTCGAAGATTTTCTATTCTCTCCCTCTCTTTTGGACGAAAACGTCACGTCTGTCGCCGCTGTCGCCACGATCGACGCTCAACACGAGAGAGACAAAAAAAGAAGTGAATGACCAATTTTTAAAAATGGGGGGAGGGGAGTTTATTAAAGCTACGTTATTATCTAGGGGGGGTCTATGACTTTGTGACGAAATGCTACGAGGGGAGAGGGGGGGGGGTATAAAAACAAAAAAAAAGCAACGTCATTTATGGATGTTCCCTAAGTCTAAACGCTTTCATTTATTAATTACGAACAATCATCCAACAAAATTATTTAAAAAAAGTTGTCAAATTTTTTATTAGTTTTGTATGAGGGCCCCCTTTTTTTGATTGGAAGGGGCATTATTAAAACCATTCTCGGTCTTGAAAACGGCTATACACAAAGTTTCACGTTGATTGGTTCAGAAGAATCCGAATTTTTTTTTACTTGTGTTAAATTTCTGGCAATTTTGTATGGGAGCCCCTCTTTTTAGGATTCGGAGAGGTTTGAAAGTAATATAAAGACCATTAACGGCCTCGAAAATGGTTACACACCCCATTTCACGTTGATCGGTTTAGTAATTTCCGATAAATGTTCGAAATGTGTTAAATTATTGGTAATTTTGTAAGGAAGTCCCCCTTTTTTTTTGATTCGGAGGGGTTTTGATGTATTATGGAGACCATTCCCGGTCTCGAAAATGGCTAAACATAAAATTTCACGTTGATCGGTTCAGTAGTTTACGAAAACTGTTAGAATTGTGTCAATTTTTTGTTAATTTTATATTGGAGCCCCGTCTTTTTGAATTCGGAGGGGTTTGAAGGTATTTTAAAAATCATTCCCAGTATTGAAAACGGTTACACACCAAGTTTCACGTTGATCGGTTCATTTGTTTCTAAAAATTGTTCGAATTATGTCATATTTTTTATAGCAGAGCTCTCTTAATTAGGGCAAGATGAGCGTTTTCTGCCGTATAATCCAGCAACGAATTCAACTCGAACTCAACTAAACTGAATAATAGAGCTACATCTTGACTTGTTTCATCTGTCGATATGGCCTATTGGTAAGGTGTCGGAGAGGTAATCAGTAGACTCGAGTTCGAAAGGATTTTTTTTTTCACATACCATTCATGATTGATTTTGTTTATTGTTACTTTATACGGCTAGTAACATTATGCGTCAAACAAAACACCAGGAACATAATGTATGAGCATGTATTAATTATTTGAATTTTACAAACAGACCTAGATTATTTTGTTATTGCTTTGTTTGATGAATCTACGCCTCACCATTTAGTGCAAAATGCATTGATCATGAATGATGAATGAAAAAAAAACACCTTGACCAGGAATTGAACTCGAGTCTACTGATTACCTCTCTGACACCTTACCAATAGCCCAAATCGTCAGATGAATCAAGTCATCGTTAGCATAAATGCTAACAACTTATGCTAACAAAATTATATTAAGCTCACCTCCCTCCGCCTATGTACATACTTATTGAATGGAGGATGGTGCTTCAGATAATCAAACTAAAATTATTTTCCTTATTAAGTTTTGTCCATTTCTCATAGGAGTACCTTATATTCATAGAAATATTCCTCGTTCCCAAATACCACCCCATGCCAAATTTGATATCATTTGCTTGGCTGGTTTTAACTGAAAATTCAATTTCCATTCATGCATTCGAATTTTTTTTTACCAAAACAAAGTGTTGCCTTTTTCGAATATACTCTTTATTTTGAAGGGCAAGTGTGAGAGATAAGAGAGATTTTAAAAGGCTCAGGATTTGAATATATTTATTTACGCAATCAAAAGCTATTGGCAAAACATAGGGTATTTTCTCGAGAGCAGTTCACCTTAAATATTATTCTTGCCGGAACTACAGCTGAAACAATCTTTTTATTGGTTTGAGAACAAATTTCTCGAGACCGGAAAGTCCATATACCAAGTCTCGGGAAAAACGAAGCGTCTGCAAGTGCCTTAGAGCAAAGTTCAGTTTTTATTTCTTCAAAGCTACCTCAGGGTTGGGGGTTGATTTTTTTTTTGCAATAAATTTTGCTTTCCATAATCACGGCCTTTCGCCGCGCTCCGCCAGCTGGTGTGTCTTAATCAAACAATTAATCCAATTGCGTGGGAGGATTTCTTGGGAAGTTTCGTGTTTTTGTGTTTGAAGGCGGCTCACCCCTCCTTTCACTGCCCCTGGCTCTAGAGATGGTGCAGCTGCTGCTTTGTACAGGTTTAATGAATAAAAATTATAAAAGAGCAGTTCGGGAGAAACAGTAAATTATAATTTGGATGATTGTTTGTGTATGGATAAGTCCGTCATCGGTGGCAACGGACGGCATAATCAAGTCTTCGGTGGCTTTAAGAAAAGGGGGGGGGGATACTTTCAAGAGTCTATTATCGACATAAGCTTACAATTACATTACCCGGTTGTTTTGCTTCTTTCATGAATAGCAAATCAGCGAAAGAAAAAGGTGCACCACACGGTTGCATCCACCAGCTGGGTACTCTGAACGTACGATGGCAAGAAGTTGCAACGCAACAGCTACAAATTACATGGATATGAACCTTATTTTTCTTCAGTTTGACTGCTGAGTTCGCTTCTCGGCTCCAGCTAACTCTGGCTCTGGCGGCGATCTTGCTCGGGGAAAGGAAAGTTTTTGTTTTATTCAACATTTGAGCCTGGTATCATTAATTTTCCTTCGCCTGTTGCTCGTTGGCTGGCTTTTCTTTTGTTTTTGATGGTTCCAATGACACCGGGCTGGCCGATCCGAGCAAAACGAGGGGGTAACTGGCTGCCTTCTTTAAGTGAATGGTGCAGAGACGAGAAGAGACGAGCTTATGAAAAGCTGCTGCAGACTGCGGAAGAAATGGCTTTTCGAATACCTAGGGATTACGTCAACAGAAGAAGATAATGTCTGTTGGACACAACTTCCAAAGTGGACTCTGTCAAGAACTTAAACGGCAGACGGTTGCAACGTAGCCGTTGAATAATAAAACAAGTGTTTAATTTTTCTCACAACAAACAGGTTTTTTTATTTTTCAAATGCTTTTCTTTTCATTCGTCAGAATTTATGGATGAAGAACAGCATGTAGCTGAAGGTGCGGTAGAATCGCGTCCAGAAACCGGTTTTCCAAAGTCGAACAGAACTTTTTCCCGTAGAAGGTGAAAGTTGGATAGAAGACAGGAAAGAGCAGAATCGAAAGTTGAAGGAAGAACTGGAAATTATATCATAGGAACAGTTTTCAAGGGCAGTGGGCGCCCGATAGTTCAGGAAAAGTTCGTTGAACTTTGATTTCTGGCATGAGAAGCGGATTCTTGAATGTTGAATTAAAATGATGAAGACATGTTCTACGTAGGTGAAAGTATTACATAAGAAAAGAAGTGTGATGTCGAGTTTACTTTCGATTAGTTTTACTAATTGGATGCTATTTCTTCGTGAGTTTTTAATGTCTACAGGAACAGAAGGCAGATTTATCAAGCTTTTGGTGTTTGTGGGAAAGTTTTTTTTAGTATAAATGGAGACAGTTCTTGTGTTTTCTTGGATAGCTTAGAATCAATATAGTACAATAGGCCTTAAACAGTAGAAAAATGATTAACTCCTAGCTTGATCAAGAGAAGATTGTTCAAATGAAGAGAGATTTTCTTTATGATGTATGAATGATCTTGTCCATCGGTTTAGAGGTTTCTGATGTTTTACACAATATGTGTATTGTTTTGAATGGTATCATTGTTTTTAAATGATTTTTTTATACGTTTTTTTCATTTTGCTAAATAAATTACATTATTTCTATATCTCACGCTCGTTTGCATTTAACAAAAACATTGAATGGTCTTTAAATAATTTAATTTATCATCGTTCGAGGTTTCAAGTGTGTAATAAATTAAATAAATAAAGGCAAAATCTTGCGCTTTGCTCGATCTGAGTATTGTGGCGGTACTTCGGCCTTAAGAGTAGGCTCCTCTAAGGAGTACATTTAAAATCAGTTGCTCAAATCATGTAACTAATAAGGCATCGACTATCGGTTCCATTGAGTTCCGGTTTCGCTGAGGGGTGGAGAAGATAGATTTAGGGTTTCTGAGCCTTGTATGCTAGATCTTGAGCGTCGTTGATCGAACGTCCCCATCCTCCATGTCCTGAGCTAGCGCCGCTATAGCTGGCAGAATCGTACGATCCAGCGGAATAGGCATCACCATGGCTGGAGGAGTGACTGGTGCTGTGGTGTGGGTGGGCTACGACTTCATAGGTCACGTGCTTCTCTTGGGACAGCAGTTTCTTCAATCCGATGATGGCCGACAGAACCAGGGCAATCTTACCGATGAGCAAGGCCTTGCCAGCGATCAATGCAATGGCTCCCAAAACAAGTGGCAGAAGAGCAGCAGCCTTCAATGCAACGGCCATGATCAATGGGCCCAAAATCTTGGCGGCCTTCTTCTTCTTGCCACGAGCCTCTCCGGCTTCTCCTTCGCCATCTTCCAACAGGTTTTCACTAACATCCTCAAGGGCACGTCCAGTTGAGCTAACTGCATTGACGATATCCGAACCCTTCAGATCAACTTTAATTGTGTGTGTCGACAGGAAGCTCTGAAGTCGTGACAGGATCAACTGTTCAATAGATTCATCACCGGACAAGGCACGAGGAGCTCCATCGGATTCTGCATCAGGAGTCTTCACTAGAGCAACACCTTCAGCCAACGAAAATACACTACGCTTGGCCACAACCTTATCGAAGAAGCTGAAGATCTTATACTTGACACAGTTCACTGGATCTGACTGCATACAATCCTTGTAGATGCTGCCCATCAAGTCGTCCGAAATTGAATTCCGCGATGCTTCTTCTGCTGGCAATGCGGCTACAGCTGCCACCAAACACAAAACTCCGACGAACTTATAACTGAACGCCATCTCGATTTGTTTTTTCTAATGATCACTTTTTCCTCCAAACACACAAATATCAGTCCTTTTTTCAGCAAGAAAAATCGCTGTCACTCACTCCCGAAAAACAGAAAAAAATACCCGGAAAACTGACGACACACGACCTCAACCGTCGACCTCAAGGATTGGATTTGATATGATGGTGCTGCAGAACCCACAGTCGATTTATATATGTGGTACCTGTTTCCTAATTCCCCACCACACTGCCTCCGAATATTAAATTTTCCTGGCCGGCCGCCTGTATTTACGTTTTTCAGTTTCTTCATCTTCCAGCCACAACTCCGACAACAACAGCGAGCATCAGTAACGGAAGCAGCAACTAAAGCAACAACAACAACTCTAATAATAAAAGTGAGCCCCCCAAAGAGCCCCCAGACGCCAAGGGGGTACTAACTCTCTTTCGCTCCCATTCGTACGGCCCGCAGAAGAAAAGCCGAACCCCGCGAACTCACATCTTACAACTTCACTCTTCACGAGACCAATCTCGACCGACCGACCGTATTACCGTTTCACTCTTTTCTTCGACCCCCAACTTCTTACTAATCCAACTCATTCCCCCCTCGAAACTTCCGTGAGGGTCAAGATTGTACCACTCCAATATAAAGTTAATTTACCGAAAGATCACCTCAAGCTACACACTCGCATAACTACTCGATAAACAACAAATTAGACCCGAAAACTCAAAAAGCCTCTTCCATTCACACATTCTCCCGGGTACACATCCAGTTCGTTCAGAAAGCACAAGCTGATTGGTCCAGCAACACATGATGGGAATGGGAATGGCGACGAAAACGAAAAATAATAACCGTATCCAGGTCCAGGCCTTAACTTGAACTTGATCAGTTCAATAGAAGCATTTCTGTTGCCGCTGCACTGACAAAAATGTGCTCCCAGAATGGATTACATCGCCGGTTTTGACTGGATAAAAAACGACACAGGGTCAGAGCGAGTAAGAAAACCTGTAACAGTTTTGGTCCCTCGGCTGTACGGGATCGTTTCATTCAGATAATTAGGAGTTCCCGAATCGACACCGCAGAACGAGTTATGGCTGCCAGTTGCGTTTTTGCTCGAATGTTGTAATGAAACGATGAAATAATAAGTTTAAGCGCTATGAAAAGTGATTTTAAGTGTGATAATAGTACCTTGTGGCTAGAATAAAATCCCGAAATTAATTCAGGACACAGGAAATCAGCAAAGTGAAGAAAAAAATTCTGGAATAGATCGTCTATACATAAGTGCATCAACTTGATAGTTTACTTAAATCGCTCATATGTGTTTTGCGTGATTAATACCTTTGTTTTTGTGAGCATTGAGCAAATGTACCGTCAAATGGGGCAACACATTTTAACTTCAAAGGCTTCTAAAAACTTAATGTCTACAGAACAAACCGCTTGTACATCAATAGTTTTAAGGTTGATCGGATATCAAATTGACGTAGTCGAAAAAATATTGGTTTTACCAGTTATTTTTGAATTTACAAAATCAAGTGATTTTCACCCTACTAAGAAAAAGGGGTAAGTTGCAACAAACTTTGGTTTTAACGAAAAAAAATAAAAACGTAGGAAAATTTATAGTCAAAATGCATAAAGCGCCAATTGCATAATTTTTGGTTTTGTTGGAATTGAATTTTAATTTTTTTTTTTTCAGTCAAAAATATTTAAAAAAAAAGCATAAGGGTGCTGCATACATTGAGAAGTGAAAATACAACAAAAAAATCTACTAGTTGAAATCATAAAATTTAATATTTCAATGAATAAACTTTGAAATTAACAAAATCTTGATGAAAACCAATCATATTCCAGCATATGGGAACGAGATTCTTTTTCGGGGTTTCTTTTGTTGATTTTGTTCAGTGATGTTTTTAAAAAACCGATAGTTTTACGTTTCAGTCTACTTTTATTCGAACATCCTAAAAAAAGCCATTTTTTAGCCTGCTAGGGCCGTCTCTCTGCTCTAGCAGTTAAAGCAAAAATACGGCACTAGCAGGCAGAAAAATGGCTCTTTTTCTGAGGATGGTCGAATAAAAGTAGACTGCAACGTAAAACTAGCGATTTTTTTTTTAAAAACATCACCGAACAAAATCAACAAAGAAACCCCGTAAAATTACATCCAGTGGTGATCTAAATGGTCGTGGGAAACGAGATTGAAAAGTGGGTCTTTGATTTGCATTTATATGCATTTTAGCCCAGAATGGTAACTGAATTATAAAAATATTTATATGAAAAAAAATTGAGATTATGAAGCAATCCCAAGTAACCATACGCACTGAAACATAGCCTTAAGCAATTCTATATTCCCATATATAAGTCTGAATTGATGCTTTTTTTTGCACTTGCACATGCTTATATAATGCAGAAATAATGCTTAAAAAGGCAAAACAGCGGGCTGAATAAATGCTATCACAGCATAGCCTATAATAAGCATTACAAATGCTGAATTAGAGCACCATCAAAACGTCAATTTTCGCTAGCCGTAGAAAAGCATTATCAATGCATACTTAGAACACTTTTTATTTATTTAATTGATTGATCTTGATGTGAAACAGAAATTCAAAATGGGAAATTTATCTTTGGTTAATTAAAACGAACAAAAATTTAAAAAAAATAAAATCAAATCAACCTACTTAATGAAGTTTATGCCTGCTTAATGAAGGGTTCTATGAAATGAGAAGTGATAATAATTGAATTATGAATTACCTTTGATGAGTCTCGAACCGGGATTCTTGATGCTGATAAGATAGGTGAAAACCCCATACTTCGGGTCACACATAGGATTTTAAGCTTTATAAAAGCTTTATAAAAGCTTTATATAAGCATTAACAGGAAGTTCTAGTGCTACAGTCTTCATGTTTGTTAATTGTTATAGTTAGCTTGTTATAGTAGTTCTATATGTGCATATCGTGCTATCATTAGTGCTAAGTTTTTTTTATTGCTTCTATGCATTAATAATACTTATATAAAACTAAAAAACATTATGAATGTTGATATAATGCTAACTTGCATTCGAAATGTTGATTTAATGCTGATTAAGGGTTATGGCTTGATGCTTGTGGTTACTTGGGATATAAAGTTTGAAGGGTATATCATCAAGCCAATCCATTGTACTGAATATTTTCTTTTACGATACTTCAAAATGTAAAAATTTGTACATCTATTGCTCGATTTTTAAAATTTTGTATGAGAATCAAAAACTTAATGAAAATTACTTCACGATTTGAGAAACAACGTTATCGCCATTTTGTTATCATTAAATGTTAACTTTATTTCAATAGGCTGGAACAACTATCAATTTCCTCTATTGATAAAACATTACTTCATTTATAGGTTTTGTTCAATGATATAGTATGCAATATTGTAGCATAAAAGCTTTCGTGCAAATTATTCCAATTTATTTGTTTTTCGCATTTTTTTTATGCATTTTGCATTTTCTACGCAAATTTTATGTGTATCACAAACAAACATATGCACATGGTTAATTACACATTTTCAGAAAGATAGCTGCCATGAGAAAATGCGATAATTTGGGATGCTTCCAAGACCGATAATTGAGTTTGCACATTTACAATGAAAAGTCAAAAATGAGTTAACTTGGATAAATATACAATACCATTCAAAATTGTTTTTGTTTTGTTTGGGATTTTATCGATACCCTTTCAAGCAGAATTCCTGCGTTTTGTCGTACAATTCAAAATGGCGGAAAAAAACTTTCATTTTGACATGCTTTTGAGTATTTTCTTCGATTTTTTTATCAATTCATCTTAAATTTTCACAAAAAATTTCAAAAATGTTTATCTATCCAAAGTATTTGCCATAGAGAGCGAAAATTATGCAAAAAGGCCTCTTTTAGAGCTTTTTCTTAATTTTGTTTTTCAATTGATTAATTTATGTAATGAATATGAATTAAGATAGAAAAAGAGTTCATATTAAAATAATAAAAGAGCTGGGTTTACAGACCACAGCTGGTTATTTGAATAGTTCATAAGCAAACAAAACTTTTCTTTTCGGTTCAATTAAATTAATGTCTAATTGAAAGTTAATTTTTTTTGGAGAGACTGACAAGGTGACAAATCATATAGTAGAGATGTACCGAATAGTGGTATTCGGCGAACGGCCGAATACCGAATATTGACCTTTTCAACAATTCGGCCAAACGAATATTCGGTCGAATATTCTAATGAGTTTAAAACAAATTTAAGCGATAATTTCAATGCTTTCTGTTTCTTCCATAATAATGCCCCTCATGTTTTTAAGTCGATTATTTTCAACCGGATGATATCATCAGATGATGATCAGATGATATTAGAAGATCTTTTTTAAATAGGGATCTTTCTGATTTTTAAAATGTCACCATTAACTGAAAAGAAATCAGGTGACTTGTCGCTTCTAAAGCGTTTATCACCAAAGAGATTGCGTTCCTGTGAAATCTGGGAAAACATGTCAAAACAGGTGCCAAGCTATTTGAAATTGCTTGTATGATATTGAATAAGATGAAGCGTATCCACAAGGTCAGACATTCAGGACGATTTAAAAAAAATTAAAAAGGGAAATATTAATGTATATTTTAAAATCGTTATTGAACACAAAATCTAAAAAAATTTCAAGGCGAATTTTGGTTTTATATTTGATTAAGCAAATAATCTGAATAAACCCGAGCTCAACTCAGTAATGTTTAAATCATATCTGGTCATTCCGGCCAGATTTGAGTTATCTGGATTCTTACTGAATTTATGGGCAAGCCGGAATGTGTCCAGAAGATCTTAAATAAACTATCATCAAAGTAAAAAGCGATACCGTTCAGCATCCTCGTGTACGATCTAAGCGGGTACTCCTAAGATGTTGAAATACGCAATGAACTCGGACTTTTCTAACGGAACCTATTGGATACAACGACCCAAGATTACCCAAAGTGTGCCGCTCATGGGGGTGTGAAAACGCCTCTATGCGAAAGACCGTGCTGATGAGGTGGAAGGCTGGTGGGTCGAAAATGTGTCAGTCGCAAACGGTAGCCTGTGGGGCACCAGGACGCACCCCACAGTAATGAAGTCCTTGCTGCGCTAAAACAGGGCACTGGCGCAGTAGACCGTATATTTCCCTAGCTACTCGTGGGACTAAACATGAACATAAACAACAACACCAAAAACAGAAAGAACGTCGAGACAACTGATGTTAGCTCGGATGAAGGAGGAGAAAGTAGAAGAACTCAGGCGGAGGTCTTTGCTAAGAGAGGACTCCTTAGGTCTCCTCTACTGAGCAAAGTTGTAAAGGAGCTAGGAAAGGAGATTGACAGGGAGGTTGCCAAGGAAGCGGGAAGAAGCCCGGTCGCTGATGGGTCCACTGAAAACCTCAGCAGTTCCCAGCAAGAGGAGCAGGTCCCAGTCGCAGGAAGAGGTGCACCAAGGGGCATAAAAAAATGTGGCCTTTTGGAGGCAGCCGACATGGTCGACAAGATGCAAAAGTTTGTGCGAAGTACAAACAACGTGCACACGCACATCAAGACCTGGGTGCCGAAATTGATGGTGCTCCTGCAGAGTGCCGTCAAGGAAAGAACGGAGCTGGTGCGGAAGGCCGAGACTGCGGAGAAGGACCTGGAGGAATCAAAATTGGTTGCTTCCCAAGGACCCTCGAAGGAGTCTAAGCCGAGAAAAACCGCAAAACGAGATTGTGACTCCCCCGTAGTGAACGATTCCTCCAAAAAAAGGAGGGGTACGGACTATGAGGATGCCGACGGAGAAAGCAGTGCTGGAGGCTGGCGAATGGTTCGTAATAGGAAGGAGAACGCGAAAAAAAAGGTCGTTTTGAAACCAGAACCACCCCCAACACCCAAACCTCAACGGGTGATGTTCAAGGGCGATGCCCTTATCGTGGAAGCGAAAAAAGGCACAACGTATGCGGACTTGTTCCGGAAGTTACGCGCAGAGCCAAAGTTATCTGCTCTTGGTGAGAGCGTCACCAAAACAAGACTCACCCAAAAAGGCGAACTGCTCTTCGAGCTAAAAAAAAGACCCGGCGGTAAAAAGCGCCGACTTCAAGGAGCTTGTCGAAAGCACCTTAGGCGATGAAGCGACTGTCCGAGCGCTATCACAGGTCGCGTCCATTGAATGTAAGGGTCTCGATGAGTTTACCACTGCATAGGAGCTCGAGAAAGCTCTCTCCAGCATACCTGGCATGAGCAACGAATCAGAAGCTATAAAAATTAGAAAGGCCTACGGTGGAATGCAGATTGCAACGATTCGCCTCTCACCAACAGCGGCCAACACGCTACTGACGGTAGGGAGTGTAAGAGTTTGGTGGTCAATAGGGCATTTTAGAACCGCACCCAGGAAACCGAAGCAGATGCAACGCTGCTTCAACTGCTGGGATTTTGGTCATCTATCCCGAAGCTGTAACTGACCCGACCGGTCACCATGCTGTCGAAGATGCGGTGAAGAGGGACACTTCTCTCGAAAATGCAAAAAACAGCCGAAATGTATGCTATGCAAGCAGGCGGATGGCAATGTCCACGAAACTGGTGGCTTGGACTGTCCGTTATATATAAAGGCAAAGGCAAGCCAGTAAAACTGGAAATAATCCAGCTAAACCTCAACCATAGCGAGATTGCACAGCTTCTGCTGGAGCAAACGGTAGGCGAAAAGAAGTGTGATGTGGCGCTTTTATCAGAACCATACAAAATCCCGTCTGGAAACGGTAATTGGGCAGCGGACAGGTTGGCTTAGCTGCTGTCTACGCCACGGGACGTTTTCCTATCCAGGAGATAGTGGTAGATTCTCGGGACGGATTCGTGATTGCTAAAATTAACGACATCTTTTTCTGCAGCTGCTACGCTCCACCGAGATGGACGATCGCGGAGTTCAACACAATGTTAGATGAACTCACTTACGAACTGACAGGAAAGGCCCCTGTAGTAATAGGAGGAGACTTCAACGCCTGGGCGGTAAACTGGGGTAGTAGGTGCAACAACCTTAGGGGCCACAGTCTACTAGAGTCCTTCGCAAGACTGGAGGTTGAGCTGTGTAACACCGGATCCATCAGCACCTATCGCAAGCATGGAATACCAGACAGAACGTCAGTGATTGATATCACCTTTGCGAGTCCTTCAGTAAAAACTGACATGAATTGGAGAGTGTGTGACGACTATACACACAGCGATCACCAGGCGATACGCTATAGCGTAGGAGACCGAAATCCGGTAGCAGTAAGGTAACTGCCAGTGCACGAGCGGAGATGGAAGACTAAAGTTTTCGACAAGGAAGTGTGCACCGAAGCTGTATACATGCAGGAGGCATCCCAGGTCCATAATGCTGAGCAGCTGACGAAAATGATGGTAGCGGTGTGCAACATGACCCTGCCCAGAAAGAATACACCGAAGTGGTGGCGACGACCAGCTTACTGGAGGACCTCAGAAATAGTTGAGCTTCGTACTAGCCTTCAACAATGCCAGCTGGGATGCGATTGCTAAAGCGCTTCACAGGATGCGTGTTCCCAAAACCCTCTGCAGGATAATAGAAAGCTTCTTCGAAAATCGAGTCCTGACGTACGAAACCGAAACTGGGTTACGATCTACTGCCCTAACAGCGGGTGTTCCACAGGGTTCCATACTCGGACCTGTGCTTTGGAATACCATGTACAATGAGGTGTTAACGCTGAAACTATGAAACTACCAGCAGGCGTGCAGATAGTCGGATTTGCTGACGATATCGTGCTCATGATAACCTGCGAAACAATCGAGGAGGTAGAAGACCTTCAAAAAGGTTTTATTTAGCAACTAAAAATAAATAAGATAATATTTTAGGATACATCGGTTGAGATAAATCTTTGATGATTTGATGTTAAAAAATCACACTTAACTCGCTTAAATATACTTTTTATGGGTATGTATTTTTTTTATCACGACCCATGCGCTCAATATAACGCGCCACCCATAAAATGCTGGGAAAAGCATAATATTTCAAAACGGCCAATTTTCATTGAAAGTGCAGAAAAAGTGTAAAAACCACTTCTCAGGAATAATTCGGCCCAAATAAATCAACTTTGATTGTTTTCTAAATTTAATTTAGTCCATTTTCATTTTGCTTTCCATTCAGAAAGTCTTTAAATAGGTATTGGTGTATTTTTGGTCTTAGGCTGTGTTCGGCTGCAACAACGGCGCGAATTAACTACACAGTGTAGTTCTATGACATTCGATAAGGTTTCGAAACAGTTAAATGATTTTAGATTATTATTGGCATGTGCGGAAAACAATTTCACTCTTTTTATACTCGAAATGTTCACGGAATACATGACAAATTGGTGATTCTGTTATATGAAGCAAAATGGAGTATATTCCCTTAATCTAAAACTTAAGTTAATTAATCAAATAATATCATTAGAAATTTAAAACGACCCTTCGATTACATCTAGCATGTAAAATCTGCATATTTGGTCCATTGTATGTCTAAATAAGGCACGGCGTACCGTAAACTGGGGGAACTTTGATCTCCGGGGTAACTTTGATCAACATGAAATTTTATCAGATAATCATCATTAACTAAGTTAAAAGTTAATATATCTGAAAACTTTTAACTACGTTTGAAAGCCTATAAATTGAGTTACAAACAAGCTAAATTTGTTTTTTATTAGGAGTTATTGAAATTATTTGAAATGTTATTTTAAAATCTTAAAATATCAGGTTTTTCGAAGGCTCACAAACAAACATCTCTCCTGATCAAATTTAAGCATTTAGGAGCAAATGGGTTGTTTTATATGAAAGTTCAACTTTTTTCTTTGTTTAGGCTTAGTTTAAGTGTTATTTTTATGGTAATTTCTTGATTATTTTTGGATATTGGAAAAAAACGGTGATTTTTCATTAGAAAGCCCGTATAGTAAAAATGGCATAAATCCTATCAAATGGTTGAAATTGAAGAAATAAGAGGGCATGGGAACAGTGCGAGGACCTAGGGAATTGCATGAAGGCAAAATTTCATTTGTTTTTGAGGCCAAAAAAGATTGAGAAATGTTAATAATTTTTACCCCTAGATGTATGCAGCAACATTGTCCATCTTTGGAGTATACACATTTGTTTAAAACAAAACCTTGAAAAAATCAGTTTAAACCTAACAAAAATTACTGTTATTAATGTTTATGCCTTCTGGCACCATAACAATAGTTTTGAAGATGTTGAGGTACGTAAAAACCATAGTGATCAAAGTTACCCCAAAACTCGAAACCTGGTTTTGTAACAAACATTTAATTATAACCACAAATGACGTTGAATTTAATGCAATCAATGATCATGTTTTAAACTCCTCACTTCAGTAAGTGTTTTAAAACTTTTAGATATCACGAAATAGCCACCCCTTCCGAAATATTCAAAATTGAATGAAAAAAGTGATCAAAGTTCCCCCAGTTTACGGTACTCCAAAAATTTCTCATTGTGTGTTTTTGCAGTTCTGTTATTAAAAAAAATCAGTTAGCTGACAAAGTGAAATTTTACTATCCGAATCAGGATAGTCACGATCTTTGTTCGAAAACGCCATATTTTTGGCCATATTGTCTTTCATCTCAATTTTAGACGCGAATAAAAAAATCACAAACTTTTTTTCACAAACGCATAGTGAACATATAGACGATTCCGTAATGGTTTCATTTATGAAAATTGGTTCAGTAGTATTGAAGATACAGTCTAAATAGTAATCCGGGTCTACAGGACTCTAACCAACTAATTGTCCTTTTTTTAACCGTAAAGAATGGTTAACTACTTTCGTCATAACAGAAAGATTTGACTGAAAGAGGTGTCAAATTTCTTCTGAACACTCATGGTAACCATTAAAGAGACTATAGTAAACAAAGAGGCGCCAAAATAATACAATCAGCAACTCTGCTGCAGTGTTGCCTCAGGATTGCCATTAACAAAACTTATTGTGTCTGTTGTTGAACAGTTGAAAAAAGTTTTTTAACTTTTCAGTCATGAAAACATTTGTATTTCACTAAGGTTTAGAGGGGCCTAAAGGAGTTTTTTCTCCCCGTAAGATCTGTTGAAAGTTTGGTGAAATTTATGCTGCATTCCACTTGTGCTTGTGATAAACCACCCAAATTCGGCACCGCTTCCATCACCTATTGAAACAATTTTTTAGGTAAATGTATTTCTTTTTCATTTACTTTATCGAAAACAGCCTGTGAATAAACACAATTTACCATGGCAACCCTGAATTTGTTTAACCAATCTTTCCGGCAGGCAAGCTTAAACAACATAATCATCAACTTTGTATCCATTGCAGTTGGGCTCGAATGAGGTCGAAGTTGTTCAACCTCTCCTCCGATAATGGCGATCAGTTGTTCTCTCCGGCTAACGTTCTCTTTTCCATCCATTATTCAGTAGTATTTTGAGCCTTCCAACAAAGACGACCAAGCAAAAGTACCAAGCTTTGTTATTGTTTACCTTTCTCATTTTTTTTTGCCTTATCAACCCCTTCCGCGGATTAGACTCATTGCTTCAAGAGAGTGTGGTTCCGTAAAATCAAAATAGATGAACCTCCGTTTGGTTCCCACCTAAAAAACATAAATCGGTATACCTATAGGCAACTGAAGTATCATGCTACGCCATTTTCAGCCTTTCAGGTACAAATTTCCCTACTTAACAGCGATGATTGAAACGTATGGGCTCGCATTTGGCTATAGGACAATTTAGAGTTAATTCAACATCTAATTAATCATTTTTGGCCTGTTCAATTTGTAAATTTAGTTCGTATTAAGAGACGGTTAGGAAAATGTACAGTTAAATTGGTTTGCTAAAAATTTATAACCTCACTTCGATGTACCATAACCGATTTGGAAGTGGCAGCATCGAATATTTTCATATATAGGAATATTATTGAAAATCAGTAAAAAAACTCGTAGGTAGTTAGCTTCGTTGTGTAGGTCTTTGCCAATTTACATCCAAAATTTCTTATTGATTGTTCGCTGCTTGTATTTTTAACAGTCACGGGCTCGGAATTACCGCATCTAACCCCACTATCTCACAGGAGGACCGTCGTGATGTTGCTGTGTTGGGTCCCGAACACCGCCAGAACGTTTTTGCACTCCGCACGCCACCCCTAAAATAGAGAACAAATGCATACGGAGACCCCTTAGTTTGCAGAAGACCAAATCATCCACCTGGGTTGGGTACCAGATCTTCGCTAGCACCACGGGGATGTTGAGAATCGGAGTTGTAAGACACAATGCGATACGACCGCTACCCGAAGGTTTGGGTGTATGGGATCTCGAGTTGCACAAAATCTACCATTTGCTAGCCCCCGTGACGAAAAGGGGCCAGAAATAGGAAGCTTGGAACATGGAACTGCTGATCTTTAAGTTTCATGGGCAGTACCCACGTTCTCTCCGACGAATCGAAGGGCCATAGATTCGACATCGTAGCGCTGCAGGAGGTATGCTGAAACGGGTCCACGGTTCGAACGTTTCGAGATGATCATACTATCTTGCAGACACACGAGCTTAGAACAGCTTTCATGGGGAAGAAAGTTGTTGGGAAATACCACCTTGCTCGTTGCGCTCCCGTCCGTCTCGTTCCTACCGGATTGGAAGCGAACACCTGTTTTGCAGGACAGTCGTCCGCCATTCTCGCAACATGTCCTGCCCAGCGTATCCGTCCAGCCTTCGCCTCCACACTCCGTTCTCTTGAACGCTGCCAAAGATGCTCCTTATCACTCGTCGCTCGAATATTCCGAGTGTGCGCAAGTCCTCCTCGAGCAATATCCACGACTCGTGCCCGTCAAGAACAACCGGTCTAATGAGCGTCATGTACAGGATACACCTCGTGCGAGGGCTCAGTCTTCTCGACCGCAGTTGCTTGTGGAGTCCTTAGTAGGCACGACTTTCGCTGATAACTCGCCACCGGATCTCTCGGCTGGTGTCATTGTCTGCGATCTTGGGTGAGCCGAGATAGACAAAGTCTTCGAGATCGAGGTCAGCAGATACTTGACCTTGGACGTTTTAATCATCATCCTTACTGCTTCGCGTTTCATTTTGCGGTGGATCTCCTCACCGCCGTAGATGATCTCAATGTCGTCTGCAAAAGAGATAAGTTGACTGGATCTGTTGAAAATCGTGCCCCGCATTTCGCCCACCGCTTGTCGGATAGCAACTTTTTGCGCCAAGTTGAACATCATGCAGGATAGACCATCGCCTTGTCAAAGCCCCTGCGCGAATCGAATTCACGAGTTGCACCAAAACAACAATACGGATTTGACGTTTGAGATGATGATTCGAATTTTTGTTCGTAGAAGATTCTTTGCGTGAACCCCAGATATTTCGGAGAATCGCAAATGCAAATCTGTCCCTTCTGATCCAGGCTTCGATGTCTTGTTCGGTACCATCATCAGGTGCAATCAGACAGCTAAGATATTGAAACCACTCCACTTTCTTAACCTGTTGCCCAGCAAACACAAAATTGGAACGATTTTCTGTGTTGATTTCCATCGACTCGGTCTTTCCGCCATTGACTTTGAGACCTGCTGCCTTGGAGCTTTTGGTGAGGTCGTCGAGTTTGCTCTGCATGTCTTGTTGACCTTGGGCAAGTAAAGTAATATCATGAGCCAGGTCAAGGTCATTCAGTTGCTCCATTGTCGAAGTATGCCTAGGCAATCATCGGTTCGGTCTACAGTCAATCGATCCAGCCAAGATCTCATACATTACGATGAGAAAAAGTAGCGGTGATAAAAAACATCCTTTTCTCACTCCAGCAGTAACCGGGATTGGATCAGACAAGACACCGTCGTGCAGGATTGATTTGTTCCAGTATTATTCGTAGCGTTGTGATGTGGTCTACACATGATTGTCCGGATCGGAATCCAGATTGTTGCCGTCGGAGTGTAGCGTCCATTTTCTCATGAATCCTGTTCAGGATCACTTTGCGAGTATTTTCTTTGGGATCTTTACGAGGATACGCTGCATTCAGTTGGCAGGGAATGATGCAGTATCCTAGATGTCAGTGAAAAGACGATGCAACATTTGTGCTGACAGGGTCGGCTTTGAGCATCTCAGCAGGGATGCAATCGATTCCAGGCGCATTGTTGGATTGCATGTTTTTGATTGCCGCTTCTATTTCAGCCAGCGATGTTCGAAGTGCTCAGTCCATCATTTGAGCTGATCTGTTCGATCTGTCAAAAACTGATCTGCTCGGTCTTTCAGCGGTATTCTCGCATTAGTCCTTGCACCAGTAAGGCGGCGAAAAATGTCATAAAGTAATTGGATATCTCCAATGGTGGCTGCTCTTTCTCCTTCTTCGGCTTATGAGTTTGTCCAGGCTCTCTTGTCTCGTCTACAAGCTCGTTTAAATGCCTTTTCCAGCTCCGCATATCGTAAGCGGGCGGCTGCTTTGGCTGACCCGGTACATGCCTGCTCAATTCCGACTTTTGCCTTTCTCCGATTATCGACCATCCTCCATGTTTCATCCGACAACCATTAACTTCTTCTTACACAAACTTTACCAAGAGTACCATGGCTCGTCGTGATTAAGGCATTCTTGATTTCACACCACTGTTCTTCGACACCGTTCCGTCTGTTGGCAATTCCGAGACTCGGGATTCTAGCTGTTCAATGTATGCCCTTTTCACCTGCAGTTGTGAACAATTTGATTTTCTGTTCGATATCCAAGTGACCTATGAGCTGGTCGATGGGGGAAGAGCGATCCACCGATCACCATGTTGTTGTTGCTAATAAATTCTACAAACAGCTATTAGTTCTCGCAAATCCGTCTTAGACGATGGCGCCCCATCATGGGACTATCGGAGCCAATCTTTGCGTAGAAGTCGCCCAAGTGAGTTTGAATATCGCTCTTCGGAGTTTTCTCAGCCACGCTGCTGTTCTGTTTACTGTTAATCTGCTCATTCTCCTGCAAATCGGCAACGTCAGTTGGGGCATAGCAAGGGTGCACTGTAAGGTTTCTTACTCGTGTTCTGTATCTGACTACGATTATTCTTTCTTTTATCGGTTTCCTGCTTATGAGGACCGCATGGACATACGGGCTTAATAAGAAACCAACTCCTCGTTTCCGAGTAGCGTGTTCTCCTCGTATGCCAGAATAAAGCAGGACTTGCCCGGACTGTGTCTTGTGTTCTCCAGTATATTTATTTTGAGGCGGCTAGCACGCTAGAAATTATTAAACCATTTACGTTTCAAAAAACACCATTTTTGACCTTTTACCGGGAAATGCCATTTTATGAGTTCTCCATGAGAAGTCATAAAATGACTTCTAGGGGAGAAGTTCGAATATGGTTATTTTTCAACCGAATGAGATTCTAGAGGAGAAGTTAAAAAATGGTTACTTTTCAACCGAAATTCAAATGAGCTGCTTTTTTCGATTCATGAGGATTTGTCATAAAATGTAATCACAAAATCAGTTAATTCGACATTTCAAAATCGAAGAAAGATTAGTGATAGTATATTTTTATTCATAATAGTTTTTATTCTTTATATCACATTTTTGATCAGCAGAAATTGAAATCTTTCTGAGACGGTACATTATTTTGTGCCAGCTGTTGAGGAATAAACTCACTACAGGCTTTTCCCTGTAGCTTTCTTTTGGGCTGTCGACTAGAGTCTTGACCAAGTGAAGACGATGGCTCCGGATCGTCAACAGTGGAGGTCTACTACCACGGTCCTATGCAGCGGAGGATCGGTGCGGGAAAATTAAGCAAGTTGGGCTACCTTGGCCGCCTTGGAACCATCGTTATTAGAATAGACGGTGCTTCGGAATTGCTTCAAACCGTCCAACTCCGGAAATGGTGGTACCATGTAGAAAGCTCTTGGTGACACTCTGTTGAGACCTAGCCCTAATAATGGGTGGATATAGTCCTACCAGTTGAACCAGTCAATTGCTTGCTGACAGGGACTGCTTTCAACATAAAATCTTCGAGAAGCTAAAATAAAATCAGATACTTAGCCTCAACAACAAAAATTTAAAAGCAAACAATTTACAAATTTTGCTATCCGCTTCAAGAAGGGAAGCCAGCAGCAGCCACATCCGGTAGCAGTAAAATTAGTAAATAATTTTCTCCACGCAAACTAAACTGTGCTGTTTTCACATCGTCAATCCTTGGTAGCATCCTAGCGAGGTATTACCTCGCGGTTCGCTGACGATGATCAGGTAACGTGTTCAGGATCGCCCCTGATGGCATGGATCGATAGCATCAGGTATTCCAAAATAAATAATAAAACCGTACACACTCTTTCATACTACATTACAAGCTTAGTGGACTGTATTTTACTGACATATTACTTAAATAGACATTATTACAAGGACTTTCCAACAGAAACTCTGACTTTGGTCTCTCTAGACTTCTGACACTGATCACTTAGACCTCTAACTCTGGCCCCAAAGGCCGCTGATTTCGTTACCGTCTCCGCTGGTGGTTGGTTGAAAAAGAGACCGATTCAAGGATCGACGGTGGCTCGATCCTTCGGAAAAACCTCTTCGTGTCCGAGGAAAACCGATGATTTTGGCGCGCATTACCGCCGTTAATGCGCGCAGCATCGCCATGTTGCTACTGGGTCATTTCGCTTCTTAGGGTGGTTCATGTTGACCCGTTCGTTCCAGAACATGCCGCCCGCCTTGAAAGGCGACGGAACGTAGGCATTTCAAAATTCCCGTTGTTGTATTTCTCGCTGTTGGCACATCGACGACCTGCGCTCGTTGCTTGCCGCCCGCCGTTGACCCACGTCGCTCTCGACCTCGCCTATGCCGTTGCCTTTTGCCCTTTTTGATTGCAACCTCTCTGGTTGTCCGCCTTCGTCCGATAGTAGTCCTGGTAGGTGCCTGATAGCTTGGGAAAGGAAGTATCACTCTTCTAATTTTGCCTGATATTTCAGTATACTTAACTTTCTGAGCGAGCGCTGGCCTTTGCCACGACCAGCGTTGTGATTCCAACTCATGCTCTGACTTGATTCCGAATGCCTTTCTGACTGTTCAACCTCTGAGTTGTCCAAGCTCTCTGACTTTCAAAAAACTGACATGAGCCGAACAACCAAGTTCCCAAGCTTTTCTGACACATACTCAGACTTTATAACCAACATACAACTAACATGAAAGCTGACTCAACATACATTTCTTTCCGACTCATTTCTGACAGGTTTTCTGAATGAATTGCTGACCTTTTCTCAAAATGTTTATCCAACAACCAATTCTGAATGATTTTCCAACAATATTCTCAGACTGTTTTTCTGTCCAATTTTTCTTAATGTTTTTCTGAACGTGTTTCTGAATGGATTTCTGACAATTTTCACAGACCATTTTTCTTTATGGGTAGCTGAATGGCTTTCTGACTGAATAACTGAATGGATTTCCGACAAAATACCAAATGTTCTCTGACAAAGTCAGACTCCAAAAAACAGACACATGTCCAAGTGACTTCTGTCCAAAAGTCAAACCGTATCATCACTGACTCATACTCAGCTAGCTTCATTCCTATTGATTGATTGTATGTGTGAGTGTTTGTGTGTATGTGTGATGCAGAGTTGCGTTAGAGAGTCCTGGTACTTAATCCAGGATGATGCTTGATGAAAAAACCGCCAAATGCTAGTCCTGATCCCGTCGATCAGACTATCCGTAAACCGAAATCCAACGCAACTCTGAAGTGTACCGAATGATATAACCGACTGATACCGAATTATTGAATCCCTTTGATTCCCGATAACTCCTGATGGCGGAGTGACTGCACAAAAAAACTTTCGAAAGTTTTTTGTGTGTTCGGAGGCGCGCTGGAAAGCCCTGGTATTGCCATGCCCGATTGTAGCAGAAAAGACACAGCAGAAAAAAAAACCGTCACATAAATGTCCTGATCCCGCGATCAGGTTAACCGAAAAACGAATTCCAACGTCTACTCCGAACATAAATGCGGATAATACCGAACCAAATTGCTGACCGAATGATGCCGGCCTGAATGACAACCGAATGGAACCCCGCTTGGTTCCCTTTGTTTTGTAAAGTGTATTGTTAAGTATTCTGAAGTAAATCTGAATGATTTGCTGACCAATTTCCTGAAAACTGGTTGACTGACTGTGTCCTCGAATGATTTTTCTGACTGATTTGAATCCAACTGATTCCCGAAATAATTGCTTAAATGTTTTTTCTAAAGTGAACTAAATGATTGTCTGAATGAAACCGATTTGAATCTTATTTATTCCCGAATAAAAAAAACTGAATGAGTTGCTGACATATTCGAGGCGAACCTGATTCGCTGTGCTCAGGCCCCTCTATACTGAATGGTGCTCTGACATAGTCGAATGGTTTACTGACCGTTTCCCAGAGAAAAAACAAGCTGACCAATTATCGACTGACTTTGTTTCAATATTGTCCCAAGATAAAATCCGACTTCAGTGAATCGAACTTGAGTGTGAAAAAAACTGAACATTTGATTTTGGTTCTCGATTGATTTATAAAAATAAGTGAATGATTTCTGATTAAATGTTGCCATGAATGAATTCCACTTGAATGATTTCCAGTGATTCCGACTGCCGATTGTGAATGATAAAAGATTCCAAGTGAATGTGATTATGATTGATCGATGAATTCCGATTGATTGTGAAAACCTTCAAAATGAAACTACAGTCCCCCCACAATCATGGGTCACACACAATTATTAGTCACCGATCATAAGAACTGCTAATATCTACTAAACCCAGAGAAATTATATCATATTATTATTTTTAGTTAATCGACAATATCATCAAAATGCATTAAAAATATTATTCGTGCGTTTGATTACAGTAAAATTGCTGTTTGAATACTTCCTATCAAAGGTAAACTATAAGCTGTGGAACTATCGCATAAAATTCCAATGTTATAAGGTTGACATCTTAAACCGTTAAGCCCCTTATGCGGGTATTTCAAAGATTCCAACCAAATGAATTGGTCCCATATAAGCACAAAAGAAGAGTTTACATTTTCCAAATAAAACTGAGCGAATGAAATGCGAAAATTCAATAATATTTAGCAAAATAAAAGTGACCCATAATTGTTACAGAATCCACCAAGTTCCACACAATCATGGGTCACCTTTTCGCAAGCAAAACAAAACATTAAATGAAATTTTCTTGGTTGCTATAGCTCAACCCGATTGCCCCTTGAACGTATACTAGCAAAGAATGCCCCTGAATGTTTGCCAGAAACTTGTTGATTTTCATGTTGATATTCGGGTGTTGCCATGGACTTCTATGTGACTAATAATTGTGGGCAATATGACTAATAGTTGTTACAAGCTTCAATTTTGACCCATAATTGTGGTTTTGAAAAACGTTGATTGTTTCGGTAAATTATTTTATTTTTCAACAAAATTGGTAACAAAATCATGTTTGAAATTAAAGAGAGAATATTTAGTGACTGAAATTCATGCAAAGCTTGATGTTTGGTCCACTAACACCCGAATGAACGAACATTTTGTGGTGAAATGATACGTTAAGTGACTAATGATTGTGGGGGGACTGTAATATTTTGTCTCAAGTGAATAATTCGAATCCTTTAATTGCCGAACATTGACAAAGTATCTCTCTCTTGTGTTTGTCTCCAACCCCAACTCAATACATTTCATCCTTTTATTCACTGACGCAGAAAAAGACTCAACTTGACTCATTACAACCCAACCAAGTGTAATCGATTGTGTCCTTGGTGGGTGTTGATGAAAGATGACCACACTTACTTTTTTGGCAATCAATGAAAAGATTGACTGCTTGATGAATCATTCAATTGCTTGCTCCAAGCCCAAAAATATCTTGCATCACTCATTAAGTAAGAGCATCCTCAAAAAAATTGTGAATTAATAATCGTATGTCATGAATCTTTACCAAGTTTCCCGTTCACTGTGCAGCAGAGTATTTGAAACTTGGTAAAGATTCATGACATACGATTATTAATTCACAATTTTTTTGAGGATGCTCTTACTTAATGAGTGATGCAAGATATTTTTGTACGGTTTTATTATTTATTTTGGAATACCGCAGCAACCTCCACCAAGTAAACATCGGTCTAATTAATTCCCCCGGTCGGCTCGGTACTTTAAGTAAAGTTTGGGAATAAAAGTTAAGATTTCCCCAAATCGGTTCGATTCAGTTTATTCCGGAAGAAAATTTCAATCCCTAGTGTGCATATCACTCCACCTCTAGTGAAATTGTGAGGTATTTGGGTAGCCTTTATTGCACCCAGTGGACTTGGTGCTAGTTTGAAGTGTTCCCCGGTCGATCCCAAGAGTGAAATACAGTCCACTCGAAGTTTTAAGTTTTGCTTGGGACGATCCGGAACATTTTTTTTGTTATGTTCGTTCCAGAACATAACGGTTCGGAAGATTTAAGTTTTGCCGGATCCTGAAAAACAATTTGATAGTTATTTAATTATTATGTATAATACAAACAATTACCGTATGCGTTTTTGATTCCTTCAAACTAATTTCCTTCACGATCACTAATTCCCCTAATTGCTTGTTGATCTGACGGTTTGATGGAGAAATTCAATGCAAAACAAAAAAAATGTGTGTCTGCAAGACTGATGAAACGGCGAAGATGATACGGAAGGCAAATTTTCACTTGGAGGTTAAATTTTCAACCTTTTTCTGGTTTATATTGGAGAACTAAACAAATGGTTGAAATTCTACTG
Source organism: Uranotaenia lowii (assembly GCF_029784155.1). NCBI lineage: Eukaryota > Metazoa > Arthropoda > Insecta > Diptera > Culicidae > Uranotaenia > Uranotaenia lowii. The sequence goes on along the minus strand of NC_073691.1, from coordinate 134,666,402 downwards.
TGATGAATTGTTAAAAAATAACCATATTGGCAGTTCTGAAGGAAAAACCAAAAAAAGGTTATTTTTGAACCATAAATGGTTAAATAAAAATGAGCGTGAGCTTCTTTAGAAAGTTGCCCAGCTTACCTGGATAAGCAAGGGTAAAAAATTTCCTAGTTACCATACTAATCAATGTTTTCACGCTAAAAGTCGTTGCCAAAGTTTCGATTCGGTTATTTTTCGTCTCAGTTTCCGTAACGATTGATTTATCAGGAACAGTAGGTTGCTAGCCTATGATGGGACTGTCATCTTGGACCTAGTTGGCAGAAGCTGGATTCCATAAATTCAGCCGCTCGCTGCGAGACCAACGCAATTTTAGCCGCCCCTGATCTGGAGAACAGCCGCTCGGTTTTTGTTGCACGCCTCCTCTGACCTGGAGAACAAACGCGTGCGGCACCTTCTCAGTCTGCATGTTACCAAAGCATCCACCGGAGTTGGGTACCCGATCTCCTGAGCGGTTACTCGCATCCCAGCCAACACCATGGGGTGGTTGAGATAGGAGTCGTGGACCACTATGACCACTATGGGTCCTCGTGTTGCACATTATCCATCATCCGCCAGCCAGTGGAATATTCGACAACCAAAAAAAATTTTTTAAACCGTGTATATGTACTATCGAATCGAAGTTCAACAATATTATTCCCTACGCCAATGCATATGAACCCAAAGAAAGTTTATGTTTCGAATCAAAACCTTGTGGGCCGAAAAAGTCCCTTGTACCAAAGTACCAACAAAGGGGTAAAAAAGGGCAAAAAGCTCATATTTTGTATGGGTATTTGTAAATGGTGTCCACGATGAAATTTCCATACTATTGAATTACTCTATCTTTTTAACCGTTCAGTAGAATTTAATGAAAATTTGGGTGAATTTAGTTCATAGTGTATTGTTTAGATCCTGTAAGTTTTAAAGTCCTGTAATCAAAACTCGCGGAAATGAAGCCGAAAGAACAGCTCGTGCGTGACAAAATCTTGCGCATTCATCACTAGAACAAGGATCTCTCGCATCGTTCCATCGCTAAAACGTTGGGAATCGCGAATTCCACGGTGTAACGAGTGATTAAGCGGTTCGAGGAACGACTGACCACCGATCGGAAGTCTAGAAGTGAAGGATAAAGTATTCCGTTCAATACCAAAAATCACAACCGCGTATTTGGGGCCTTCAACCGAAATCCGAACGCTTCCGTTCGGGATATGGCTAAGAATCTGCACCTAAGCCGAAATTTTGTCCAGAAGGCCAAAACTAAGGCTGGGCTTTGAACTTTTAAGGTACAAATGGCCCCTTATCGCGACGAGAAACAGTACAAGTCCGCCAAAACCCAACAGAAGATGTTCAAATTTGCGATATTCCTGGTTTGGCATACCATCTGCGGGAAGCGGAGTGCACCTTTCGTGATCCAGGACACGATGAGCGGACAGGTGTACATGAAAGAGTGCCTCCAGAAGCGTCCTCTCCTGTAGGCCCACAACGTTCCATTAATCTTTTGGCCGAATTAAGCCTCATGCCACTGTTCCAAGACAATAAGGTCAATTTTGTGCCGAATATGTTCAACCCTCTCAACACTCCGGAGCTCCACCCCATCGAGAAGTACTGGGCGATTATGAAGCAGCACCTTCTTAAACGACCTAAGGTAGTGAAGACAGTCGAGGAACTGAAGAAAGTATGAGTTTACATGCAAAAAAACGGTTGATTCACAGGTTGTGTAGAATCTTATGGTCGGGGTTAAAGCCAATGTGTGGGCATTTGCGCATCGACTGTAAATATAATACGAGTAAAATGGTAGAATAAAGTCTAATAGTTATTTTTCAATCCCTGAAAATTTGATGGCAATCGGATGAAAACTCGAATTTTTCGAATCAATTTTGTGTGAGACAATTTCATCGTCATCACCCTTTATGGAAAAAGAGACTTTTCATTAAAAAAATCTTATAGTCTTGATAATACACTAAAATCAATATCTTAAAATTGTATGTTATTGTTAAATTTTCAAAAAATAATTTTGGCAGAGATCGTAAAAATTAAACAGCCTCTGGCCCACGTGGCTTATACTTTTTCCTTCATTCACCGGGCAAAAAACAAAAACGAACGCGGATTTCCTCTTTTCCGGGGAGTAAAAATAAAGAAACAACTGTTGCTGTTACTTGGCTCAATCATCTGCGTCTTATTCAGTAGGATGGGATGATCTATTCCAGTCAGCAGAAGCCGGTCATGGGCGGATGCTGTGCTGATAACTGAGATCTCCTCTCCTCAACTACACGCAAACCTCCATATAATCAACCGACGACGATGGACCGAGTTCATTGGTCCAAACTTGAAAACGCCCTACAAAGAAAGCCCCAGCTCCAGCAGAGTATCTTAAGTATTTTCTCGACCGTGTAGCAAAGCCTTTCGAAGTTGATATGTAGATAGGCTCGTCCGACACCTTAGTGAAAAGTTTTTTTTCTTACATTTTATTCCCTCCATTTTCTGTCTCCAGCTTCAGCTGTGGGGGTTTCACTAAACTGCTAGACGAGGGTCTTCGTTGAGTGAAGCAGTTTTTCCGGTCTCAGATCGAACGAGCAGCGAAGAAATGATGAGGTAGGTGTAAGAGCAGAAAACTTCCAGGTTTGATGCCAAAAAAAAGCACAGATGAAGTTACTCTCAGTGGCAGTGAAATAATATCCCGGTATCGCCTGACCGAATCGTGTTATCTTATGTAGGATGAAAACAAGGGTTACAACATTTGTAATCGATGTTTCATGTGAATCTTGGATGGAGTGCTTGAACGAGGAAAATCAGTGTTAAGAGCGGTCACAACATCGATTCGGCGCGTTTTAAGCATGTGCATTTACCGTTTATGGGTTTACTGCTTCAGTGAATGAAACGGGAATATAAATAATTGAAAACGATCAAAATTTTTTTCTTTAATTTGTTTTTAATTGTTCAACGGATAAATCAAGCATAAGTTTACTTTATTTAGATGAAGCAATTGGCGTTGAGGACCAAAATATGAAAAATGTGCGAAATAAGAATAATACCACTAATGTTTTTCTACAAGAATCAATATAATTTCTTAAAATTTATTGTGAAAAAGTGAATTGCATAAATACTCTAGATTTCGATAGAAGCTAGTTTTCGACAGATTTTCAAATATAGACCTATTTTCTATTAGTTTGCACAAGCTATATATGTTTAGCAACAATTAAGCATGTGTTGAGCATAAACATGATCCTAAATGAGTTATATAAACCAGTAAATTATATAATTAAAAGTTACATTCAAAATAACTTGATAAATTCAATACAATCGATCAAATAGTTTTGAATCATGAAAAAAGTTACCTTTTATTAAAATAAAAGCAGCATAGAAGGAATCAATGGAAGGAAAACGTTCCAAATTAAGTGTTTTCGTAACTTTAACTTATATTTTTACTAACATTTAACAGAATTTGATCTTTTTTTAAGCTGTCGAGAACTAGCGCTGAAAACCTTAAAATCTATTTTTCGACAATCAACTTCCTGTGAATGTTTATACTGTTTCCATGATGTAAAAACGCCGTGAAGTTAACAAGCACCTGCAATATGCACAAATTTATATTCCTTTGCAAACAAAGGAGGTGGAAATGTTCTTGTCAAAATCTAGACTATCGAGAGCTTGTGGAAAAAAGATTGTGAAAACCTTATTTTAAATCTTTTGATCGATAAAAAAGAATGAGAAAAAAGAATAAAGTCTGATTCATAGATCATATTCATATCATATCATATCAATCATATTTTAGATTATAAATTTCAGTCAATTAATTTATTTGTACAGTTTTTCTGACAAAACAAGCAAAAACTGGGTTTTTTTTTTCTTATGACACATTCCACCGTGACGTGAAATCGCTTTTCCGGACTTTTCGGAACTGTTTTCATTCTAGATGGCAACCAATTTACTTGAAAATGAAAAAATAGTAGCAGACGTTCGCAAATTGAATTTCCTTCAAAATGAATATAATTTGGTCATAAAAAAATTTAAGTTGTTTGTGTGATGATAGATTTCTTTTGTGATGTGAATTCACGCGAGAATTGATCATTTTTTACTTCAGTGCATACCACTTCGATTTCCTGTTCTCTCTATGGGAAGAGGATATTGCCGTTTTCAAATAAGTTGCTGGGAAAACAATTTCCCACAATTTGATATTCATAGCTTCTCAATTGGCGATTTGCAGCTCGAAACGACACTCAGAAAGCGCTGCGACCAAAAGGATGATATTATCGATCGAGACGTCAAGGCCAGTAGTAATTTGCCAAAACAAAAGAGAAATTTCTGAAATTTCGGAGATAAAATGAAAATTATTGAAGATTGGATTATACATTGGAACTATGGAATTTTTCTTACCTTTAAAACCCGGGTAGGATTGTTTAATATATTTATGCTATTTTTCAGTTTGCCAACCGAAATCAGCTTCTAGTGCATGAAATACCTACTGAATTTTTAGAAATGATCAAGAAATAACTCGTAAGATGACAATCTTCAACACTAATTTATTGAATTAATATATTTATGAAACATTTTTACATATGCGCGAGTTCGAATCAAATGTTTCGGAACAAAAAAAAATAAAATTAGAATTCTCATTATAAAGACTAAAGATTGTTTACGGAACTGGCAGTCGCTTCCCCGCTTTCAAAAGGCAATAAGAATATTGGAAAAGTGCGAAAAATCAGCAGTGCGATCAATAGCAGGGTCATGATCTATACTTCATTCCTCCAGCAATGTAATAAATTAACGATTAGAAATGTTATGGAGTATTTTTTATACGAAGAAGTTCCCAGCAAAGTCAACTCAGAAATAAAATTGTAGCATTGGATAAGGAATCCAGGTCTGAGATGTAAAATGATTAATAAGATATGAAAATTGAATCACAAAATGGAAATATCCAAAAACATCCAAAAGAGAAATTGGAAAAATGCCTTCTCAGAGTAGGAATCGATATCGAAATTTTAGGAGCACAAACTCATAATAATGCACATTTTTGTTCAATTTGTATTCCAAATTGTTAATATTACATTTTTAAATCTTTAACTTGAATATTTCGAGTATATATGATGATTCATTCAATATTAGGGGGGGGGGGTTGTGGGGGTAGGGTCTAACACTTTCAAAAAATCAATTTTTTTATTTTTTTATTTTCTTATTGTTAAACATTTCAAGAATGTTGTGTCAAATTTTCAAGTCAATTGAAGCAAAACTGTAGAAATTATAGGCCTTTATCTACTCCGATCTAATACTGCAAGAAAGCAAGAGCAGAAACTTCAAACGCGTTTTTCTCGAAAGCACATTTTTAAAGTCCGTGGACATCGTCATTTGAAAACTACTTATCCGATTCTTTTCAAATTTGGAACATATTTTCTACATATAGAATACCAGACCCCAACGTTTTTCTTTTTTGTTTTTTTAACTTTGGGGAGATTTTACAGGTGAAAAATGGCGGATTTTTTCGTGAAAAATCGTAGTTTTTACTTCAACAGCCACAAAAATTTCATAAAATTTTTTTAAGTTAAATAAAATCGTTGGGGTCCAGAAAAACATCTTTAAAAAATATTTTGCTCTGATTTTTTTACTTCAGATGATTCTGTGCTGAGATACAGTGTCCACCGCAAATCCTGTTTTCTAAAAGGCGTCCTCGAAAGTGCTCCGTCACCGGCTCAAATTTCAATATTTTTCTACGAAAAAAATTACTTAATGTTCTTTAAACAATGCTTTGTAAAATGCAAAAAATTTTAATACATTTGTTTGAACGATAGCTCTAGAAAAAAATCGTGAAAATGGTGTTTTTTTTATACCCTTTAGACCCTACCCCCCCCCCCCCCCCCCCATCCCTTAAGAACTTAAATGGGAAATCACCATGCATCTAAGCCTTTTAATTCCCGATGACTTGTTGAGCCCTTCAATTTATATGAGTTTGAATAATCGTTATCACTTATTATCAGACAAGAGAGCGGAACCGCTGGAGATGTGAATAGCTTCGTAATGGGCATCGTTTGAAAGCAAATTTAAGCTTTAAAATATCAATGTAGTGATTTTTTTTATTAAAGGCCTTTTTTGACAATCGGGTTCATGTCTTGATTTAAAAATGTCTCGAAAATCGATCTCAATTGATGCTGCGTTTTCATATTTTGAAACTAATTATTTTCCTAATCTATTTTTTTTAGAAAAAACATGAAAAACTCTACTTGCAACCAGTAAACTTCAGGTTTTCTTGCAAAATTCAGTCATTGTTAGTGTCTGAAATTTCGTTATTTCCGTACAAATCATAAATTTACGAACAATTCGTATTCACTGCCGTGTTGGAAATTAGCTATCATCACACTTGTGTTAGTTCCGTATGTGAAAATCAATTAGCGCTGCATGTCAAAAAGTTTTGCTGCACATCGCCAATTAAACAGAGACGAACAAAGTTATGCTTCTTTAAAGTTGTGACGTGAATTCACTCAGTTGAAACAGAGCAGGGTAGTGTACTGAATTCACGTCACAAAATTTCAAGTTATTCTGAACAATCCTTCAGAGCCTTCAAATTTTGTCTACACTAATAAAAGTGATATTTTGTTATTCTGACTTGTAAAATCATAAATTTTCAGTAACTTTTCCTAACTTTTCCGAATTTTGAATGGCTTAAACAGCAACATATTGAGGAATCATACGTTAAAATTACTATTTCACACAGTGTTCATTTAAAAATTCACAAAAAAAAAATATTTTTAATTTTTTTTTCAATATCCACTAAATTATGTTGGATTTGTAAAAATCCGACCATCTGGAGAGTCAAAAAATCATCCGGAGCACATTTCTTTTATGAAAATTTTGGCAACACGCCCGTACATTTTCTGTTATTACAATCGAATATTGCCAAAATCGAACGGTTTTTTTTCAACTTTTTTTTAGATTTTTTTTAAATAACTATTAAAGCATGGATCACTACAAATCTGGACGCACTATTTATTTTACCATAGTGCTCCTAGTTGTCGGATCTGGAATGTTTGGCAGCACTTTGTAGAGGAATGTTTCTTCTACCAGTGCTGAAAATTTCATTACGATTCGTTTTGTTTCGAAAAAGTTACACGTGATGGAAGCCGCGAGATGAAAATAAATTTTGAACAACCACGTCAAAAACCCGACGTGGTCGGGTTCAAAAATCGCGAAATCGTTAAAAATGGTCAAATCAACTGTGTGTAGCGTTCTCAAACGGGTCTGTGAGATGCGTACTATAGATCGGCAGGTTCATACCAAGCGTCAAAGTGGAATTAAGGATCAGAAACTGCATTTGAAGGTGTTGAGAACGATCAAGGAAAACACAGGGTAGTCGGACTATGACATTGCCAAAAAATTCAACGCCGACCGGTGCACCGTCAGCAGAATTCGTCAACGTGAAGGAATACGATCCTATCGGACCAGTAAGCAACCAAACCGGACATTGAAGCAGAATTTAGTAGCCAAAGGACGTGCCCGCAAGTTATACAAGAAGATTCCAACGAAGTACGACAGATGCATCCTCATGGATGACGAAACGTACGTGAAGATGGATTTTGGGCAGCTTTCTGGCCAAAAATTATGTAAAGCCACTGCAGTGGTGCACTGCACTGGTCATGGTGATGTCCCCGGCAACTTCAAATTCGTTTTTGCTGATAAGTTTGCAAGAAAGTGTTTGATCTGGCAAGGTATTTGCAGCTGCGGACGAAAAATTCCGGTTTTTGTGAAAAACAAGACCATGGACTCCGAAATTTACAAGGAGGAATGCCTGAAAAACTTTTTTTTCGTACATTAGATCTCACAAAGCACTAATTAAGTTTTCGCCAGATTTGGCAAGCTGCCACTACAGCTAGGAGGTTCTACAGTGGTATTGGGCCAACGGGTGGATTTTGTCGAAAAGGACATCAACCCACTCAACTGTCCTCAATTCCGCTCTATCGAAAAATTTTGGGCTATTGTCAAGCAGAAGATGAAGAAGAATGGTAGGACGACTCGGGATGCAACAGAGATGAAGAGATTGTGGAACAAAATGGCCGCTGAGGTCAGCGAATAGGGTGTTCAAACTATAATGAGTGATACTCAACCAAAAGTTCGAAAATTCATCAAAACAACATCGGAATATTTTTTTATTATTTTTCCTTTAAAGTGCAATAAAAACCCTACATTTCAAGTTCAAAACATTTTTATTTCGTTTACATAGCTTCGAGATAGACCCGTTTTAATGCGTCCAGATTTGTAGTGATCCATGCTTTATTCTTATCAAAAATGTTATTTTTATTTAATTTCCTACCATTTTTAGTCATTTTTAATTTTTTTCATCATTTTGATGAATTTTGCACTTTTCTTGTTTTGTTTATAATGCTTGTTTTCAGTTGTCATATTTACTGTTTTTGTCATGTTTTTAGCTGATGTCTTTTTCAGTCATTTGTTTGAATTTTTTTTTAAATTTTTCATCTTTTTGTCCTTTTTGAGTACTTTATAAAATTGTAAAAAAACTTCTGTTATTATTGTTGCATTTTATCACCATTTCAGAACATAAAGTCTGTTTCACATTGAATCTGGTCGCATCTTTTCATTTACTGCAGCGCCCCTAGTTGTCACATCGCGAATCTATTGACAGTGTTTTGATCCGGATGGTTTGTTTACTTAGTGGTGAAAATTTCATCAAGATTAAAGCAGTCAGTCAAAAGTTATCGACGATGGAACGCGAAAGGCAAGAGAAAATTCTACACACTCACTTAGAGCACCTTAGAGTAACCGACGTGGTCAGGGGTAAAGATCGCGAAATTCCTGAAATATCCAAAATCGACTGTAAATTCGGTGTCATTTACGGTGGATCGAGCAAAACAAACCAGGCGTAAAAGTGGAACATATGACCGGAAACTGCGAGCAAAGGTAATTCGATCAGTCCACAATAATCCTGGAATCTTCTTGCGTGATTTGGCGAAAAAGTTCAAGACGAACCACAGTACAGCTCGACGAATTTTTTTTTTTGCGAGAAGGCTTGCTATTATGCTAGCAAACACCCCAACAGGACGCTGAAACAAAACCTGGTTGCCAAAACCAGGGCAAGGAAGTTGTACGAGAAAGTGTTGATCAACGGATGCATTTTGATGGACGACGAAACTTACGTCAAAATAGATTTTTGACAAATACTCATAAAAATTTTACCTTGCGAAGCGTAAAAGGAATGTTGCGGGTAGATTCAAGTTTGTTTTCACAAATAAATATGCTCGTAAGTTGATGATTTAGCAAGGGATCTGTAGTTGTGGGAAGAAGACCAAGATTTTCATCAACGGGGACACAATGAATGAAAATATTTACAAAAAAATGTGTCCAGAAGAGTGTTTTGTCATTCATTTGGTTCCACAAAGGTCCGGTGAAGTTCTGGACGGACCTGGCAAGCTGCCACTACAGCCGGGATGTCGTTAAGTTATATAAGGAGTACAAGATCGATTTTTTTTTTAAATTATCAATCCACCAAACTGTCCGGATTTACGTCCCATCGAGAAATATTGGGCAATAGTTAAGGGCAAACTGAAAAAATGTGGCAGAACCATGAAAAAACCCGCTGTGGTGGTGGTGGTGGAACAAGATGACGAATAAGGTTACCAGCAGTACTGTGCAGAAAATGATGGGTGGTATCACAAAAAAGTTCAAAAATTCATCCAAAAAGCAGACGAATGATTTTTTTGTATTTTTTTCCTAAAAGTGCAATCAAAACCCTAAAAAATGACATTTTTATTTATTTACTAGCTGATTTTACCCGGCCTTGCTCGGGTTCACATAAAATATAAATCAAAAAGAATCGTTTGACTTTTCAAAATTTTGGAAGTTTTATATTCATCATTATAAGCAATTTGGCCCAAGTTTGGCCATGTTAGTTTTGTAAGTCTTTTTGAAGTTTTTTATTGAGAATATTCACTATTCATCGTTTTCGTATTATCGAAAAATTTATAGTTTTAAGATTTTAATGAATGGAAATTCAAAAAAAATCCTGGTATGCTAATTCATCTTTTTATGAAAAACTGTTTTACAACCATCATTTCTTAGGAAGATTGAAAACATTTGGCCTAATAGTTTTATCTTCAAAAGATTAAACTGCTTTTTTTTATCTTTTCCATCCCCTATCTAATGAAAATATCTGTTGAAGATTATCGCACTTTTTCAATGTGGATGATCTTCCTGTAAAATGGTATATTTAAGTTTCATTTACTTAGAAATTTCTTCAAAAACCTACGAACTTTGTTGAAGCATGTTGAAAACTCACTTTGCATGTTTTTAATTGCATGTGTGAATTTTGTCGCTTTTCAATATCGCACTCTTTTATTATTAGTTTACCTTAAATGTTGAAAGTTTTACTAAAAGCTTTTTGGAGTTATCGAAAACAAATCATCTCGAAAACACCATTATTTTTATTATGAAAAAGGTTTTTTTAGTTCTGTTTTTTTTTATGGGCACAAACATCCCATTAATGGATGGTAGAATCGACCACATTGGTCATCAATGATAACTCAAAAGTTAGAAATTGGTCAGTGTATAAATCTAAAAACCTCAAATTTTATTATCTAATCAATTTTCTTATCTCTATTGAAATCCCAGTTGATGCGTTAAAATCGCAGCCTTGAGCTCATAACTCTGAATCTAAAATTTTTTTCTTTCTCTATGAGGAATTCCAAAAATATAAAAATGGAACACTTTGAAAGCCACTACTATTCTAGTCAATATATTCCTAACAGGCTAGTTGTATTTTTCAATCAAAATATAGGCTTATGATTGTATCCAAATATCTCGTACCGGTAGCACGTGCTTTGAACAGTAGAAGGTACAAAAACACCCGCCTAAATTTTCACTTCCAAATTTTTAATGCTCAGCAAGCTTTGCTATCCAATACATGCAGTGATTGAAATCCTCACCAATATTCTCATCAGAGGCATTCAAAATACACACTTTGAGGCCTCGCATAGCTATACAGGAGACGATACATATACATTCATTCAAACCTCCCCCCATGAGGAGGATCTGCTCTGAGAGACACTATCCGTTTGCTGCCCCGAACGAACTCTCTCAACGTTCGGTTGCTACATGATGCATGAACAGTGGTGCCACATTTCTATCGGTATTTTGAAACCCAAAAAAATCTTTTATCGGTATGTAAATCCTAAAAATCGGTATGAAAATCGGTATTTGAGGCGGTATTCAAAAATGCTTACATTTTCAACTGCCTAACGTATTTTTCTTTAAATAGAAGCTTGCAATAAACAGCAAGTCTAAGAACTCTTATGAATGTTAATTTTTAGTTCGAAACTAGCTGACAATGTGTTTTAGCATATATTATTGCATTTTCTCCGTAGTTTAGTTCTAGGTAACACTAGTTCACACAAAATGACGGTTTTGAAAATTTAACTGAACTTTATGTTTTTTATGACTTATACATTTTTTTTTAATTTTAAAACTTTTGCTGACGAAAGCAAAAGTCACAAATGAAAATTTAGCAGAAAATCCTAAATAAGTGTTTCTTTCCAGTACTCAGAACTGAATGGAAATTTATTTCAAAAGTTACCGTTAGATAAGAAAAATAGGGGCATGGCTAGCACCGTCACGTTACACGTTGGTTGGGCATAAAAATTAAGTAAAAACTTGAGACTTTGATGTTTGGCTGAAGTGGGATGTAAATTTGATAAATTCGATAAGGCTATAATAGAACCAGGTCAACCTAAATTTAGTAAGCACTTAAAAATCCAATGGCTTTTTGACGTTCGAGGTAAATATGGGCCCAAGTTGATGTTCTTCGTTTTATTGATGGATTTCCGCCAATCTGGTCAATTCAGCTTTTGGTATTAGATATGAGTTCTAGCGATTAGAAAAAGAAATGATAGCAGAATGTTGAGAGAGTTGTTGCTTCAATTCTTTATAGCCAATAAAAAAATTATTTTATTTTATAAAAAATCACACATTATTCATATGAAAATCCAAGAATTTTATGCAAAAATAAATGAGAGATGTGCTCTAAAAGGAGGTGTTTTTCCGAAAAAGATTGAAAAACACATAGTTTTACTATAACGGAAACCCATTTTGCCTGGCGTGGTCTTTAATTCTGCGATCTCTGCAGTTTAGGTACTTATGATATAATTTATTTGACTTAAAAGATGCAGAAGGATTGAAAATTATACCGATGATATTACATACCGTGTATCTGATTGGACTTCAAATCTCGACATATCCCATCTGGCGACGAGTTGAACAAGGATTATGATTATACTCAAACGGTATATGTATTTCCTTGAAAAGTTAGCATCTCACGAGACAAGAGCTTTAATGCGATCGTCAATTGAGATTGACCTTAAGGAACTTCTATTGGCAGTTGTAGAAGGTCAAATATCAGCCTTGAGCTTAGTCCATTGGCTTTGAGGTTGAGTACCATATTAGTGCATCATTTGGCAGAACGAAGGAACAAAACAGCGCGAACAACTGAGCGAATTATGGGAGTGAGCCGTGAAGATCTTTGCAGAATACTTTAAAAGTTGGACAGATTAAAGTTACGCCACGCCAGCTACCGAACTTTGTCTTCTTTCTACGGGACCTTTAAGAGGATAGCTTGAATGAAGTGGAATAAATTTTTAGTTAAAATCCCAAAAATCGGTATGAAACCGGTATGTTTTGCCAAAAATCGGTAATCGGTATATACCGATTCTTGGTCAAAATTTTGCTCAAAAATCGGTATAAATACCGGAAAATCGGTATGTGTGGCATCGCTGTGCATGAAGAAGACGAGGCACACATACTCATTTACGTTGTTGAATTTGAATAACTCGAGCCGACCGCAAAGGTTGAGGCAACAACAAAAACAATCGAACTTATTGCGTTGCACGGCCCGCAACGTATGGTGAAAGAGGGGGGAAGAAAAAGAAATGAAAAAACTAGCTGCCTGCGTGCGGTTGCTGTGCAATAATAGCAATAGCAGAAAAACCTCACGCATTCGATCCAGGCACAAACGAGGAGACTCGGGTTTGCTCTGCCTTTTGAATTCGGTTCCCTCAAGGTTGTGACAGGAGAAGAGTGAGAGCCATTCGTTTGGTTTTTTGGATTCGCTGCCTCGAATGTATATTGCTTCATGAAGGCGGCCATGTTGAGAGCGTATACATCATCGGTTTTGTCGTTTTCGCTGCCTCAAAGCAACCTTTGCTTCCGAGTAAAGCGTTGAGCGAGAGATGGTTGATCAACTCATGCTCAGCAAAATTCAATCACTGAATACATGTGAGCTCTGGATGGTCGTTGTTTCTAATACCCGGCCCATGGTGATGGTAAAAATAATCCCGCCAACGAAACGAACGGAAACAAAAATCGGTTCGCAAAATGGATGCCATGACTTTTGGTTCGTGGGAATAAAACCGTTGTTGTATGGACGACCCCCTTCAAAAGGGGTCATCCGAAAATATAAAAAGATTTTTCATCATTCCTGGTCCTAATGAGCACGCATGCCAAATTTCAGCTCTCTAGCTCTTAAGGCAGCTGAGCCTATTGAAGACAAACATACAAACGAACAAACAAACGGAAATTACTTTTTATATATATAGATTTGAGGAGAAATGATCTATTTTATCAAACCAGATTCTTTGTGAAAGAGACTTTAAAAACGTATTATTTATGATGTTTGTCTAAATTAAATTGGTACAGCTATAACGAAAACTAAATGGTTATGTTGTTTTTAAAATCCGTTCGATTTTGGTGATGAATAACTCGAGAGAGTTAAAATCCTAGAAAAAAAAAGTTCGATTTTGGCAAATGTGCCAAGATCGGATGTTGCCAAATTCGAATGTTGCCAAAATTGAATGTTGCCTGTATTATGAAAATTGATACTACAAAACTATGAAAATTCATCACTTACTGTGTAGTGAATTTCCATAGTCAGATGTTTAATTCATATCTTCGAACGTTTTAAACGCCTTTTTTTTTTTCAAAACATTGATGGTATTCAAGAGATTTTAACAAATCCTTTACAACGAGTTTTCTGAGGCTCATAAGTCCGGAGATATTGATTTAAGAAAATGACGACTTTTCGACAGTCGGGGTGGGTTATTCTTGAAATTTTAGGATACCAGATGAGGAACTGAGCACACTTGACCTGAAATGAGCCATTGAATCAGTAAAGAGTCTCTCATCGCAAATGTTGCCCTATCTTGAAACTTCTATCTTTTATTCTGTTTGTTTTTTTAAGCTTATTGTTTCAATTTTTAAAATATTTTTTTTTTCTAGCAAGGTTTATTTTGAGTGAGCCACAACTTAGTATTCGAACACATAATCAAAATTATACCGACATCTGAAAGCTAAAGCAAACCGTCGAACACGAAAATAAAAAAAATCACAAATAATATTTGTTATGTTGTAGCATTTATGGTTGGGCTCAGCTCCACAATATTGAAAAAGAACCCTCTCGAACAAAGTCAACTACAAATTGAGTAAACGTTTCCGGAAAACATTCGAGCGTTTTGTGCAAATGGTGCCATAAAAAGGGAGGTAAAAAACAAGAAAACCATTTTCTCACCCACGGAAAACCCTTTCGGTGCTAGACGATTCAAAGGGTGAATTACCTAAGGCCAAAGGTCGTTGAGCAAACTTGCCTCGACTGTTGTAAAGCTCGACCTTTTTGCGGGGTTCCTCTCATAAATGCACAAGGCAATAAATGTGTGTATATTTTTGTGCATGTTGACTACACGTACATTTTGGAGGTTTACCACAAACAGTAAACATTTCTCTAAAGTTTCGGATAAACACACTGCTCACGGAGTTTTGTATATATTTTCATCGAATTAAGTTTCCGATTTCACCCAACGACGAGTGAAAATAAAACAACCACCCAATAATTGCAATCTTCATCTGCGGAATAGTATGAACGAAGAAAAAAAAAAGCTGATCTCCAGCAACGGCGGGGCGCAAAAGTGCAGTTAATAGGTGAAAAGTGATTGATTAAGACAGCACTTATCATACGTTTTGTAGAGGAAGCAACGAGCTGCAAAAGTCATCTCTCAATATATTTTCATTTGTTTTCTGTTGATGTTGTTACTTCAATTGGTGAAAATTCGCAACGTGATATTATCAAACAACGAAAAGATTGGTCGTCGGCATCGAGAAACTGTGTCAAAATCGTTGCTTGTAAGTAATTGGTGTTTTATTTTTGGCAGCGCCCAGCAGCTTTTTATTATCCCTGGGATGTCATCGAATCGCTTTTTTGAGCACAAGCCCGTTGTCTGACGAATGCCAAAAATGAGTGTGTGCAGGTTTTTTTGGGTTTCCCCTAGGTCAGTAATTTATGATTCATAAGCAGTCATTAATTTACAACTACAACGGAGAAAAAACGTGAAATCAAGAGTGCACATCACCTACTAAAAATTCGGCCGCTGATCAGCGATTTTCAGTGATAATTTTGTTTTGTGGAATAAATACTGCGAGATGATATTTGGTACGCAATTGAAGTTCGAGCTTCAAACCCCAAAATTAACTTTCCATTCCAACGGTCAGCCAGCAGATGTGGATCTTGATTTGATGAATTTTGGGTTCGTTTTTTCGATAGGTACACGCGTACACGCTCGGGCTCTCCAAAAGCGGAGATAGATCATCATTGCACTTTCACTAGCCTCTGTCGGAACAGTAGTTCGCTCTTCAAATTATTCCTTCCATTTCAATGAATCTAACGCTCGAAATCAGAAATTCAACAAACAGTAAAATATTACATCACCTTGCTATTGAAGTAAATAAGCAGGAACACGAAATGGGATACCGTCAACTGGGTAACATGTCTCATTTTTCAACTTCACAGGCTACGAAAAAAAAAATTATGTACTCAAATAATTATAAGGCTTGTGTATCAAAAGTAGTAAGGTTGATGCGACATCACCTAGTCGAAGTCAGAAAAATGACGAGCTTCTTCAGTAAATTCTAATAAGGTCCTACCGAAAATTTGCATATAAAAGGCGCCGCCACTCGTGGCGTAGCGTTCAAGTCTCTGAGCCAATGATCATGAGATCGAATCGCGGTCAAGGTACGCTTTCTGTGGGATGACGGTTTTCGCATTCGTAAGATGCTAGCCATCATATCCTCGAAAGATGTACGCTTAGTGTGTTTATTCAATGGAATCTCTTTGATAAAATGTCAAGTTTCAATGAGATTTCATATCTAGAGGGTGTCCACGATGAAATTGCCACCCACAAAATCGTTTCGCAAAATTCGAGTTTTCATCCGATTGCAATAAAATTTTCAGGGATTGAAAAATATCTATTAAACTTCATTTTACCTTTTTACTTGTATTTTATTTACAGTCCATACGCAAAAGCCCGAACACTGGTCTTAACCCTGGCCATAAGATTCTGCACAACCTGTGAATCAACCGTTTTTTGCATGTAAACCCATACTTTCTTCAGTTCCTCGACTGTCTTCACTACCTTGAGTCGTTTAAGAAGGTGCTGCTTCATAATCGCCCAGTACCTCTCGATGGGGCGGAGCTCCGGAGTGTTGGGAGTGTTGAACATTTTTGGCACCAAATTGACCTTATAGTCCGCATACCACTTCAGCACGTCCTTGGAGTAGTGGCATGAGGCCAAATCCGGCCAGAAGATTGTTGGGACGTTGAGAGCCTTCAGGAGAAGGCCTGTCCGTTCATCGTGTCGTGGGTCACGAAAGGTGCGCTCTGTTTCCCGCACGTGCAGACGGCTTGAAAACCCAGGAATTTATTCGCAAATTTGGTTTTATTCGCAGTGCGGACATGCTCCGGAATGCTGAACTTATCCTTGGCCGTGAAAAACAGGTTGCCGGAGATCTGTTTTAAGTCGGCCTTCACATGTGTTTCGTCGTCCATAATGCAGCATTCAGTTTTGGCGGACTTGTCCTGCTTCTCGTCGCGATTAGGGGCCTTTTGTACCTTGAACGTTCGAAGGCCAACCTTCCTTCCGGACAAATTTTCGACTTAGATGCAGCTTCTTAGCCACATCCCGAACGAAGGCGTTCGGGGGGCGTGATACTTTCCTTACAGCTTTGCGAACCTTAACTTTTTCCCCTTCCTGCTTCTTTCTCAAAGATTCTACCTTGTTACTTTCACTATCGTGTTCCAATCCCTCAAACTTCTTTGTGACGACATCTTCGACGAATACCGTCAGCTTTTCAAATATGTCCGTGGAATGTTGAACTTCAGACTGTAAGTCGGACTGGCGAGCCGTACAAAGTAGTCATATTTTGGAATTTTGTCGCCCGTTTTCTCATGAAACAATAACAAGTGAATACGAACATCGGACACATCTTTATCGTACAAACTACCTAACGTCTCCACCACGAACACTGCCAGAAAAGTTTGAGAGAGAAGGAAAAGCTTAGGCCTAACACACTATAAAGGTGATACGGTCAAAATTTGGTCTATATCAACTTGACGAATTTCTTTCAATTTTACATTTAAAAAACCTGAACACCCCTCATTTTGAAGGTGTGTGTGTGTAGAATGTTGCTCCTATTTTGATTTTGAAATTCACTTTTCAGTTGTCAAAATGCCGTCCAAGGAAGAAGAGCAGCGTATCAAAATTTTGCTCGCGCATGGCGAAAATCCGAGCTACTCGCACGCAAAGCTGGCAAAATCGCTAAAAGTTTTCAAATCAACCGTCACAAATGTAATTAAAGTGTTTGGGGAACGTTTTTCGATAGCCAGGAAGTCTGGATCGGGGAGAAATCGAAGACCGGAAGCCACTGAGACGACAAAGAGAGTTGCCGGTAGTTTTAAGCGAAACCCTACCTTCTCTCTCCGAGATGCCGCAAATAAGCTGGGTGTATCGCTACAACCGTGCATCGAGCCAAAAAACGAGCCGAGCTATCGACTTACAAGAAGGTAGTGACTCCAAATCGCGATGATAAACAAAATACGACGACCAAAGCGCGATCCCGGAGGCTGTACACGACGATGCTGACGAAGTTTGACTGCGTGGTAATGGACAACGAAACCTACGTCAAAGCTGACTACAAGCAGCTTCCGGGACAGGAGTTTTATACCGCAAAAGGATGGGGAAAGGTAGCAGATATTTTCAAGCACATGAAACTGTCAAAGTTCGCGAAGAAATATCTGGTTTGGCAAGCCATCTGTACCTGTGGCTTTAAAAGCAGCATAGTTTCCGGGACTGTCAACCAAGAAATTTACTTGAAAGAGTGTTTGAATAAACGTCTGCTGCCTTTACTGAAGAAACACGGTTGTTCCGTACTGTTTTGGCCGGATTTGGCATCTTGCCATTACGGTAAAAAGGCCATGGAGTGGTATGCCGCCAACAACGTGCAGGTGGTTTCCAAGAACAAGAACCCTCCCAACACGCCAGAGCTCCGCCCAATTGAGAAATACTGGGCTATTGTCAAGCAGAACCTAAAGAAGACCAAAAAACTGCTAAGGACGAGCAGCAGTTTAAGGCGAACTGGCTTTCTGCGGCGAAGAAGGTGGACAAGGTGGCTGTACAAAATCTGATGGCAGGGGTTAAGCGAAAGGCCAGGCAATTCGGATTTGGAAAAGCGGAAGAATAACTGAATATTTTGTCTGAATTTTATAATAACTCTACTTGAAAAAGAAATTTAATTTGATTTTTTAAACAAACGATTTCACCAATTTACACGCGTTTTCTCTTGACCAAATTTTGACCGTAGCACCCTTTAAATGTAAACAAACACAGCAGTGGAAAGCACATTAAACGGAATGTTTTCGCAGAAATAATGGTCGGCTTCGATATGTCTCGAAAGAAATAGGAATCTGGAATGAATAATTGATTAAGGTATTGGGAAAGGGGGCAACAAGTTGTTCCTTTTTTTGTTCGCGTAATTTTAATTTCACTTTATTTACTGCGGAGACTGGCGGCGAATCCAGTCACGAACATGTCTTCACTAAATCGGGGTAGAGGGCGGAGTCTTGTACGACGGCTTAAACCCTGGTAGTTTTTGGACCGAACAACAGCTAACTCCTCTTTCCTCGAATTTCTGCAGGTCCTTGTCTCGTCTTCGGGGCGACCTCAAAAGGGCCGAAGTACAAATCCCTTTTTGGAGACCCTTCCGCTTCTTTCCCAAAATAGGGGCGTGCCATAACTTTGATCTGTACAACCCTCAAAGTACTCTGCAAAGTGACCCTGAACAGCATCCAGGAGAAAATCGACGCTACACTCCGACGGCAACAAGCTGGATTCCGATCCGGACGATCATGTGTGGACCACATCACAACGCTACGAAACATACTGGAACAAATCAACGAATTCCAGTACTCTCTTCTGCTGGTGTTCGTTGATTTCGAAAAAGCATTCGACCGACTTAACCATTAAATCATCTGGGCGGCTCTAAGGCGACGAGGAGTCCCAGAGAAACTAGTCCATCTCATTGAAGCACAATACTAGGCATTTTCGTGCAAGATCTTGCACGATGGTGTCTTGTCCGAACCAATCCCGGTAACTGCTGGAGTGAGACTGGGATGAATCTTATCACCGCTACTTTTCCTCATCGTAATGGATAAGATTCTGACTAGATCGATCGACTGTGCATCGAACCGAGGATTACCGTGCAATCTTTCAACAATGGAGCAACTGAACGACCTTGACCTGGCTGACAATATTGTTTTGCTAGCCCAAACACAACCGGATATGCAGAGCAAACTCGATGACCTCACCGAAAGTTTCAAGGCCAATGTCGGAAAGACCAAGTCGATGGAGATCAACAAAGGGAATGCCTCCAGTTTCATGGTAGCTGGGCAACAAGTTGAGAAAGTGGAGTGCTTCCAGTATCTTGGTAGCCAGATAACGTATGATGGTGATACCAGGAAAGACATCGAAGCCAGGATCAGAAAGGCCCGATTTGCGTTTGCAAGTCTCCAAAACATCTGGCGGTCACACCAAATCTCTCTACGAACGAAAATTCTAATCTTCAACTCAAACGTCAAATCCGTATTGTTGTACGGGTGCGAAACTTGGTGCACATATGCGGTAACGATGCGAAAACTGCAAGTATTTGTGAACCGCTGTCTGCGGAATATCATCCGAGCATGGTGACCTGCCAACTGGATCTCGAATGAGGAACTACATAGCCGGTGTCATCAAAGGGCGCTAAAAATCAAGATTCGGGAACGTAAGTGGAGATGGATTGGGCACACGCTGCGGAAAGATGAAAACGAGATTAGCAGAGAGGCGCTAGATTGGAATCCAGAAGGATGTCGAAGAAGAGGCAGACCTAGAAACTCCTGGCGGCGAAGCCTAGCCGCTGAAATCCGATCTGTCGGCGAGAATCTTGACTGGGACCAGGTGAAGACGCTGGCTCCGGATCGTCAACAATGGAGGTCTTTTATCACGGCCCTATGCACCGCAGGATCGGCGCTGGATCATTAAGTAAGTTTGAGACATCTCAGGCCTCGGGGCCTTAATTATAAAGGAGAACCCCTCTCGGCTCGATCAATACGGCCTCGCTGTGGTCTGCCGATTGCGTCAAAGAGGGAAGACGCCATTTCCAACTATTTCCTAGGCCCAAATACGCCATTTTGGGCACGTTTTATGATATCAGCAAGCAGCCTACCAGTATGCAGTACCAGCAACCCGAAAGCGCACCGTTAATGGGATTTCTATTGCGGATACCGTTAGAAAACTTTGACATATTTTAAGGTGCTAAATTCGAATATGTATGAAGTTATTTACTATCAGCTCTCGTTCTCGAGATATCTTTTGAAATTAGGTGAAATATTTAAGAAATTGGTGTGCTTTTGGAGCAAAATGTAGAACATTAGAAAGATTTTGAAAATAATAGTTTCAATACAGACACGAATGCCATATAAATGGTAAAATGTCTTTAATAAAAATAATAATAATAGTAATAATAGTTTCAATAATTTGATTTACTTTTCCAGTTATTTTGACTAAACCTGGAAAATGTTGTATATTCGTTAAAATCGAAGTCTTAGAATTAGATGCCTTTTTTAAATAAAAATCCTACCGAAACTTTAAATTTGGTTTAGAAACGGGCTTTTGTTTTGATTCTTCATTTAGTTTTATGTTAAACTCAGCTGGAAAAGGTGGCAGAAGCATGAACCAAATAAAGTTAAAAGCACTTGAAAAATCTCACCTTCACCGAAACAAACAAAAGCGCCTCTTGAGCCCCATTTCGGTCCAATCAGCAATCATGTTGGCACTCATCAGTGTGCCCAATTGTTTATCGAGTAGCAAACGGAAAAAGGTAGCGTCAGCAAGTGAAAGGAACTGAAAGTGCGGCAAAAATTTCGTCTATTGATCTTGATCAGGAACAGCTTCGACGACTTGGCCTCAGCTCAGCTAATCTAACAATAGTTCAACTTTAGGCTTACCCCCAACTACCTGCTAGGATTGAAAGTAGCAAAAAAATTGAACCGGGCGGGGCTTATAACACAAAACAAGTTGCTTATTTGCCAAACGCTCTCGAAGAAAATCGTTCAATTGCCGAGTTTTTTTTTTGTGTGCGACGAAGTTGTTTTTCTCAAAGGCTTGCAATTACTTTTCCTCTGCTCCGTCACGTCGCCTCCTGTCTCATCTGGGCCTTTCCCTGGAGATTTGCCATTCGTTGAATTTCGACGGTCACACCGGACGTTTGCCGGCTGAAGAAAAAGCCACTCACTCCGTCAGGTCCGTTTCGTGATGAATGTGGACAAGGGTTGAAAATTGCACCCGAAACGAATATTTTTCTTCAACGAAAGGCTGGCCATCAATCAGTATTAAATCCTAGCTGCCATCATTGTGGCTTCTAGCTGGGAAATTCCGTATGAATTGAGCCTTTGCGAAGTGCTGCAAAATTTGAATGTAGCAACATGGGTAACATGGCAAAATCAATATATGAAAACCACTTTCTTTTCTATGATTTACGACATATCGGTGAAGTGATGATATTGGTTTCCAGCTTTAAGAAAACAGTTGTTGTCTGCAAGTAGTGTCAAATTTAATCCTCAAAAGTTTTAGCAAATGGTGTTGTTAAGGTTAGTGAAACCGCTGCAAGCTTTGTGTCAAAATTTCCCAAAACATGATAAATAAATTATTAATGTTTTACTGTTGAAAACATCAATTCAAATTTTGGCATCTCATTCATTCCTGAATTTTTAATTTTAATATTTTATGGAAATGTTTATCGGAAAATATGATTTTCATTCGAAAATCAATAGCATTGTAATGGAAGTTCTTAAAAAAATATAACTTTGGATTTTCAACATATCTTGATTCTTTCATTACATTTCATGTGAGCAAACCACAAATCTAAAATGTTTTCCAAAATATATTTTTGAAGTATTGTACATAGTATTGTACGAGTGGTATGTAGTATTGTACGAAAATAGTATTTCGAAAAAGCATTTGACCGACTGATCCACGAAAACATCTGGGCTGCTCTTAGACGACGAGGGGTCCCAGAGAAACTAGTACATCTCATCGAAGCACAGTACGAGGCATTTTCGTGCAAGGTCTTGCACGACGGTGTCTTGTCCGAACCAATCCCGGTAACTGCTGGAGTGAGACAAGGATGTATTTTGTCACCGCTGCTTTTTCTCATCGTAATGGATGAGATCTTGACTGGATCGATTGACTGCAGACCAAACCGAGGATTGCCGTGGGATCCTTCAACCATTGAGCAACTGAACGACCTTGACCTGGCAGACGATATTGTTTTGCTCGCCCAAACACAACAAGACATGCAGAGCAAACTCGACGACCTCACCGAAAGCTCCAAGGCAGCAGGTCTCAAAATCAATGTCGGAAAGACCAAGTCGATGGAAATCAATACAGAAAATCGTTCCAATTTCGTGATAGCTGGACAACAGGTTGAGACAGTGGAGTGCTTCCAGTATCTTGGTAGCCAGATAACGTCTGATGGTGGTACCAAGAAGGACATCGAAACCCGGATCAGAAAAGCCTGATTTGCGTTTGCGAGTCTCCGAAACATCTGGCGGTCACGCCAGATCTCTCTACGAACTAAGATCCGAATCTTCAACTCAAACGTCAAATCCGTATTGCTGTACGGGTGTGAAACTTGGTGCACATATGCGGTGACGACGCGAAAACTGCAAGTTTTTGTGAATCGCTGCCTGCGGCACATCATCCGCGCTTGGTGGCCTGGCAACTGAATCTCAAACGTTGAACTTCATCGCCGGTGTCATCAAAAGGCGCTAGAAATCGAGATTCGGGAACGTAAGTGGAGATGGATTGGGCATTTGCTGCGAAACGATGAAAACGAGATTTGCAGAGAGGCGCTTGACTGGAATCCAGATGGGCATCGAAGAAGAGGCAGGCCAAAAAGCTCGTGGCGGCGAAGTCTAGCCGCTGAAATCCGCCCAGTTGACGAGAACCTTGGCTGGCAGCAAGTGAAGACGCTGGCTCCGGATAGCCAGCAGTGGAGATCTTTTATCTCAGCCCTATGCGCCGGTTAATCGTCGCTGGACCGTTAGATAGATAGATCATGTCGACAATCGTGTTTCCCCAGAACAAATCTGGGTCTATGGAACCAATGAGTCGGCTCGTTAATACTCATCCGTATATACAAATATACATACGTCCTAAACTCCACTAAGAGCCTCCGATCATTTCCCAAACCGGAACTGCCCTAAGACAATACTTCGGAAGGGGGTCTTATTCGCGCATACGCGCTACTCATTCAACACTAGCTCTAAAGTTCATATTTGAATAAAATATCATCCTGACCGGCCCAGGTCATCTTCACGTCGTGATCCCATCAACAACGCTGATAATCTAGCACAATTTATTTGAAAGCTTCGGGCTCATTCAGCTGTTAAAAGTAAAGTAAAGTTACGTTAACCTTCGTCGATCGCAATTTGGGTCAGTCTCCAACTCCTTTGCAGAGCAGTCACTATCCGGGCGAGCCCATCGCTGACTGCATGTCATGTGTTGATGTCATCACACATCTTCTGCAACATGTTGTCCATGTCGTGTCTGGTTCGCAGGCGGCGAATATGTTGGCACGTTCCTCTTTAAATTTTGGGACGTGTTCGGGTGTCTCGTCCACGTCACCGCATGTTAGGCAGACCGGCGAGGCCGCATGTCCGAACCTGTGGTGATACTTCATGAAAGCATCCATGACCAGTCAGGAATTGCGTCATGTAGAAATCCACTTCGCCATGCTTTCTCTCCATCCACTCTTTGATGTTTGGGATCAAACGATGGGTCCACCTCCCTTTTTCCGAGCTGTCCCACAGCTGCTGCCAGTTAGCCATGGAGCTATCTCTGGCTCGTGTTCTCACGTTTTGCATGCCTCTATTTTCGTAGCAATATGAGTCCTCCACCAACAAAACCGAGATGGGCATGACTCCCGCTACAACGCATGCAGCCTCCGACGAAACGGTGCGGTATGCACTGATGACCCGCAAATTCATTCGCCTCTGTACACTGTTCAGCTTCTGCTGGTTACACTGGATGTTAAGACCAGATTTCCAGGCCGCCCCTCCATATCGAAGGATTGACGAAACTACACTCGAAATTATCCTTCGCTGACTACTTCGGATCCCCGAGTTGTTCGCCATTATCCTCGTGAGTGCGGCCGTTGCTGTTGCCGCCTTCTTGCACACATACTCAACGTGGTTTTTAAAGCTGAGCCGGTCGTCAATCATCACACCCAAATATTTAAGCTGTGTGTGTGTGTGTGTGTGTGTGTGTGTGTGTGTGTGTGTGTGTGTGTGTGTGTGTGTGTGTGTGTGTGTGTGTGTGTGTGTGTGTGTGTGTGTGTGTGTGTGTGTGTGTGTGTGTGTGTGTGTGTGTGTGTGTGTGTGTGTGTGTGTGTGTGTGTGTGTGTGTGTGTGTGTGTGTGTGTGTGTGTGTGTGTGTGTGTGTGTGTGTGTGTGTGTGTGTGTGTGTGTGTGTGTGTGTGTGTGTGTGTGTGTGTGTGTGTGTGTGTGTGTGTGTGTGTGTGTGTGTGTGTGGGGGGGGGGGGGATGCCTGCAGTGCAGATCAAAAGGATGGTTACAATTTTCTTGCGCAAACCCAATTTCTCCGTTCAAGGTGTCCCAAAAAAAGCTAGGAATATCTTTTAGGTACAACCGACATTGTTGGCAAAGTTCTATTGCGTGGTAATGGACGACGAAACCTACTCCAAGGAAGCCTTCATAAAGCTTTCAGGACAATAATATTATTCAGCCACCGTTAGGGCAAAGGTGGCAGACATTTTCAAGCATAATAAACTATCAAAGTTTGCCAAAAAACATCTCTTTTGGCAAGCTATCAATGCAAAGCGACATTTTCGTTGCAACCGGGAAATTTACGTCTCCAAAGGCGCTTACTGCCTTTGCTGAAAAAAAACCTGACTTGTCTGTGCTGTTTTGGCCGGATTTTATATCCTGCCATTATGGAATGCCGCTACATTCAGGTTGTGTCCATGGATAAGAACCCTCTCAACATCCCAGAACTTCGCCCAATCGGAAAATATT
This sequence comes from Uranotaenia lowii, assembly GCF_029784155.1. Taxonomy (NCBI): domain Eukaryota; kingdom Metazoa; phylum Arthropoda; class Insecta; order Diptera; family Culicidae; genus Uranotaenia; species Uranotaenia lowii. The sequence continues at coordinate 134,640,943 of NC_073691.1, read as the reverse complement.
GGGTAATAGTTAAGCAGAACCTTAAAACCACCCATAAATTGTTTGCTGCGAGAAGCTAAACTGGCAATCTGCGGCGAAGAAAATGGACAAAATGGTAACTGTACAAAATCTGATGGCAGGCGTCAAACGAAAAGTTCACCAATGAGGATTTGGTCGACCAATGAGGTTTTTTTTACCTAAATAGTCTTATTTTGAAGCTTGTGAAAAACGAATAATGATTTTTTTTTATGAAAATTGGGTATTATAGATCCACTTATGGGTTCTTTATGTACATTGAAAGAAAAAAATATTTGCATTTCGAGGGTCTTCACTATTAAAAATAACCAGTTGACCCACGGAGCATAAAATTTTTGGGACCAAAAGATCCCTGAATGTATGCAAACATATTTTCTTCCAATATATATAATGATGACATGGTTTCTCACATCTTAAGCTATTTTTTTTTAATTTTGTTTCTCATAGGAAATTTAAAAATTCGAACAAGAGATGAACTGTGACGGAATAGCTTAATGATATCAACTACAAACTTAACATTGGTTTAATAAACCTGCTGGTTTAAAATATTTTTCTTACAATCGCGGAATTTTTTTAAACAAATATTTTTATAACTCAGCTACTTGTTTGGGGCAAGTTGCAACCAAACGCAAGTCAAAGTGACACCTTGTAAATCCGGTTTCGATATGCTGAAAAATAATTTTTTTTGCTACTCACCACAATTGTTAAAATTATTTGCTTACATTTATTTTCAGGATTTCAATTATAAGAGACGTAGGGAAGGCTCGAATGCGTGCTGAAAATATTCTGGCATTCTCATTCTAGCTGACAAACTTGTCTGGTTCTTGCTAATAATTGAGAAAGATTTTTCACTATCGATAGAAATTGGTTGGCTAGAAGTCAGGTTATTCATCAAATCCCGGAAATTTAGAGATACCTATCCTTTTGTTCCGAAATATGTCATTTCTTTGCTTATAATTTGCTACTGTCAACAGTTTTCGCAACGGAAGATCTAAATGATGGGTTTTGCAAAATAGAACATTCAGATTTTTTTTTATCAAATTCAATGTCTAAAAAAAAGTTAAAGCTTAAGCCATCAGGTCTGAAATATCATTTTACTTGCTCAATCTGTTCCTTTTTCCAACTTATTTAGATTGTGTATTTTTTTAGTAATTTAGCACTTTTTATTGGTTTCGGAAATTCCCGGTATTTTTTAGCGTTTCTCGGGATTTGGGAATTCCAGATTTTTGTTTATTCTCGGGAAAGTTTACCTGATTTGAGCTGAAAAAAAGGTACAATTCACCCAGAAAAAGGTAAACTAACCGTAGCCTTCTCGAAAAAGGTAATTTTTTGAAAGGAACGAAGAAGGGATATAATGTGTTAACTAATACAAGAGGATGGTGACTCGGAAGAACGCGAAGAAAGTGACCGTAGGAAACAAGAGTGTTTGCCCGGCAATGAGTATATTTTTTTAAACAATTTTAAGGATAAAGTCCCTTTTTATGTATTGAATAAATATCAATTTATGAAAGAATTTTGTTTTTGTTAAATTTTAATTGCAGAAACCAACCAAACCAGGAATCACTTTTCTTTTCATTCAGTGAATGGGAAAACTTTTTTTTTTTTTGTTTCGATTACAGTCGTTTTAACATCTTTATGTCATTCGCGACTTACCCAAGAAACCATAAGCACTAACGAATTGTCAAAATGCTATCCAATAACAGCTTTAGAGCTTCTCTGCACTCTCTTAGCACTGTGAGTCAGTTCTGGCGAAATTAACTGCTATGTTGGTGCTTATGGTTACTTGGGTATATCAACGATGAAGTTGGCGGACAAGTCATTGAAAAACTTATCCGGTACAAGTGTGATCGATGTTTACTCTTGGGCTCGAACTCACGGACATCTGCTCAGAAAGCAACTGACTTGCCAACTGAGCTATATCACAAGCCCTCAGTGAATGGGAAAACGTTATTGCTATTTTGCTAGGTGAATGCAAAAGGTAAGATTAACCTTTTTGTTAGATATGTTAATGAAAGAAAGGTAAAATTTACTGAAAAAGATGGGTGGAAAAATATCATTTTTTTCCGTGTTGTATTTTTTACCCCCGAATGTATGCAGTATGTGATTTTTTCTGATAACAGCTTTATTAACTGAAAAATGTAAAATTGAGTGAACAAAACCAGAACAAGGTGTGTTTATAGAAGACGTTAAAAGAAAAAAAAACAGCAACTCCGTGTTTTCTCGAAATCAGCTTTAATGCGCTTATACTTCTTTGGCTCCAAAAGCCTCATACATATTTTTCGAAGAACTCAAACAACAAAATATTAAAAAAAAATGTGGGGCGGGGCGTCACCGATCAAATATTTTAATTTATCGTGGAAATAAACCGGGAAAAGCTTTTCTTTCTGTCCATGCAAAAATTAGCGTTACTGTTTTTTTTCCCTTAAGTCCTTCTACAAAACACTGTGAGAAATAAGTGTAATTGGTGTTTTTATGGGTTGTGGCCTCTATGGCATCTAAAAATAAATTTGAAAACTATACATTTCCATACGTTTTCATTGGATTTTTCAACAACAACAAAGTTTATTGCAAAAACTACCGTTTTCTGAGTAGGGTGAAAGTAGCAAACTAAAAATAACAAAAGACACCAAGAAATTTTCTGACTACGTTAATTTGATGTCCTATGACCGTAAAACTTTTGATGCACAAGCTATTTAAGTTGAAAATCCCAGTTGACGGTAATAAAACTTCTCAAAAAATTAAAAAATAATAACACAACTTCAAATGAAAACAAATTCAACATTATCGACACAAAACTGACGCTGTTTAATGTGCAAGCACAGCTCATCCAGATGATGAAATTTCAGCTTCGTTTTTCTACCATTTACCATAATTACTTGAGCTCACAATCTTTATCAAATTTTACCCTCAGCAAAAGAGCCACAAAATCCAAGCAATTTGTTTGAAAATAATTCGACGGAAAATTCCTCTCTTAGAATTGCTCCGGTTCAGGCTTGTGTTGACTTTCGTTCTTTGGCTCTTTTTTGTAGATTGTCTACAACTTTTCTTCGACAGTAGCAGCAGCAGAAAAAGGTAAATATTTTCCCCAAAAACCATTAAGTCATCAGCCAGACCGAGTGCTCTCGTCAAACCAAACACATTTTTTGCTCTCTTCCCTGCCAAGAAGTACGTAATTTGTTTGAAACTAAACTGCCAGCTAGCTGGTAACCTGTATGGAAATGAAGTATGACTCCCGTGCCACGATCTGGGGAGTTCCGAATGAATGGGAGACCCATAATTGAAATCAGTTTCCCATGGTTATGTCGAGTGGTGGATTCATAGAAAAAGGGTGGGTTGTCTGGGGATGAATGCGTAAAAATTACTACCGCTGGCTGCTCAGAGCGTGATTTACTGAACAAGCACTAAAACCGCACTAAGCGGAAAAGGCTCCGAACGTTCGTTTGGATTACGAACGTTTTTATGCTTCTTCGTTTTCTTTCTCTCTTCTATCATTACTGTTGGAAACTCAGCATGAAATGCCTGGGACAAACGCTAAAAACGGCTCCTCTTTGACTTGACTGGATTGGCTGATTACAGTGTTTTTTACATATTAACGATGGTTTTGCTTTTTCCCATCAATCTGATGAGTTTTCTCACTCAGTGCTGATAGGGCTCTGTCCGACTAAATTTTAACTTAATGATACTTCCTGTTGGACGCCAGCTGATGGCAACCCTAGCTGATTTCGAAATTGCCCTTTTGATGAAAGACTGGTGGTTGGTATTATTTTCATTGGTTTCCTGTGCATTTGATATAATTTATTCAAAACTGCGAGTGAAGGCAATAGCTTCCAAATCTGCAGCTCAGTTGCAACTCATCCAATCTCTTGATTTGTTCATCCCGGAGAAAAAAACTCCACTGATGCAGATTCTAGAGCTGCATTCCTGCACAGAGGCGTAGGAGGTTTAAAACTAGGACAGGTAATAAAGCACGTTTTGAAACGTGATCCACGTTTAAGATAACAGGTAATTCATTAGGCCTCTAACAAAACTCCTACTGTCAACTTGATCTGTAATTTTTGGAAAATTTCTTTGGGTTAGACAGGATTTTTTTAAAGATAAATGGGAAATTTTTATTGATAAGACGAAAACGTGAGCTATTTGATGAATTGAGGTATTTTTAAGGACTTCAATTAATGGATTACAAAACCCCTCTATGTAAAGGGGGTGTCCACGATGAAATTGCCACACACAAAATTAATTCGCAAAATTCATTTTGTAAAAATATTTGAAAATAAAGTTGATAAAAAAAACCGTTTGATTTTGGCAACATTTGATTTTGGCAACATTCGATTTTAGCAACATTCGATTTTGGCAACACAACACGAGGGCGTGTTGCCAAAATCGAACGGAGTCTGTATTTCAATTTCATTTATTAATATGATATGACATAAACATTTGGATTATGAGCTAAACATTTTGCCATTCCTGCGTGGCTCTAGTTATAGCTTGGATTTGATATTGATTATTTTCTTTAATTATTTTTAATTTGGTTTTAGTTTTAAAGTTTGCTATCTCAATGTTAGTTAAAAACTGTCATTGGGGAATTAAAGAATCTGCTTTCAAAAGAGCATTTACCAAGCGATAAATGATGAAACTAAAAGCATTTTAATATCTAGCTTTGGTTTTTTTGAAATACAGATAGGGTTAGTTGGCTAATGAGTGATTAAATAAATTACGAATTGAATTTAACATTTAACAGCTCTAATCAGAGTTTTCATGTCTCGATTTTATTAGGAAAAAGGACAGCTATCTGTTAAATTCCTTGAAAAAATGTTTCTGTTTGATTAACTCTTCTGCAATATTTGGACGTGATGTTTCAACAATTATTGCTTAAGGATTCCACGAAAAAGTTTCTTTGTAAGCTTAAAAAATATGTATTTTCTGGGATGAAATTGCCTGCGCCCCGATAGTTTCATTCGGCCCTAGTTTGCTGTCTTTTGTCATTTATATCTTTTTTGTCTTTTTTGTCTTTTTTGTCTTTTTTTGTCTTTTTTGTCTTTTTGGTCTTTTTTGTCTTTTTTGTCTTTTTTGTCTTTTTTGTCTTTTTTTGTCTTTTTTGTCTTTTTTGTCTTTTTTGTCTTTTTTGTCTTTTTTGTCTTTTTTGTCTTTTTTGTCTTTTTTGTCTTTTTTGTCTTTTTTGTCTTTTTTGTCTTTTTTGTCTTTTTTGTCTTTTTTGTCTTTTTTGTCTTTTTTGTCTTTTTTGTCTTTTTTGTCTTTTTTGTCTTTTTTGTCTTTTTTGTCTTTTTTGTCTTTTTTGTCTTTTTTGTCTTTTTTGTCTTTTTTGTCTTTTTTGTCTTTTTTGTCTTTTTTGTCTTTTTTGTCTTTTTTGTCTTTTTTGTCTTTTTTGTCTTTTTTGTCTTTTTTGTCTTTTTTGTCTTTTTTGTCTTTTTTGTCTTTTTTTTCTTTTTTGTCTTTTTTGTCTTTTTTGTCTTTTTTGTCTTTTTTGTCTTTTTTGTCTTTTTTGTCTTTTTTGTCTTTTTTGTCTTTTTTGTCTTTTTTGTCTTTTTTGTCTTTTTTGTCTTTTTTGTCTTTTTTGTCTTTTTTGTCTTTTTTGTCTTTTTTGTCTTTTTTGTTTTTTTTTTGTCTTTTTTGTCTTTTTTGTCTTTTTTGTCTTTTTTGTCTTTTTTGTCTTTTTTGTCTTTTTTGTCTTTTTTGTCTTTTTTGTCTTTTTTGTCTTTTTTGTCTTTTTTGTCTTTTTTGTCTTTTTTGTCTTTTTTGTCTTTTTTGTCTTTTTTGTCTTTTTTGTCTTTTTTGTCTTTTTTGTCTTTTTTGTCTTTTTTGTCTTTTTTGTCTTTTTTGTCTTTTTTGTCTTTTTTGTCTTTTTTGTCTTTTTTGTCTTTTTTGTCTTTTTTGTCTTTTTTGTCTTTTTTGTCTTTTTTGTCTTTTTTGTCTTTTTTGTCTTTTTTGTCTTTTTTGTCTTTTTTGTCTTTTTTGTCTTTTTTGTCTTTTTTGTCTTTTTTGTCTTTTTTGTCTTTTTTGTCTTTTTTGTCTTTTTTGTCTTTTTTGTCTTTTTTGTCTTTTTTGTCTTTTTTGTCTTTTTTGTCTTTTTTGTCTTTTTTGTCTTTTTTGTCTTTTTTGTCTTTTTTGTCTTTTTTGTCTTTTTTGTCTTTTTTGTCTTTTTTGTCTTTTTTGTCTTTTTTGTCTTTTTTGTCTTTTTTGTCTTTTTTGTCTTTTTTGTCTTTTTTGTCTTTTTTGTCTTTTTTGTCTTTTTTGTCTTTTTTGTCTTTTTTGTCTTTTTTGTCTTTTTTGTCTTTTTTGTCTTTTTTGTCTTTTTTGTCTTTTTTGTCTTTTTTGTCTTTTTTGTCTTTTTTGTCTTTTTTGTCTTTTTTGTCTTTTTTGTCTTTTTTGTCTTTTTTGTCTTTTTTGTCTTTTTTGTCTTTTTTGTCTTTTTTGTCTTTTTTGTCTTTTTTGTCTTTTTTGTCTTTTTTGTCTTTTTTGTCTTTTTTGTCTTTTTTGTCTTTTTTGTCTTTTTTGTCTTTTTTGTCTTTTTTGTCTTTTTTGTCTTTTTTGTCTTTTTTGTCTTTTTTGTCTTTTTTGTCTTTTTTGTCTTTTTTGTCTTTTTTGTCTTTTTTGTCTTTTTTGTCTTTTTTGTCTTTTTTGTCTTTTTTGTCTTTTTTGTCTTTTTTGTCTTTTTTGTCTTTTTTGTCTTTTTTGTCTTTTTTGTCTTTTTTGTCTTTTTTGTCTTTTTTGTCTTTTTTGTCTTTTTTGTCTTTTTTGTCTTTTTTGTCTTTTTTGTCTTTTTTGTCTTTTTTGTCTTTTTTGTCTTTTTTGTCTTTTTTGTCTTTTTTGTCTTTTTTGTCTTTTTTGTCTTTTTTGTCTTTTTTGTCTTTTTTGTCTTTTTTGTCTTTTTTGTCTTTTTTGTCTTTTTTGTCTTTTTTGTCTTTTTTGTCTTTTTTGTCTTTTTTGTCTTTTTTGTCTTTTTTGTCTTTTTTGTCTTTTTTGTCTTTTTTGTCTTTTTTGTCTTTTTTGTCTTTTTTGTCTTTTTTGTCTTTTTTGTCTTTTTTGTCTTTTTTGTCTTTTTTGTCTTTTTTGTCTTTTTTGTCTTTTTTGTCTTTTTTGTCTTTTTTGTCTTTTTTGTCTTTTTTGTCTTTTTTGTCTTTTTTGTCTTTTTTGTCTTTTTTGTCTTTTTTGTCTTTTTTGTCTTTTTTGTCTTTTTTGTCTTTTTTGTCTTTTTTGTCTTTTTTGTCTTTTTTGTCTTTTTTGTCTTTTTTGTCTTTTTTGTCTTTTTTGTCTTTTTTGTCTTTTTTGTCTTTTTTGTCTTTTTTGTCTTTTTTGTCTTTTTTGTCTTTTTTGTCTTTTTTGTCTTTTTTGTCTTTTTTGTCTTTTTTGTCTTTTTTGTCTTTTTTGTCTTTTTTGTCTTTTTTGTCTTTTTTGTCTTTTTTGTCTTTTTTGTCTTTTTTGTCTTTTTTGTCTTTTTTGTCTTTTTTGTCTTTTTTGTCTTTTTTGTCTTTTTTGTCTTTTTTGTCTTTTTTGTCTTTTTTGTCTTTTTTGTCTTTTTTGTCTTTTTTGTCTTTTTTGTCTTTTTTGTCTTTTTTGTCTTTTTTGTCTTTTTTGTCTTTTTTGTCTTTTTTGTCTTTTTTGTCTTTTTTGTCTTTTTTGTCTTTTTTGTCTTTTTTGTCTTTTTTGTCTTTTTTGTCTTTTTTGTCTTTTTTGTCTTTTTTGTCTTTTTTGTCGTTTTTGAATTACATGTGTTAACATGTGACGATGGACTATCCTAAATACTCTCCTGACCAGCAGATTTACATCCATTGCAGCTCCTCGTATGACATAATTTTTCTAACTGAACATAATGGCCTTCTCCAGCTCAAATCCATTCCGACATGCATTTATACATCAGTTGCTTGCTGCCCAGAGCTAGATTCCAGGGGCAACCAAAGCCGGTAAAGATGAGCGCCAGCTTTTTACTTCACTGCGATGGCTGCTTCCCTAGAAGGGCTCAAAGGGGGTTTTTCCTGTTCAGCCACATAAAGAAAAGCTTGTGCTCTTCAAACTGACAATGATGGCACTTTTGGCTTAGTGTGGGGCACCATAATATATGCACTTCTGGAAACTAGGGCCCTCCTATTTCCTCAACGTTTTCAACGCTCTTGACGCTACAAAGATTACTTGAGTCGAAAATCGGTCCTTGACTTGGCCGTGAACAAATCTGGGTCAGTATGGCAAGTCACGACATCCGCAACGTCTCGGGGAGCTATCGCAATTTTTGTCGATTGTATTCTGCAGCTCAATTTAAAGGATTTAGTGTCTCGCATAATGGTTTTCCATTTAGGGGTAATGTTTGCAGCCAACGTTTGACGGAATCTTTGAGCTACGATGAACGAGAGATGAACTTCTGCCTGCCTGTGTGCAATCAATGATTGGATGCAGTTTTGGATCGTAGACGATTGCCATGCACTGCTTGGCTAGTCAAAACGAGAGAAAGTCAAAGTGGATTGAATTTCCAAAAGCCGGAGACACTTGCATATGTGTGCGAATCTGCTGCCTTTTTTTGCATACACTTCGTATATCACTGAGATCTCTCTGTAATGGCACTTTCGTTGAATAAATTGGACAAGTAAGTGCTTGAAAAACTACTGCTAACTAAGCGGGTGGTGAATTTGTAAAGGTTTCATCCCCTGGGCCACACCCACAAGCCCCCTCGCACTGGATGACAAGTTCAGCGGATTCATTTGCGTATCGTAGGAATTTCGTTACACCATAACATGTTACTGGAGCTGTTGTTGTACTATTAAATCCGCTTGAGCGCTTGTAGTAGGAATCGATTTTCAAGTGTCAGGCTTAGCAGCGCAGCAAGGCTTTCTCTAGCAACGGAGAGAGGATTGTGGAGCTAGTAAACTGATTGCAGCTGCAGGCTTGCACATGCACATAATATCGATGCCTGCAGCGTCACCGACAGACTGCGTATGTCTCCATTATTGTCATCATTTGTCAATTTGACCCATGTTTTTCCCTGGCTGCCGGAGGAAAGTGAAATTGAAAATAAAAATAAACAACACTTGTATGATGCAAAAACTAGCGCATTGCATTGTATTAATACCAGAGGACTACGTACTTCTGCACAAACTCGTTTTGCTGTTTCATTATGAAATTTTGCCAACAACTAATAATCCTAGATAATATTTTAAGATAAAAAATGCAATGAAATCTATTTCAGGTAAACCAGAAAAAAATATTTTTAATTGAAATGAGTATTTACGCTTTTTGCGAACGAATTAAATTGATTGGACAACTTACGATTAACAGTTTACACCCAGTACCGAGACGGGAATCGTACCCAAGTCATCAGTTGAACAGGGATTATCATCTCACCACGCTAACCCCACGGCCAACGAGACGTACTTTTATTCCTTAATTTAAAGCGTCTTACATGTTTAGAAGTTATGATTGCTAACATCTTGCGTATTCTATAATTGTCCATCTATAAACAGAGTACCGTCAAATGGGGCATCATGCGACACTTTTCAACTTCAATGGCTTCTATAAACTTAATGTATGTATGTTAGTTATCCACAATGGGTGCACGGATTCACCGAAGTTTCTGTCTAAGTATTAGAGTGTCCCACAATTGCATAATTTCTGAGAATCTGGGGGCTCACCTTCCAAATGGTAGATTAGGATGTGGAAAACAAACTTTTGTATGGAGCCGACTAAAAAAAAATCATGTTTAGTTTAGAGGTTCCGCAAACGCGATCTTTGAAAAGGCCTTATACTTACAAGCCACTTACAAAAGATTTGATTTTAAATAAATTTTGGGTTCATATTTTTTATATTTTTTCAAATTTTATTTGGGTTAAATCCTACAAGTAAAAAATGAAAAATGAGCCAAATTTGTATCAAAACTGGAAATAAGAAAGCTATTTTCAAGAAAAAAATTTTTTGGTTCAAATGTTTTTTTACCGTAATCCGGGGTAATATTGATCACTTTTTTCGATTATTTTTTCTGTTAAGCAGAATGTGGCATGTTTCATATTTTTAAAAAAACAGTACTGGACTCATATGAACGCAAAACATGGTTGAAGAAATTTATTAGACTACTTTAAATTTGATTCAAAAATCGATTTTGTCTCTGTTTTGAATCTAATGCTTTGGGTAACATTGGTCAGTCTCTATTTTCGACGGTCTCTATTTTCGACATAGTTTTCTTGATCTTAAAGCATACAAAACACCTTAATAATATTTTGAATTGCCAGTTTACAAATTTTACCTTGCTTTTAAACGTTTTCTTTTTAAAACATTCAGAATCGGAAAAAGAATTATTAAGGTATATACATTTAGGGGCAAAAATTAAATTAATTGCTATAAAGTTTTATTTCCATTTTCATTTTTTCTTCAAAGTTCACCATTTGATAGATTGCCTACCCATTTGTTCAATACGGGCTTACTCTTGGAAAATGTCCTTATTTTTTAAATATAAATAAATTATCACAAAATCACTGTTATAATAGCACTATAAATACACATCTACAAAGAAAAAAGTTGTTCTTTCACTTTCATCAACCCGTTTGCATCTAAATGCTTTTTGGTATCATCAGGAGAGCTGTTTGTTTTCGAGCCTTAGAAAACATAGATATTTTAGGATTTTGAAATTGAATTTTTACTTATAGAAAAAAAATTGAAGTACTAACCAAATTTTGCCTATTTGAAACACAATAAAAAGGCTTTCAAATGTAGAAAAAAGTTTTCAAAAATTTAAACTATAGACTGAGTTATTGGTGATAATGTGCAAAAATTTATTGTTGATCAAAATTACCCCGGTGATCAAAGTTACCCCGTTTTACGGTATTCAACTGACCAAATGTGTACCTAGCGTAAAATATTTTTGATACCAATGCTATCAAAAGATGCGGATTTTTCTGCACATACACTTTGTTGAACAAAGCATGTTGTTTGCTTCATCGTGTGAAGAGCTATTCAAGGTTTAATCCTTAATAAAAATAACAAATTTTGATATTTTTTATTTAATTTATCAAACTTGTCTCAATAAATACTTACTTTAAAATCAAAACACTTGCAAAAAAGACTTCGATGGTTAAAAGGGACCATCAGAAGGCCATATGCCAAATTTGAGCTGAATCTGACAAAGGAAAAAGGTTTCACTGAATCTTTAGTGTTAAAACGATTCTAAGACATTGTGTTCTAAAGAAGCATAAAAAAACTGGTTTTTCATCAAATATTTTTTCTTCACCAATCCAGTGCTTGATCATGTTGATGTTATTAAAATTTCAACAAAGACTAACATTTCACCTGACGACTTCAACTTGATTGGACTTAAAACAAAAAAGTTATGGCTGTTCAAAGATTGTATTTTGATGGCAAATCGTCGTTTAACACACAATGAGTACATTTTACACATAGCATTTTACAGGACAATTTGCGATCAAAATACAATCTTTGAACAGTCATTACTTTTTTGTTTTATGTCCAATCGAGTTGCAGTCCTCAAATGAAATGTTTGTCTTAATTGAAATTTTAATAAAATCAACATAATTAAGCAATGGATTGGTAAAGAAAAAAATATTTGATGAAAAACCAGTTTTTTATGCTTCTTCAGAACACAATGTCTTAGAATCCCTTTCACACTCGAGATTCAGTGCAACCATTTTCCGTTGTCAGATTCAGCTCACATTTGGCATATGGCCTTCTTATGATTTCTTTAAATCAGTGGTTTTCAATCTTTTTTCACTCACCGCCCCCTTTTGCAACATTTTTGAGCTCAACGCCCCCCTGGGCAAATTTTTAGAAAATCTTAAAATAATGATAACCTGGATCGTTGAAAATAACAAGCTTTTGGCTTTATGTTGTTGTAAGACTTTACTCAAAATTCATTCATATTTATATGAGGCCCTCAGAGCCAAAGGGGTAGAGCCAAAGGGGTATGTTATAAGTGTAAAAATGGTTCAAGAGCCTCGTTTTGCTTCAAACATCCAGCAAACACTTAATTCTTTGTAATGTTTCCTGAACTATTACTTAAACTGATTTATTAGTTTGTTTTGATGTAAAATTATTTATCTTTAATTTTAGTAAACAAAATTTCATATTTACCATTAATTTGCATTATTGAATATAAACTAGTTTCTTTCCAGCCGGTAAAATAACGTAAAAATAGTAATCTTATCTTAGTTTTTTTGTACTTTTCAGAAATCATATAGAAATACGGAAATGGACTCGCAGTTCAATTTTTGAATTAAGGTTCACAATTCAGATTCAGAATACAGCTTCAAAATTCAGAAAAAAATTTAGCTAATAAATGAGTTTTACAATCAACATAAAATTTCCGAGGAATTCAAGAGATCATGAACTTAAAAATTTGTCTGTCATTTCAATTTCCAGATTTAAACCTTTTAATTTAAATTAGTTTGTACACACAATTCAGCAAATATCACAAAAAAAAAGAAGAATTGGAGTTAATTTTCCAGTCCAAATTTTATTTCAAAAAATTATCCACAGGATTTTCATTATGGAACTGTTTCTTTATGGACAATATGTATTTGCCGTTAAAGAAACATGTACCTGATCCTAACCTAACAAATCTGCACAAAATCCATTTTTCCCTCGGTGTGTTATGTAACATTGTAAATATTGCATATTTTTAAAAAACCTAATTCAAAACTTAAATCATAAATTTGGTTAAAGTTTGTCTAAAGCAAATTAAATCCGATTTTTTTTATCTTTTACTTTTCTTTTGTAAATTTGTCTAGCCAGAATGCCGAAATATTGTTAAAAACTTTTCGGTTTTTGCCCCGGATTATTCACATTGTTATCTAAATCAAGTAAACAATTTAAATTCCATATTGAAAAGCTTTAGTTTTTGTGTCCAAAAACTATTTTTAGCGGTAATTTCAAAATTAACATTTATCTTTGTTATCCTTAGATATGAACGTTGCTGATGTGATTTCATGAAACATTTGAATTTTAAGTTATTCTTTCTAAACCCGAATGAACACTAAGGGTTCAAAATAAGCTTGCCAAAATTTTTCCAGCGCACGTTCGGACCAGACAAATCTTATCTATTTTATCTAGAAACCTGTCAAAATCTGGGCATTAGATTGTAGAGTGTCCTACCCGGGATTTCCCGGTTGGAAATTTCCGGGAATTTAAAAAAAAATCGGGAATTCCCGAATCCCAGGAAACGATCGAAAAATCTCGGGAATTTCCGAAGCCAATACAAAGTGGTCAATTACTAAAAATTTACAAGATCTATATTGGAAAAAAGAATAAAATTGAGAAAGGAAAATGATAGTTCCACCTTGATGGCTTAGGCTTAAATACTATTTTTCTAGAATCTGGTTAATACATTGAATTAGATAAAAAATGTTTTCTGAACGAAAAGTTAGTGTAAAAGTGAAAAACGACAAAGAATCCATAAAACCAAACAATGATGAATAACCTGAAGTCTATCTGACCTACTTCTATCGATAGTGAAAAATCTTCCTCAACTATTCCAAATTTTTGCAGCTAGAATCAAACTGTGTTTTTCTGGTTAAAGTACTTTGTTTTTGGGGCTAGGATTGTCTTTTTGAATTTTTGAGGCATTAAAAAAGATTGAAATGTTTTTGTTTAAAAATACCATATCGATAAGGATTCGTACGCAGAAGATGATTAAGATTTTTATACTAAATTCTTCATTTTCAATGTTTCCCGGGATCCCGGGAATTCCCGGGAAAAGGATTGTCAGATTTCCCAATGCCCGGGTACGCAAAAATGGTCGGGAAATGAACATTCTATTAGATTGCAAAATTGTCGATCAAAAAACCAGACAAAATTGGTCAAAACTCAGGAACTACTTAACAAATATCAAGAAAAAAAGGGAAACATTTTTCTTTTTCATCAAAATTCATCAGTGATTTTCAATCGCACTTAGGCTTCCAAAAAACTTTTCATGATTGTTTTTATTAAATTCGCTCAAAAAATTTCGTTTCACTTGAGCAAAATTATCTAATGTCTTTCCCGAAGGGGAGGCATAATTCTAAAATATAAGTGTCTGAAAACTACATGAGAGTACATTAGAGCAAATTTTAAGTTATAATCTCTAACAGTTTTTGAGAAAATGAGTTTACAGTAAAAGTAGTCAAACCAGACGATTTGTGAAACCGGGCGAGCTCAATGCGGATATTTATACTTAGAGCGATATTTCATTCCCGCTTTCAATATTTTCGTTTAATTTAATTGCAAATGGTAGACACTGATGAAAAACACACATCAAAGCTTAAATTATTGGAGAATTTTTTTATATGAATCACAAATTATTCTATCTATATATATAAAACAGGGAGAGAGACAGCCCATACAGAAATGTGCGAACACGCAAATCTCTTCACTGGATCAACCGATTTGCATGCGATTTTTTTTGTTGTGTTCGTCTTCACGCGAAGAATAACACAACGGAGAGATAATTTAGAAAATGTTTTTGTGGAATTTGAAAATTAATTTTTAGTTTTTATTTGTATCAAATAAAAGTCATGGCACTCAATTTCCATTTTTTTTTCATTCGAATCACCCAGAGTAGGAAGGCGCCAAAAGCAATCAAGGCTTACTAATGTTCATCCATCTCTCTATAGGAAGTTTTGGCGCCCATTTTCGTTGCAAGTGTACTTTTCACGTGGCACCAGTAAAATGGATATTTGGATGTGATTTTCCCTACGGGGTTCTGCAACTACGAAGCATAGCAAAGCCTGTACGAAGAATATTGACAAAATTTGTAATTTTTTGCATCAGAATCAAGGCAATTCTAAGATTTTTTTAGATGTTTTTTCGTTCACCATTAATTTTTTTGAAATGTCATATACTTTTAGCAACTCAAGAAAAATGGCTGTAAAATTTCCAATCGACTCAAAACAACTTAATGAGATTGAAATGAAACATTTCATTATCAAATCATTTTTGAAGAGTTTTGGTAACACCAATAGAAAGTCATATAACTGGTAAAAGATCACCTTAATTTATTTTTCGTTGATTTTATCCAGTTAGTTTGAGAATTGAAGGTTATTAATTTTGTGATCCCAAGTAAATTGAATAATTATCATAAAAACGGATTGGAGGATCAGGAAACATTGGAAAATCCACACTACCTTTCATGCTTAGTGGTTAAACTGAACTTTTGAAAATTTAAGCTATATAGAACTTTATCCTGATATAAGATCCAACTCCCATTTTCAAAAGTCAGTAAAAAGGATCGTAATCAATAATATCATCAAGTATTAAAAACTTGAAAGATTATAAAAATTAAATTTTTAGTAAAAAGCATGCCACCTAAAATTTCGAACATATAAGTATGGAGAAAAATCTAAACCAATACACAAAATTACAAAATAAGTTTCGTATCAGATATAAGATCTTAATAAACAATCTGTCAAGCATAAGTAAATAAAAGAATATAAACACTTAAATTTGATCAAAAAAATAAAACCAAGATCAACGAACATCTAGCTTTCAAATTAACGTTTTAATATAACTGAAAATCTAGATTCATAAAGCCAAATTTAGAATATTGATTCAAATTAATAATAAAATTCAGAATTAAATTTAACTGTCTGGATTACAGTTTCTTATCTCACGATCATAAACTATAAATTTAAGTAATTTGTGAATATTTTGAATTTCTATTCCAAATACTCAAAATAGATTTGCTTTCATTCAGGGTTTGCCTGTTAAGAGAAAAATAATCTATTTACGAGAAAGTTTAAATTCTTTTTTTTCTAAATTCTTTAATTCTTAGTGCAATTTGCCAATCCCTAACAGAAAATTGAAAAAAAGATAATGATGACACAAATTTCGAAGACATTTTTAAACATTATATTGATTAGAAAAGTGTTGCTGTAATATGAAATGAATAGTAATTTTTTCTGAATTGTTAAATATTTGTCAAAACCCAGCTCTGTAAAATCACAATAAGATTCAATTCGTGCATTTAGTACAAAGTAAAAAAAGACATTTGAAATAATAAATAAAAAAATAAATTTTATATTCATTATTCTTTAAATGTTCCGGGTTCATTTTTTAATTTTTCTATTCTGACGACCATGTTTAAAGAAAACTGTAATGTATTTAAATACAGAGGTTAACACAAATCCAAAATACAACTCTGACGACTCCAGCAAAATAGACCCATTTTCTATTGACATCAATCTTCAACATTTTTAATATACTTTATCAGATAGAAGTATTTGAATAGGAATGATGACTAAACTAAATTGAAACTTGATAGATTAAGCGTTCTTAAGTTACCGGAACTGATCATTAGCAGAACTTCATTATACGCTACCTCAACAAGAAAATAAGTTCGCTAAACAAAAGTTAGCGAACTTATTAGAGCAAACCGTATGAGAGTTTTTGTGCCACGAACTGCCGGTTTTGAATGTAAATTTATGTATGATATTTCCATTCGATTATCAGTTTTTTAATGAACTTAAAATAATGAAATTCGAAAAACGAACCATAATTCTGGTTTTTTTTTCTGATACAAAGGTATCCACTAGCTTTTATACACTTAAAAGGAAGGCTGACTAAGGAACAGTGCTTAAATATAAAAAAATACTCAAAAATTACAGGATTAACAAAGTTTGCCGGGTCAGCTAGTTTTACATAAAACATAATAAGAGATGCTATTTCGTGGTAAAATTTTGTTTTAATCAGTAATTAAACTCTTTATTTCTCACTGTAAGATTATAATTGGAGCGTACATTTACTGTTTTAATGATAAAAGGCATGAATTTTATATGGTTAACCTATTTTTCCACTCTTCGCTCCGTCCGGATAAACACGACCCAAGAATGACAACTTTAAACGGACAAATAGCACTTCTGCACCACAGCATCAAACATGATCATTCATTCAACTTGGAAAGGATTCAAATAATCGATCTACACATTTAGATACACATCAGGTCTTAAAACTTTTGAAAAGTGTCACATAAAAAGTTTTCACACCATAGACAACGAGGTAACTAATTGAAGAAGAGTTTCATAGATCCGAAAAACATTCTGGAAAATTAAAACAAAAAATTACTGTGAGTAGAATTAACTTTTTTTTTAACAAACGCACAGCTTTATATTATATAATTTTTTACTCTTTTGATTTGTATGGTCCTCAACATTTTATTCTATAATGTTTATTTTGTCTTGTCCTCATAATATTATAACAATTATAAGCAAGGAATCAGACTAGTTAATACAATAATTAATCAAAAATTTTAAACTATTTCCTCGCCAGACTCCTTGATAAAGACAAAATAAACATGCCGAAACGTTGAATATAGTTTGTTTTTGTTTCGATTATAATTGAATTATAATTATAGTCGTTTTACCATCTTTATGGCATTCGCGACTTTATGAACGTTGCAGTTGCCGGATCCTTATTGAAAAACTTATCCGGTACAACTGTGTTCGATGTTTACTCTTGGGCTCGAACTCGCGGACATCGGTTCAGGAGACAACAGACTTGCTAACTGAGCTATATCACAAGCCCAGTTGAATATAGTAAATAAACATCGTTATATGACTTTTCGAGACTGAACGCTTCGAGAAACTTTTTCAACATAATTTTCGATAAAATACTTAAATGTTTCTGATTACTTTACATGACTCAAGCAAAATTAAAGTTTTAAGTATCGGTTGGACTTATTTAAAAGCTTATGAATTGCTTTTTCTCATGAGATGGTATGAAGTAGCATGCTTCGTTGTAAACTAACAACCTAAGTTTATAAGCATCTTGATCGGATTCCCGATTTTGATGCTCAAGATTATTCTTGAGTTTTGTTACTTTATTATAGTCTTAAACCTGTTTCTGGATCACGACTCCGGATTCTTAATCAGATCCACGATGTTGGATCATGGTTTTTTATACCTAGATCATTGTATCATCCTGGTTCTGATATTGGATTCTGAAACCAGATCTAGATCTTCATTCTTGATCCTGGGATCTTATATTTTGCTGTTCCTCATCCTCAATAGTAAACTTGACCTCAGCTCAATTAAATTTTAAGTGACCGAGTACTGACTTTTTCATGTGACTATTCTTGGTGTAGGTGTAGTATTTCAAAAAAGTCGTTTCGTTCAATTGGTTTAACAATAACAATTTTTTTTTTGCAAAAAATTACATTCGAATATATTTCAACTCCTTCAACAGTTTTTTTTAACAACTTTCATTCTATTCCATACAAAAACACAATTTATATTATTTATTTTAGAGGGCATTAAACATCAATATGATATTGAATAAATACCTTAAAAACCAAAATGATTTTGGTTTCTAAAAATTGATAAAAAATGACGAGTTATAGGCACCTGTTTTCGAATAACCTTTTGATGAGCGGCAATAAAGAGATGGCAATAAATTCGCAACTATTTGCTCAGAGCTAGCAATCAAAATGATAATTTGTGCCCTTAGGTTTTGTACGTCGGACTCAGTGACTGTGCGCCTTCTCATAAAAGGAAACGTCCCAACCTGATACGACATCATCGTCTGAAGTTGGCAGATTGTGCTTTTATTGCCTGCAATAAAATGCTAAAATGCAGCTTGACACATATATGCAGCGTCTTTCTGTCATTCTCTTTATGCGCTCTGCTCCAAGGAGTAAGTTTTTCCCATTCCTATGCAAAGTTTTCCTACCGGTTTTCTCGCAAACAATCGACGGTGTGAAACTTACAGGAAAAGTTTGCGCAAATCAAATCTTATTCATTTGGTATTTTTCGATATCGTTTGAATTAATTTTCCATTGAGCTAAATAATAACCACCAACATTTTTCTACGTTGGGAGAAGCAAAGTTCCGATCGCTATGCTGCCATGTCACCTGAATAAAAAGAAAAGAAACAGTTTGTGTGAACTTAACCTAGGCTGCCACTTACTTGCCAAGAACGTGGGAGAAAAAGTTGTATGGAAAGAGAAAAGCGCTCTATCTGTTCATTCTGTATAGTGCTGCGACATATGTGCACATGATAAGAGGAAAAATTATTTCTTATTTGATATCGCTTTACACGAATGTTAATGGAAAACTGCATACTTAAGAAGCCTCGAAGCCGGCAATTAATATAGAGTGAAAATTTTCAATAAATTAAGAACATTTCTTTTTACGATTTGTGATATGTAAAGCCTAGTTCTTTTAGAAATGGGGCAATTACGAACGCGTGTATCTCAAAAACTATTCTTTTGATCTGAATACTTTCTATGAAGGTAATGAAGAAAGTCTTATGATAATTCATGAAAAAATATGAAAAAAATATTTATCGTTCTTTGTAAGAAAAATATCTACTTTACTCTTGGTGCCTCCCATCAACCGGCGCACATTTTTTTTTCAATTATGATATCGATAAGTTTTTCAAACTGATACTTCGTCTTATCGGTGTTTTAGGTGGCTACATCCTCCTCCTTCAATCTCTGCTACTTTTCGGTCCAATAATTCTCTTTTAAAAGAAACTGAGGGCAAATTAGTAGATACAGCTGTTTCGAAATTAATTAAACTTGATTAATTTTCAGCTACTTTAAAGCGTTTTTAGTGGAATTTCTTCTGACAAAATTTTACAATAACGAAGTTTAACCTGCATGAGATTGAACTTAAAGTATAATCGGTTAGTATACATCGTAGGTTGCGAAGAGTACATGCAAGATTACTCTTTTTAGGCTTTTGATAACAGCGAATACCAAAGTTTTCATTTGGAAATTTTTCATTTTTTTCACAGTAGCAGAATTTTGGCAATTTATTTTATTTTATACAAAACAACCAGCAAATAAATACTTCAATATGCTAGTGCAATACTTTCAGCATATCGGAGAAAAGGCAATATCTGACTGCATGGCAAATTTCAACCATATAACAGAATTCAACCATGTGATAATCTAATCAAGTATGTATGTTATTGTATGTTGATAATCCACCATGGGTGCACGGATTCACCGCAGTTTGACCAAAGTATGGATACACATGCATTATATAGACAACTCCAAATTCCATACCCGGCACCATGGCTTCGTGTAAACTGTTTTGATGTGAATGTGTAACGTGTAAATGTTGGTATATTTTGAGAAAACAATTCAAACAGGTACACAACCAGTTCAAAATGTATAACATGTTGAATGTTATGCATTTACTACAGGTATTCCGGCATCCGTGTATATACCTGGTCAGTTGGCACCTAATTGAATGTTCTTATTCAAATAATCGTTATACGAAATAAAGTAATACAAAAAGGAACAATCTCACCAAAAAATCAGAATTAATTCCTCGATTTTTTCATATCAAGGATGCGTTCACTATACTGCAATAGGCATCAGATCCAGAATCAAACAAATCAGTCCTCTCTTCTTCTTTGCTACATTTTTCACCTTATCAAACACTTATTTATCCCTCAATTCGGAACTTGAAACTCTCGATTCGCAGATTAATTTCCACCTCAAACTATTCCTTTGGACTCAAATTAAAGCTCAGCACTCGTTACTTAGGCCCACATTTCAGATTTGGATCACACAACATTCTTTTTCAGCCATCTATTTTTATTTAACTTCAACGAACTTTAAGCTCCCACTTTCTTTCAGATTCCACTTATTGCATGACCATGTGATAATCTAATCAAGCCTCATAATTTGGTCCAGGTGACATAAACAAAATATGCAACATAATCAAACCATGTGATGTAATCTGGTCATATAACATAGTTCAACCATGCAACATAATCCGACTAGGTGACCTAATCAGATCCTTCAACAAAATCGACCATGGGACAAAATTGGACAATGTGGCATAATCCAACCATGCAACATAATCAAACTATGCAACATAGTCTGACTATGAAACATAATCTGACGCTGTGCCACAATACGACCACGCAACATAATCCGACAATGTGACATATGTATATCGACCACTAAACATAATCGGACCATGTCACAAAATCAGACCATGCAAAAGAATTGGCCACGTGACATAATCCGACCATATGACAAAATCAGACTATGCAACCTTATTGGCCTTGCAACATAATCCGACCATGTCACATAATCTGAATATGCTATATAACCCAACCATGCAACATAATCCGACCATGCAAAAAAACGGACCATACAACATAATCGGATAATGTGGCATAATCTGTCCTTGCAACATAATCGGAACATGTGACATAATCCGACCATGCAACATAATCCGATTATGTGATAATTTCTGACCATGAAACACAATGAAACTATATGACATCATCCGATTAGTAGGAAGGGAAAATCAAAATCCCCACGGATTGTATAACGTTGCCGGGATCTGTCTAAATACAGGGCCCTGCAATGATATATGATTTGTCTATGTATCGTGTGACCAACACCGTTTTGCTTAGTGTTAGTGAATCTCGTTTTAAAGCTTTTTTCCTCAGATTTAAGCGCTTTTGCCTTGAAAGCATTGGAGACGAAAGCTCAAATCTGAGAAAAGAAGCTTAAATCAGAGAAAAAAAGCTTAAATCTGAGAGATGTGATCCACGCGGATTCTATAGCATTGCAGGGGAGTGTCTAATTATGCCCTTCCTTGGAGGTGGAGGTGGAAGATTCTATGCCGGACCGGCACTAACAAGCTTTCTCATCGATGGCATTGTTCTCCTAGCGCAATGATGTACCGAGCGCTGTGTGAGTATGTGAACCGGCAATAGAAAACGGTTTCTCGTTTCCCATCCCATTCCCATCCCATTCCCATCCCATTCCCATCCCATTCCCATCCCATTCCCATCCCATTCCCATCCCATTCCCATCCCATTCCCATCCCATTCCCATCCCATTCCCATCCCATTCCCATCCCATTCCCATCCCATTCCCATCCCATTCCCATCCCATTCCCATCCCATTCCCATCCCATTCCCATCCCATTCCCATCTCATTCCCATCCCATTCCCATCCCATTCCCATCCCATTCCCATCCCATTCATATCCCATTCCCATCCCATTCCCATCCCATTCCCATCCCATTCCCATCCCATTGCCATCCCATTCCCATCTCATTCCCATCCCATTCCCATCCCATTCCCATCCCATTCCCATCCCATTCCCATCCCATTCCCATCCCATTCCCATCCCATTCCCATCCCATTCCCATCCCATTCCCATCCCATTCTCATCCCATTCCCATCCCATTCCCATCCCATTCCCATCCCATTCCCATCCCATTCCCATCCCATTCCCATCCCATTCCCATCCCATTCCCATCCCATTCCCATCTCATTCCCATCCCATTCCCATCCCATTCCCATCCCATTCGCATCTCATTCGCATCCCATTCCTATCCCATTCCCATCCCATTCCCATCCCATTCCCATCCCATTCCCATCCCATTCCCATCGCATTCCCATCCCATTCCCATCCCATTCCCATCCCATTCCCATCCCATTCCCATCCCATTCCCATCCCATTCCCATCCCATTCCCATCCCATTCCCATCCCATTCCCATCCCATTCCCATCCCATTCCCATCCCATTCCCATCTCATTCCCATCTCATTCCCATCCCATTCTCATCTCATTCCAACCAAAGGTAAAAGAGGATGAGAAAAAAATTACCAAAGGCCGAATGGCAGACGACCAACGCAGTATTTTTTTTGGGGATAGAACGCGGTAAAAGACTATAAACATTCTTTTGCTAACTGACTCAGTTGATGTAGTGGTTAAGTTATCGGACTGGCAAGTCGAAATTAGAATTTTGCGATGGGTTCGATTCTCACTTTTATTTTGAGATAAATTATCCAAATAGGATGAATATCCCATGAAATGTTAATCTTGTTTCACTTGAAGTAGCGATCATGCCTCATTTTTGTTTAGGAGCTCGACATAGAGTTAACTCTGAGTAGTATTGAAATTTGGCAACCTTTTTTTCGAGTGATAAGGTTTTTTTGACCATGCCTATAAGCTTATTTCAAGAGAACAGGCTTATAAGTTGTTATGTTTTACCATTTTTCATATATTTTTTTTAGGATATTTTCTTTCCAAACGTAACGGCTATAAGGGCCACAATGGTAACAAAAAAAATCGATCCAGAAACTAATCGTGGTCCCACAAAGAGTTAATCATAGTCGACCCAGAAAAATATAACAGCAAACTTTACTAGCTTTCGACCTAATCATGGCTGAGACTTTTTCCCAGCTCGCATGTAGAGCGTCCCATCATCCAATTTAGCACACAATTACTCTCCAATCACATGTCGCTACTGTTTTTTTTTCTTTTCTTGTTCGTACTTGAGCTATGTGTTCTTTTCCAGACACCCACGCAACATCATGAATGGTCACGCAAATCTCACTTTAGCACAACCGACCTAACCCAGCCAACTTCACATGGTTCTGCGTATTTTTTTGTCTTTTTCCGGCGCTCGAAAGTTGTTCGATAAAGCTTACACGTGCATGGCTTCTTCAGCCGAAAACAAACACCGCATTTTCGAGGTTAGTCCGTTTCCCGCGTTGTTTCCCTTCTTTGGTTTGAGTAATAGCGCGTAAGAAAATGGTACCGCATTGAATAAGAAATGACCCGTAAACAGACACATGAATGGTTTGTATATCAAATTTGAAATGTAATTTGCAAGTTTCCAGTTTTCAGTTCGGAAGCATTTTCTTTCCGAGATTGTGAGTTTTCTGATTGACAAAAATAACACAAGACAAAAAAAAAACATATTCTTCCGAAATGCAAAGAATTCAAGCGTAAGTTTTGAATAATTTAAAGTCGCTGATTCTAATAAGGCCGGAACAAATTATTAAACCTTCTTCTGTCACTCGGAGTTGGAATATGGCTAGGGAGGGATAATAAAAAATAATGCAAAAAGCAGTCTGTTGTAAAGTCTGTTTCACATAGAATCTGGTCGCATTTTTTCATTTACTGCAGCGCCCCTAGTTGTCACATCGCGAATCTATTGGCAGTGTTTTGATTTGGATGGTTGTGGATTGGTGAAAATTTCATCAAGATTGAAGCAGTCAGTCAAAATTTATCGACGATGGAACGCGAAATGCGAGAGAAAATTCTGCACAATGGAATATCCAAAATCGACTGTGAATTCAGTGCTGCAACGTTACCGGGAGGCCCTTACGGTGGATCGAGCAAAACAAACCAGGCGTGAAAGTGGAACATATAACCGGAAGCTGCGAGCAAAGGTAATTCGATCAGTTCACAATAATCCTGGAATCTCCTTGCGTGATTTGGCGAAAAAGTTCAAGAAGAACCACAGTACAGCTCTACGAATTTGTTTGCGAGAAGGCTTGCGGTCGTATCATGCTAGCAAACACCCCAACAGGACGCTGAAACAAAACCTGGTTGCCAAAACCAGGGCAAGGAAGTTGTACGAGAAAGTGTTGACCAAGTACAACGGATGCATTTTGATGGACGACGAAACTTACGTCAAAATGAATGTTGGCCAAATGCCCGGTAACAAATTTTAGCTTGCGAAGCTGAAGGGAATGTTGCGGGTAGATTAAAGTTTGTTTTCACAGATAAATTTGCTCGTAAGTTGATGATTTGGCAAGGGATCTGTAGTTGTGAGAAGAAGACCAAGATTTTCATCAATGGGGACACAATGAATGGAAATATTTACAAAAAAATGTGTCCAGAAGAGGGTTTTGTCATTCATTCGGTTCCACAAAGGTCCGGTGAAGTTCTGGACGGACCTGGCAAGCTGCTACTACAGCCGGGATGTCGTTAAGTGGTATAAGGAGACAAGAACGATTTTGTCGAAAGAAGTATTAATCCACCAAACTGTCCGGATTTTCGTCCCATCGATAAATTGTTGGCCGATTGCCTACACCGGTTGATAGTCCGGATCTGGGACATAGAACAGCTACCAGAGGAGTGGAAGGAGGGAGTAATTTGCCTCATCAACAAGAAGGGCGACAAATTGGACTGTGAGAACTACCGAGCGATCACGCCACAAGCAAACAGATTCATGGGAAGTCATCAGACCGGCTTCATGGAGGGACGGTCAACGACGGACCAGATATTCACATTACGGCAAATCCTCCAAAAATGCCGTGAACACAAGTCCCTACGCACCATCTATTCATCGACTTCAAAGTCGCAAACGACACGATCGACCGTACGAACTATGGAAAATCATGGACGAGAGCGACTTTTACAGGAAGCTGATCAGACTGATCACGGCGACGATGGATGGAACGCAGTGCTGTGTGCGGATTTCGGGTGAATTGTTGAGTTTATTTGAATCGTGCAGGTGGCTTCGACAAGGTGATGGTCTATCCTGCATGATGTTTAACGTGGCGCTAGAAGGTGTTATTCGACGAGCGGTGGGCGAAATGCAGAGCACGATTTTCAACAGATCCAGTCAACTCTGCTTTGCCGATGACATTGATATAGTCGGCAGATCATCTGCGGCGGTGGAAGAGATCTACCACAAACTGAAACGCGAAGCAGGAAGGATTGGGTTGATGATTAATACGTCCAAGACGAAGTACATGCTGGCCTGCGGATCCGAGACCGCCCGAACCCGCTTGTCCAGTAATAACAAGGTCACAGTCAACGGCGACGAGCTGGAGATAGTCGAAGACTTTGTCTATCTCGGCTCACTCGTGACCGCAGACAATGACACCAGCCGTGAGATCCGGAGGCGAATTATCAGCGGAAGTCGTGCCTACTATGGACTCCACAAGCAACTGCGGTCGAGAAGACTTAGCCCTCGCACGAAGTGTAACCTGTATATGACGCTTATTAGACCGGTTGTTCTCTACGGGCACGAGACATGGATATTGCTCGAGGAGGACCTGCGTACACTCGGAGTATTCGAGCGACGAGTGTTAAGAACCATCTTTGGCGGCGTACAGGAGAACGGAGTGTGGAGGCGAAGGATGAACCACGAGCTCGCGCGACTGTACGGCGAACCCAGTATCCAGAAGGTGGTGAAAGTCGGCCGGATACGCTGGGCGGGACATGTTGCGAGAATGCCGGACGACTGTCCTGCAAAACAGGTGTTCGCCACGAATCCGGTAGGAACCAGCGGTGTGTAGACTCGCTTCGGAAAGAATCATTCGGCTGATTTTTTCCGAGTTTAACTTGTTGTGTGCAGATTGATTTAATCTTCGTTCCAATCATGACGCGATTCACACAAAACGAAGAGAACAGTTCCGAATTGATGTTTTCCATGCCTCGCAGGAATAAAATCACACCCACGAAACAACAGAACGAATCTTACCGTACACGAATGCTCACGAACGATCGTTGCCCGACGGACCGAGTTAACATTCCTCGCACCCTTTCTCGCTCGTTTCTCGTTCACTTGTATCTATCAATTTAAGCCACGCCCGCATGCGTTGTTCGATTGATGTGTTCGGCTACCGAACGAAAACGATTTTTTTTTTAATTCGCAGAACTGTTCGTTAGTTTCGCTGATGTTTCCCCCGATTGCTGTTTACTCCTGCCGAGTTTACCCGAAGCTTACTTCCTGATGCTTTCCGAGTTGAACTTTAGATAGCATCATTGCAGATTGAGTTTAACGAAATAAAATCGTTCTGCAAAGAAGGGCAAAGTGCGAGTATGTAGACTCGCGATTTTAACATCTCTGGTAGGAACAAGACGAGCGGGGGCGCAACGTGCGAGGTGGTTAGACCAAGTGGAGCGTGATCTGGCGAACGTGGGGTGCCCGAGATATTGGAGAACGGTTGCTATGAACCGAGTGAATTTTAAGAATTATGTTCGTCAAGTTATGTCGTGAGACGGAATACTATGTACATAAAAAAAATCTATATATATAGGGTTAGTTGCCCTACTTTCGACCCATTAAGCGATGCTTTTTTATAACCGATGTTATTCCCATCGAAAAATTCAAGTTTTTTTTGTTCTTGTTCTTTTCTAGGACAGTTTCTAATCTCTTCTTTCGATTCAATATCTTGTTTTGACCTGTCGATGCGTATTTTTTAAGAAAATCGCAAAATTTTGATGAATGTGAAAATCCTAGTTTGGACCCATTGTTCTAGTATTAGTTCTAAGACTGATATCCTATATTAGGCCTATGTCCAAAGAGGGAAAGGATGGTTTTTCAAATATATAATGTAAAACGAAAAATTTACTTTTAACAGGGATACAAAATATAATAATCAGAACTGTCTTCAGATGTGAAGTATAGAGATGATTCATATATTTTTTTTTGAGTTTTCGAGTATCTATTTCAAATGTAAACAGAATATTAAGATACAATGGTTATTTTTCAATTCCAATAGTTTATTTAACAAAACTACTTTTTGTAAGGATAAGTGTGTTATGTAATTTTACTTTTTGAAACCTCATTAGTCTCTCGGATTTTTATTTTTCTTTCAATCTATTTTCCAATTTTTTTTAATCCAGACGTTTTAATATTTTCATTGAATTTTTAACAATTTTCTGTATTTTAAGCTAAATTTATCTTGTTATTGGTACAAATAAATTGTTCAATTTTTTCATTTGTAATTCTATAATATTACACATGCAGCCTAAAAACCAAGAACAAACGGTTGTGTGTTGGGTTTTCCATCTCTTGTTACCGAATCAAAGTTTCGGCAG
Organism: Uranotaenia lowii; assembly: GCF_029784155.1. Taxonomy (NCBI): domain Eukaryota; kingdom Metazoa; phylum Arthropoda; class Insecta; order Diptera; family Culicidae; genus Uranotaenia; species Uranotaenia lowii. The sequence continues at coordinate 134,613,403 of NC_073691.1, read as the reverse complement.
ATTAATGGAACAATAACTTAACACAATCTAAACCAATTCCATCAGACTTTTAGAATCTTCCGAATAGTGTCCATAATAGTGTTGTTAAATTTGTTAAACCGCATTCGTATTTTAGATTCGCTGTTAGACGGCGCTGGTTGAAGTGACTGATTCGTAATGCTCGCAGTATATCAGAAGCCTTTTTTCTTTCCATTTTCGACCTGAAAAGTTAAGTATTAAAAACTTAAAAAAAAACAAATTGACTTAAATTTTGAGCAAATTGTTGTTATTTAAATTCCTTTCTTACTAATAATTCTGAGATTGGTAAAATTTCAGAACTGTAAGTAAGAAAAGGATTCGAATCACGATTAAAAACAACAATTTGCTTAAAACTTTATTTCTTATGGTTGATTTGATTCAAAGCACTTTAGTTGCTTAGAGTTCTAATCACCTACCTGCAATGTTGTCAGTAAACGGCCTTTTCCAATAGCCCTCCAGTTGACCAACTTCTGGCCTTCTTCTAAGCAGAACATTGTTTACGCTTCCTTTGTCGGATTGTTTTGTATTTCCGTTTTAAAGCCGACTGGACAATGCCGATTCATACCTTCAATTTTTCTAGTTTTCTGGATGTTGCGGTTAAAAGTAGATCTCCAGATTCGTCATAATCCGGTTGTTTGGTTATAGTACGACTGAAATCACGTAGGTTAGATTATGTAAACTCACATATTTACAACAAAACTAACCGTTTTCAATTGATGAATCGAGAATCTTCCGAAAGTATACTTTCACTCGGCAAACTAGGTTACGTTTGTTTTTATTCGGGCTTATTATTTCTAAAAGGGGTATCCAAAAAATGTTGGCAAGAATTTGGTTTGGTAGTTTCAAGTTAATTTTGTCGGGAAAAGAACATTACTGTACAGAGCATAAAAAAACAAAGTTTAAGAAAAATCATATATCGCTATTCTCGCCCTTTCGAAAAAAGTTCTATGTTTAGCTTGGAGAATCTACACGGTGACAAATTTAAACTCAAAATTGCGTTCGACGAGTCAGAAAAAGTTTGACTCTTTGAAAATTGGTTACATTTTTTGTTCTGCCGACTTTATTTTTCATACTTGAATTAAAATTTTCCTTTTAGATAACCCAAGTCGTGGCAGATATTTAAATGTTTCGCTCAATAAATAACAGAATTTGTATTTATTAGACTGCGGAGGAGCTTCCCAAAAAGTGGATAATTGTACTAGGAGATATGATATATCTTTAAATCTGCTTCCGGGTTCATCTTCAATCTTAAAAGAAGGGAAAGTACCAGCGTGGTGAGAAAAAGCATCTTAGGTCGAGATCTTTGAGACAACTATTATCTTCGCATTGGATGCTTTATGCGACAAGGATTAAAGTTAGACAATTTTCGAAAAATCGCACTCAATATTCAAAGCCGATCATCTCGGGATAGAACGGACAAAATTTTAAAATTTGAGTTGCGTTAGCCCTCAAAACACAATATAAAAAAATTTGTGCAAAAATTTGAGAATGTGCTTTTAATTATTAAAATTGAGATCAGAAGATTTGCAATATGTCCTAAGACGGCTGAGATATAAACGTTCAAAATTTGCATGATTTTTAGCGGGTGATTCGAAACTTTTGGCCGGCAGTGTATATAAACTTTGTTGAACTTTATGTTGGGAACATTTGATAACATTTTCAATTTTAATCGCCCGTTCAAACTCAAGTTTGTGGTGCGTCAATGATCTAACATTTCAAGCTCTAGTTCATCAATGATGAGTTCGAACTTGAGACCGTGTATGAGACCTGCATACATTTGTTGGTTATGTTAGGTCTAAGTTTGGAACAAGATTGAAATTTATTTTTTAACAGAGGGCCTATTTGGACCGTTTTTAATTAGATATTTGCTCGCGATTGCACTGTATAAAGTGTAGGTTTTGTGAAATAAATAGGTAAAAGAATACACTATCTTCAAAATAAATAAATGTTTATGGAAAAATATGACATTGTTTAGCTAAAAAAGGCATATTTGCTTATGCAAAAAGGTTGCCTGGAATGACACTTCATTGTTAGAGCTGTATATTCAGTCATGAAAAAATGGTGAAAATTGAAAACCTTCAAAACTCGTTATTTATACACCTTTTTAGGAAGTTTATTGATGTACAAAGATGCAGAAAGGTTTGAAATTTGATGGCTATGGATAAGTTGCTTTAAATGATGCGAATTGATAAAATTATTTAAAATTTTCTGTCAAATAGGACCAAAGTGGGGTATAGGTCCAAGGTAGGACAACTAACCCTATATATAAAAAGCAATTGCTGTATGTTTGTTTGTTTGTTTGTTTGTCCTCTATAGACTCAGCCGCCTTAAGAGCTAGAGGTTTGAAATTTGGCATGGATGCTCATTAGGACTAGGAAGGAAGGAAAAATGTTTTCAGATTTTCGGATGACCAGATCTTAAGGGGGTCGTCCATACAAGACAAATAATGTTTTCACGATATTGATGTTTTTTTTCGTCGGATTGTGTTGAAAGTTTGCACATGAGAGTTTTAAAAGACGAATAATCGATTTCAGGTGTTTAATATTGTGTAAGGGGTCGTCCATATTAGTTGTTCGTCATTTTTACGATATTATACATCGTATTATACATCGTATTCAGATGAAAATTGGTAAACGATAGTTTTGAGGGACGAACAATCGATTTGAGATATCAAATTCAGTGTAAAGGGACGGCAAAAGGGGTCGTTCATATCAGGTTTTCAATATCTCAGTGATATTGACTTTTTTATACATCAGATTGGTATGAAAATTTGCACATAGTATAGTTATTAAGGGAAAACAATTGATTTCACTCACCCAAATTACAAACAGGGGTCGGCCAAAGGGGTCGTCCATATTAACTTTTCACTGTTATTGCGATATTGTCATTATCATACATCCGATTCAGATGGAAATTGGTACTCGAGAGTTTTGAGGGATGAGCAATGGATATCAGGTATTAAATTCAGTGTAAGGGGCCGGCAAAGGGGGTCGTCCATATAAACCTTTCAATATTTTTGTTATATCGTCATTCGTCATTATTTAACATCGGATTGGGATGAAAATTTGCACACGGTAGTTTTCTGGGACGGGCAATCGATTTCAGATGTCATATTTTATGCCAGGGGTCGACGAAAGAGGTTGTCCATATTGATTAGTTTTCCACTGTTTTAGCAATATTTTCGTAATTATGCAGTGGATTGCTTTGACAATTTGCACACGGGAGTTTTGAGGGAAGGGCAATCTATTTCAGATATCAAAGATTGTAATAATAGGTGGTTTGACTTTTTGGCAATAATTGCGTTTTTATGCAACGATCGAGTCGAAATTTATACACGGGCAATTAACTTTCATACAAACATGACATTATCCAAGTTGAAAGCGAAACGGAGTTCATATAGAATCAGCTAGTAATAAATAAATAATTCTATAAAATTAGTTCAGTTCAAATATCGAATTCTTCTTTTCTCACAATTCTTCGCTATTATCTAAATCAACACATAAGATTTTGAGCCCTTAAAATATGTTTTACATTTTAATTTGAAATTAAATATTATTTATATAACTTTACAGTGATGTGTAATTGTACATTTGAAAATGATTTTTTTTTTGTTTATTTGTGACACTTTACCAACGCTTTGGCATTCGTGTCAAATTTGAAAATAATGATTTTTCATTTTTATTCTTTAAATAAACGAACAACACCATAGTTATAGGCGCATATTTTGTAGTTAAGAGGAAATTAGCCCCTGTTCCAAAAATTATTGGATGAATATTATTTATTTGATAAAAATCAGTTATCTCTTAATCAGCAACGATCACAATTAATTCAGAAGAAGAATATATCTTTATGAACTTTAAGGATCAATTGTACCCACAATGAACATTTCAGATTTTTTTTCTGAAACAAAAGTTAAGAGTTTTCCATTGCTTTGAAAATATAGCTTTAGGAAGTTCATATTACATTCTATCGAATGATTTACTCGAATAAATATTTTTGTCATAATTTTTTCACGTAGGAAACATTTTTAAATGATGAAAAAAGATCTTCGAGTCACATTTTGTGAAATTTTTCAAACAAAGCTCGAAAATTCAAAAAAAAATATTTTGTTAAAGTGTTAAAGCTTAAAGTTGTGTCGTTTTGCTCCATTTTGCACATTTGTGTAGAACATTTGATTTTTGTAAGACATTCCAGTTTAGAGATATAGCTAAGGAATCAAGTTTCTCCAGGGATCAAGTATCCTCATTCTCACCTAAACTTACGCTTGTTACACTTTATTAAAAACAAATCTGTAAATCATTTGCGATGGATTCCAGAAATTTTAGTCTAAATTAAAAAATTTTAACCTACAGTAAAGATATGTATGTATGTTTGTAAATAATTTTAAACTTTAGTGAACCTTGTATTGTAACCAAAAGACTTAAACCTAGACAATATTCAGCTGCAATCTTCAATTTTATTAAAAGGCGAAAAGAACGAATCTGAAACATTCTTCATTTTTGGTGACCCAAAAAGCAAAAAGACGTGACAGCCAAATGTAAAAGTTTGCAGCGTTCAGTTTTTCTTACGTGAGTAATTTGTATCAAACTATTTGCTTACAAAAAAAAGTGTCTGAAAACTAAATGCACAAGTGAAGACATCGGTTCTCTATACCTAAAAGAAAATTGTATGTTGAAATCAGTTCAGTTATTTGAAAAAACGATTTTATAATAAAGTATTCAAAATAGCCTATTTCTAAAACCGGAAAATAAAAAGCGCATTTTTATGTTTTGGGGAATTTTTCAGTTCCAATTGCAATATTTTAGTATAACTTGATTGAAAATGGTAGAAACCGGTTAACATTCTTTAAATCTAAAATATTGGTGAAATTTTAGAAATCACATAATAATTTAATTAAAACACAAATTTTCAACTAAACATATTTTGTTAACGTCAACTGGGGCATCAAGAAACACTTTAACTTTATTGGCTTCTACAAACTTAACGTCCACAGATAATCATTGCACTTGTAATCAACCGTTTTAAGGTTGATGGAACATAATAGACGTAGTCAGACAAATTATGGATTTCATAAGTTAGTTTTTACTTTACATTAACAATTGATTTTCACCCTGCTAAGAAAAAAGGGTAAGTTGCAACCAATATCAAATGAAAACGTTTGAAAATTCATATTTTTTTTTATATTTGTAATGGCACAATGCAAAAAGCACCAATTGCATTTATTCTTGGTTTTGTTCGAGCTAAATTTTACATTTTATGTCCAAAATGTTTTTGAAAAAAATATGAGGGTGCTGCATACATATAGGGGTAAAAACTACTACAATAAAATTTACTTGTTGAAATGATCAAAACTTAAGTTATGATGTATGAAATTTTTAAATTAACAAACGCAGGATGCAATGCAATCATATTCCAGCATATGGAAACGAGATTTAAAAGGTGAAACTTTGGTTTTCATTTTGTTGCCTTTTACCCAGAGAGGTTACTGAATTATAAGAATATTTATTTAAAAAATTTTGGTGATTGTCCGAAAAATATTTTCATTCCAACAATGTTGGTATAGCAATTAATATTTGTAAAAAAAATTTGTACTATATTTTTAATTTTTTATGAAAATCAAAAACTTTAAAAAGCTATTTAACGATGTGAGAAACAATTTTTTTACTTACTTAATGATCCCGCGCCGATCCTCCGGTGCATAGCGCCGTGGTAAAAGACCTCCACTGTTGACGATCCGGAGCCAGCGTCTTCACTTGGTCCCAGTCAAGATTCTCGTCGACAGTTCGGATTTCAGCGGCTAGGCTTCGCCGCCACGAGTTTCTAGGTCTGCCTCTTCTTCGATGACCTTCTGGATTCCAATCTAGCGCCTCTCTGCAAATCTCGTTTTCATCTCTTCGCAGCGTGTGCCCAATCCATCTCCACTTACGTTCCCGAATTTCGATTTCTAGCGCCCTTTGATGACACCGGCGATGCAGTTCCTCATTCGAGATCCAGTTGCCAGGCCACCAAGCGCGGATGATATTCCGCAGGCAGCGGTTTACAAATACTTGCAGTTTTCGCGTCGTTACCGCATATGTGCACCAAGTTTCGCACCCGTACAGCAAACGGATTTGACGTTTGAGTTGAAGATTCGGATTTTCGTTCGTAGAGAGAACTCGGGCCTTTCTGATCCGGGTTTCGATGTCTTTTCTGGTACCACCATCAGGCATTATCTGGCTACCAAGATACTGGAAGCACTCCACTTTCTCAACTTGTTGCCCAGCTACCATGAAACTGGAGGGATTTTCTGTGTTGATCTCCATCGACTTGACTATGAGACATGCTGCCTTGGAACTTTCGGTGAGGTCGTCGAGTTTGCTCTGCATATCCGGTTGTGTTTGGGCGAGCAAAACAATATCGTCAGCCAGGTCAAGGTCGTTCAGATGCTCCATTGTTGAAGGATTCCACGGCAATCCTCGGTTCGGTGCACAGTCAATCGATCCAATCAGAATCTCATCCATTACGATTAGAAAAAGTAGCGGTGATAGAATACATCCTTGTCTCACTCCAGCAGTTACCGGGATTGGTTCGGACAAGACACCGTCGTGCAAGACCTTGCACGAAAATGCCTCGTATTGTGCTTCGATGAGATGGACTAGTTTCTCTGGTACTCCTCGTCGCCTTAGAGCCGCCCAGATGTTTTCATGGTTAAGTCGGTCGAGTGCTTTTTCGAAATCAACGAACACCAGCAGAAGAGAGTCCGTTGATTTGTTCCAGTATGATTCGTAGCGTTGTGATGTGGTCCACACATGATCGTCCGGATCGGAATCCAGCTTGTTGCCGTCGGAGTGTAGCGTCGATTTTCTCCTGGATCCTGTTCAGGATCACCTTGCAGAGTACTTAGAGGGTTGTACAGATCAACGTTATGCCTCGCCAGTTACCGCACTCTGTCAGGTCTCCTTTCTTCGGGACCTTTACGAGGATACCCTGCATCCAGTCGGCCGGGAATGTTGCAGTATCCCAGATGTCAGCGAAAAGACGGTGCAACATTTGTGCTGATAGGGCAGGGTCGGCTTTCAGCATTTCAGCAGGGATGCAATCGATCACAGGTGCTTTGTTGGATTTCATGTTATTGATTGCCGCTTCTATTTCAGCCAGCGAGGGCGCTTCCGAGTTGACGCCATTTATGCGACTCACTGTTGGCGCTTCGAGCTGCGGGTTCTGTTGGCCATCGCTATTCGTGACTCGGAAGAGTTGTTCGAAGTGCTCAGTCCATCGTTTGAGCTGATCTGTTCGATCGGTCAATAACTGACCTGCTCGGTCTTTCAGCGGCATTCTTGCATTAGTCCTTGCACCACTGAGGCGGCGAGAAATGTCATATAGTAATCGGATATCTCCATTGGCGGCGGCTCTTTCTCTCTCTTCGGCTAGGGAGAAACTATGCTATCATCATTTCGTTATTATTAAATGATAAAGTTATCATTATCATAACCAAAATTGAATGAGTGTGAATGAATGTTGTGAGCTAAAAAAAAAACAAATTCGAGTTTGACAGATCGATTGCTGGTTTTCCAGCAATGAAGATCAAGTGCTGGAAAAATCAGCAAGACGGAGAATGTTTGCTGGTTTCCAGCAAAAATCTGAATTGCAGGACTTTTCAGCATTTTTTTTGCTGGAAATTTAGTCAAAAGTTTACTGTGTATATATTCGCCTTTCTGTGTCCATTACATTACATATTGAATTTAGTATCAGTTCTTATTTCGTGTTTATTTAAAAAAAAATGAAACCTTTAAAAATGCTGCGATTTGACTCGTTATTAAAATAGTTAAATCACCTGGTAATGCTGGGCTCTGCAGCTTTTTTGGAACATCAGAGCCTTATTGGTTGAGCATCAGTCGGAGCAACGAGAAACGGAAAAAGCAAATTTAAGTTACGCATCTCATCTGCAATTTTTGACACTTTCACACATGCGAAAGCCGGCATTGCGCGTTGCAGGAAGTGCAATAAGCTGGCATAATTAACCAAATTATTCCACCGCTCTTACGTGAGACGAATCTTCTTTTTCATGAACCGCTACACGTGAAAGACGACGAAGACGAAGACGCTGATGAGATGTCGATCTGACGTCATACATACTTGCATACATATATCTCGTTACAGAAAGCTAAAGGTGGCGAGGAGGAAGGCGAATGGCGGTAATGATTTTCAACAGCTCGCAGAAGTAAAGTTAATTATCAGATTGTGTTGTTTCGGTGTGGTGTCTTTCGGTATGAATGAATGCTGCAGTTATGCTATTATGTTGTGATGTAAAATTAACACGCAGTCTCTGCCAATTGACTGCGGTTGAAATATATAAGCGGAACTGATTTGCCATCGAGAGCATATCTTATGTAGGTGATGCTAAAGAGGGATTATGGGAATAATTTGGCATACAAAATAAATTAATCTACCTTCCAATAATGACTTGAAAAGTAGAAGAAACATGATGATGAAGAAGAGAAATTATGTTGATGATAAGCAAAAATGAAACAGTTATTAATGCAAGAAGTTGCAAAAAGATTATCTAACGATAAATAAAATACTCAAGTAACCATAAGCACTAAAACATAGCCCTTAATCAACACTATATTCCCATATATAACTCTGAATTAATGCTTGTTTTGCACTATATGCGTATATAATGCAGATTTAATGCTAAAAAGGCGAAATAGCGGGCTGAATATATGCTATCACAACATAGCCTTTAATAAGCATTTCAAATGCTGAATTAGAGCACCATCAAAACGTCAATTTTCGCCAGCCGTATATAAGCATTAACAATTTATACTTAGAACACCTTTTAATTGACTGATCCTGATTGATGTAAAACGGAAATTCAAAATAGGAAATTTTTCTTTGATTTATTAAAATGAACAAAAATTAAAAAATAAAATCATTATCTACAACATCAATCAACCTGCTGAATAAAGGATTATGCTTGCTTAATGATGTGTTCTATGAAATGAGAAGTGATTATAATTGAATTATGAATTAACTTTGAGGAGTCTCGAACCGAGGATCCCACAGCAGCCTTTATCTTTCCTTGCGCCTTCACCATTTCGACCACTCTTGATGCTGATAAGGTAGGTGAAAAGACCCGTACTTCAAGTACTGTTTGGGTCGCACAACTTCATAGACAATGTATACATGAGAAGGTTTGGAAATGTATTGGAAAATTTTGGGAGAAGACATCTGCAACTGCCCGCTCTGATTGTTTTCGTTTGCTGTCTTGCTTACTCACACGTAGCAAATGAGAAAATAATTCTTGTTTACATTCGCAGGGTTTGACGTTTCTACGCTGTATAAAAGCTTTATGTAAGCATTAACAGGATGTTCTAGTGCTACAGTCTTAATGCTTGTTAACTTTATATAGTAGCTCTTTATGTGCATATAGTGCTATCATTAATGTTTATTTTTGTTTTTGCTTCTACGTATTAATAATGCTTATATAAAACTAAAAAGCATTATGAATGTTGATATAATGCTAACTTGTATTAGAAATGTTGATTTAATGCTGATTAAGGGTTATGGCTTAATGCTTATGGTTACTTGGGTAGTGTCGAAAAGAAGTACTTTTCGATACATCTTTCCAAAGAAGGTCAATAGGGGTATGTTATTTCGAAGGAGTATGTGTACAACTCGTTGCAAACTGTATTTTTTCATCACTCATCGTAATTATCCATCTCGACAAGTCTACATATGTATGACTGGTGCTGAAAAATTCATCTTTTTACAACTTGAGCTAAAATAAATGAATAAAGAATTTAATAATGATTTGATTAGAAATATTATGTGGATCAAAAAATTTTACCATATACCTACAATCCTTAATTTATGTTTTATGATATAAAATAAGTGATTTCTTAGAAGTCTCTAAGATTTTGTTTTCACGTATGATAATCCTCAGGTTCTCTGCCTTTTTCAGTGAAATTAAATAAAACTGAAATATTTTTGAATCATCCTTCTTGGTTAAAAAATTGCAAATTGCGGGTTGCCATAGAGACCCGGAGTAGGTACTATTTTAACTATATCGTTAAAACTTCTTAAGAGATTTTCATAAACTTAACAATTTTTATATTGTCTACATTTTGACTATCCGTCTATGTACAAACAAAGTGTATTATGATTTTGGTGTTGTTTGAAAATTTTTATCAAATGCAAATTGATTTAAAAAAGGTGGCGTTTTAGAACAAAATTTGTGACTTTTCCTTACGGTGACCCTTAGTTATATAAAGGGTTTTAAAAACCCTTGAAATTTCATTGATTCCACCTCCAAATATTGATCCTTTTTATAAAAATATCTAGCTGTGCAAAATTTCATTTTGATTAGACAACTCTAAGGCGACCCTCAAACGCCTATAAGTTGAAACAATTTTGAAAAAAGTTAAAAATTTCCATTTTATAAATTGTACCGTAAATTTTTTTTTTTTGCGCATTATCATCAATAACTCAGTCTATAGTTTGAATTTTTAAACTGTTTTCTACGTTTGAAAGCCTATGAGTTGAGTATCAAATAGACAAAATTTGGTTTGTATTTGAAATTTTTTTCTGTTAGAAAAAAATGTAATTTCAAAATCTTAAAATATCTACTTTTTCCAAGCTTGCAAACAAACAGCTCTCCTGATGAAACCAAAAAGCATTTAGAAGCAAACGGGTTGTTGAATGTGAAAGAACCACTTTTTTTCTTTGTAGATGTATAGTTATTGTGCTATTTTTATAGTCTTTTAGTGATCAATTTTTGATTTTTTCAAAATTAAGGATATTTTCCAAGAGTAAACCTGTATTGGACAAATGGATAGAAACTCTATCAAATGGTTAATTTTGAAGAAAAAATGAAAATGGAAATAGTGGTTTTCTTTGATTGATATTTTTCGGTGATTTACGACGATAAATATAAGTTCTAACGGGTGAAAAAAAAACACCATTTTCACGATTTTTTTCTAGAGCTATCGTTCAAACAAATGTATTCAATTTTTTTGCATTATACAAAGCATTGTTAAAAGAACATTTAGTAATTTTTTCGTAGAAAAATATTGAAAAATGAACCGGTGACGGAGCACTTTCGAGGATGCCTTTTAGAAAACAGGATTTGCGGTGGACACTGTATCTCAGCACAGAATAATCGGAAGTCAAAAAATCAGAGCAAAATATTTTTAATAGATGTTTTTCTGAACCCCAACGTTTTCATTTAACTTAAAAAAAAATTTCATGAAATTTTTGTGGCTGTTTGAAGTAAAAACGTTGGGGTCTGGTATTTTATATGTAGAAAATATGTTCCAAATTTGAAAAAAATCGGATAAGTTGTTTTCAAATGACGATGTCCACGGACTTTAAAAATGTGCTTTCGAGAAAAACGCGTTTGAAGTTTCTGCTCTTGCTTTCTTTCAGTGTTAGATCGGAGGAGATAAAGGCCTATAATTTCTACAGTTTTGCTTCAATTGACTTGAAAATTTGACACAACATTCTTGAAATGTTTTACAATAAGAAAATAAAAAAATAAAAAAAATCGATTTTTTGAAAGTGTTAGACAAAAACCCCCCCTCCCCCCCCCCCCCTTAACAGAAAAAATAATCGAAAAATATTGAAGAAAGTGATCAACATTACCCTGAATTACGGTAATTTTGGGAACAATATAACAAATTTTGCAACTTCATTAAAGTGAAGATTTAAAGCCTAGGAACAACTTTTTAGAAGTCAATAAGGCGGCATCCATAAATTACGTAACGCAAAAAATGCACTTTTTGACCCCCTCCCCCCGTATGTCACAAATCGTAACGCTTCGACATACCCCCCTATGAAAATTACGTAACGCTGTAAATTACCTCCCCCCCCCCCCATCTTCTCATGATTTTCGAAGATAAAAAAAAGTTCTTTAAAACGGAATTATTATCCATCCAAATCGCTTCTTAGTACTCATTGATGATAACTCTCTGATAAAATAAATTAATTGTCTTATTACGAGTTTCTCTGTTCTTGTTAACTAGTAATCTACCTTGTTTACTTTATTTTGTTCAAGCAGCATAACTTGTTATGTAAAATATACTCCACTTAGTAATATTCGTCAGAATAATCAAAACAGCTGATCGGAATGATCAAAATCAATTGAGAAAAAAATAGTAAAATTTCTAAGATTAGATTGAGTTCTTGGGGGTAAATGTACCTAATATTCGGTTTTCCAACGGTTATTTCACGGATTTCCAATCCATTGGTTACAAACCAGTTTCAATCTTGTTAATGCTTACAAATTTTAAGCTGATTTTAGTTTGCTTATTATTTAGCAAAAATTGTATGATATCAAAAAGCTGCGATTAAACTGAAATTTTTTAGGAAAAAATCGTTACGTAACGATGAGCATACCTCCCCCCCTCCCCTATGTCACAATTCGTAACGCTAGAGCTTACTCCCTCCCCCCCCCCTAGGAGCGTTACGTAATTTATGGATGCCCCCTAAGAAGTTATTGACTCAACGATAAAAGTTACATTCCTTTTTGTTTATATTTTCCAAACATTTAGTAACGGGATGTATGAGAAATAAAATATTCAACAAAAATATCACAAAATTTTCCCGTTCACTTTGCATTTGTTTTTCTTCTTCGAAAAACCTAAATCTCATCAACCTAAATTCTTGAAATAAGAACATTAGAATTTTTTTATAGTGTTTCCAAGAATGCTAAAGGGATTTCGTCAATGAATTAACAAGGCCGCTATACACATTTTATGATTGACAAAAGACGGAAAAAAAGAAGTCTTTTTCAAATGCCTGAGTTTTGAAATATTGACAGTTTAATTGTTTTTTTTCAAAAAGTAGTTAAATTGACTGATTTTTATTTCTTATGAAATCTATTTAATTAAATTTTGTTACGTTACAAATGATTTTAAATTGTTGCTCGTTGTTGATGATTCTTCTCTTATTGATTTTTCATTCTTTATTACCAATTTGCATTTTTTATGTCAGAGTTTGGCCATTTATTCCAAATGTGTTTGTGATTGGAGCATTGTCATCCAAGAATAGTTTCAGGAGAGTCTGGATTCGAATACCAGATATGGTATAAAATTGCTTCAAGAGCAGCCTTTTTTGTTTGTTTTTTTTTTTTTTGAAAATATAGGGGTATATACGGAATTGGCCTCAGCCATAACTCCTAATTTTGATTAGCTGGCGGCCTCACCAATGATGCTAGGTTAGTTACTAAAATCAGTATTTGCTTGTTTCCAACTAACTATCAAATTTCTGAATTGATAAAATTTTTAAACTATCAACAATAGAGATGTACCGAATATTCGGTTGGCCGAATACCGCCAAAAAACCGTTAAGCCGAATATTCGGCTCACCGAATAGTTGAGCTAAGTATAGGCCGAATATTTATTTTTTAAAATTTTGCAAAAAGAGACTTCTGAAATTTTTCAATTGATGTTGGAAAATTTATCAAATATCCGAAGGAAGTGTTAAAAAAACCTTGAAAATAATCAAAAACAGTTAAACATGTTGGATGTATCCATGTTTTTTTTCATAGTAGAAAGCTTTATACTTTGATTATCTTTTATCCCAAATTTTCTTGATACACCCTGACTAGCCCATAAGCCATATAAAGAATTCAAGAAAAGTTAAATCTGACCAGGATGACCACATTTTTTTTTAACTTTCCGGATTATACCCGGGTTTATTCAGAGTTTTTGCTAAGTCAAATAACTCTTTGAAAGTTTTTAAATTTTCTGTTACAGAACGATTTTTAAGAGTAAATTTATTCGTTAAATACGATTTGAACACTGTTGGTGTAATGCCGCCATCCGTGGCGTAGAGAATAGCCTTCAAGTCTTCTAAGCCAGGGGGTATGAGATCGAATCCCGGTACACTACATAGTACACTTTCGGTGGGTTGGTGGTTTTAGAATTTGGAAGATGCTAGCCATCATATCCTCGAAAGATGTAAGCGTACATCTTTCGAGGATATGATGGCTGATGGTTAAGAAAAAAAGGAATCTCTTCGAGGAAACGTCATGTTTCATTGAGATCCTGTCTGTGTTTGTGTTCGTTTTAAGAAAAAAAAATCGATGAAAACTTTAAATTTCAAGTAATTTTATTTCTTTTTCCTCTAATATGTTTGAGAAAAGTGCCTAGTTTCTGATCAGATTTTTCTTTTTTTTTCAAGTTTTTCAAAAAATCGTTCAGACCCGGCTTTGTGGATACGTGTCGTAGAAAATATTGTATGCGTAAGATTGAAGTTCATCGTTCTATTAAGCAACTATTTTGATGATATCTAGCCAAATCTAGATATTCATCTAATTCGATATAAAAAAAAGCAGTTTCAAACAGCTCAAAACCTGTTTTGACATGTTTTGTCCCAGATTTCACCAGAATCCAATCTCTTTTGTGATAAACGTCCTAGAAGCGACAAATCAGTTAATGTCCTTTCAGCTAATGGTGACATTTTGAAAATCAAAAAGACCTCTACTTAAAAAAGATCTGATCCATCTGGTTGAAAAAAACAACTTAAAACTTAAGGGACATTAAAATGGCAGAAATAGAAGTTGTCTATTAGGAATAGCAGTACAAATACAAGTATTTCTTTTGAAAACTTAACAGACCGAATATTCGGCCTAAAATTATAAATTATACATCGCTGTGTATTTTTACACGACAATAAGCTGTTCCCTTTCTGTGCATCGTTTTTGATCTAAATTTACAGACCTCACTGTAATAATGATGTAATTTTAGATCGTAAACGATGTTCCCCTTTTCGTACAATTTTTCCAATCTAAAATTACACGATTTTTTCTTGCTGTGTAGAGCAAATCGTGTAAATTTAGATTGGATTCAAAATTTCAGCCGTATGTGATAAAAATATTGCTATTTTTGCATCACAGCATGCGAAACTACAACACGTGTTGTTAAAAAACTTGAAGGGCACAGAACTTGAAAATGTTTTTGCGAAGCAAAATTTTCAAAATGTGCAAAAAGTGACAAAATTTCTACCATTTTTTCCCAACACCTGTGAACTTGGGCTTGTGATATAGCTCAGTTGGCAAGTCTGTTGTCTCCTAAGCCGATGTCCGCGAGTTCGAGCCCAAGAGCAAACATCGAACACAGTTGTACCGGATAGTTTTTCAATAACGATCCGCCAACTGTAACGTTGATAAAGTCGCGAATGCCATAAAGATGGTAAAACGACTACAATCGAAACAAAAAAAAAAAAAAAAAAAAAAAAAAAAAAAAAAAAAAAAAAAAAAAAAAAAAAAAAAAAAAAAAACCTGTGAACTTGCTCTTAACATTCAAGAAAACGATTTTATTATAACTTTTGTCTTAATTGCCAAACCTCAAACCGTGCGGGTTTAATGCGCCTATTTGTGTTTAAGGAAAAACTTCTGTTTCTCTAGCAATATATTCGAAAAATTTCATTGGATATGCTTGAAATTGATTTTTTTTCATGTGACAAAGCTATTATTTTATAGAAATCCATGTCTATGAATTTTATGGAATCAACAAAAGCTAGGGTTGCCACATAATGAAGTCAGTTCATTCTTGAGAAAAAAAATGTTGATTAGAGCTTTAAATCGATGATTTCATAATAAAAATCATAAATCTGTTTTATTTAACCTGTGTTTATGGGATAGAGGCATATTACAAATATGATGGGGCATACAAAAACACACTCTTATTTCACTTATTTTTCTGATTTTTTAAGCCAGGCCTAGCCAAAAATTTCCTAGGTTGCCAGTTTTCAATTCTTATTTACATTGGATTGAGCTACCAAATGTCATGGGTTCTAAGTTATGACCATAACTGAAACATTGTATACATTGCCTATACCGGTTGATAGTCCGGATCTGGGACATAGAACAGCTACCGGAGGAGTGGAAGGAGGGGGTAATATGCCCCATCTACTGTGAGAAATACCGAGCGATCACTGTCCTCAATGCCGCCTACGAAGTGTTGTCCCGAGTTCTACTCCGCCGCCTAACGCCACAAGCAAACAGATTCGTGGGAAGTCATCAGGCCAGTTTCATGGAGGGACGGTCTACGACGACCAGATATTCACACTACGGCAAATCCTCCAAAAATGCCGTGAACACCAAGTCCCTACGCACCTTTTTTTCATCGACTTCAAAGCCGCATACGACACGATCGACCATCATGGACGAGAACGGCTTTTCCGGGAAGCTGACCAGACTGATCAAGGCGACGATGGATGGAACGCAGTGCTGTGTGCGGATTTCGGGTGAATTTTTTTTTTTTTTAAAAACGAGCACACACACATAGGATCTCAGTGAAACTTCATATTTCTTTGAAGAGATCTTCTTTCCTTAACTCTAAGCGTACATCTTTCGAAGTTATGATGGCTAGCAACTTACAAATGCTTAAACCACTAGACCACAGAAAGTGCACTATGTATGCCATGACCGGGATTCGATCTCATGAACCTTGGCGTAGAAGACTTGAGCTTTAACCACTACGCCAAAGCCGCTGGCGTAGTTCATTCGAATCGCGCGGGGGGGCTTCGACAAGGGTATGGTCTATCCTGCATGATGTTCAACGTGGCGATAGAAGGTGTTATTCGACGAGCGGTGGTCGAAATGCGGGGCACCATTTTCAACAGATACAGTCAACTTATCTGCTTCGCCGATGATATTGATATAGTCGGCAGATCATCTGCGGCGGTGGAGGAGATCTACCGCAAACTGAAACGCGAAGCAGGAAGGATTGGGTAGATGATTAATACGTCCAAGACGAAGTACATGCTGGCCTGCGGATCCAAGTCCGACCGAACCCACTTGTCCAGTCAAAACAAAGTCACGATCGACGGCAAAGAGCTGGAGATAGTCGAATACTTTGTCTTTCTCGGCTCACTGGTTACCGCAGACAATGACACCAGCTGTGAGATCCGGAGGCGAATTATCAGCGGATGTCGTGCTTACTATGGACTCCACAAGCAACTGCGGTCGAGAAGACTTAGCCCTCGCACGAAGTGTAACCTGTATATGACGCTCATTAGACCGGTTGTTCTCTACGGGCACGAGACATGGATATTGCTCGAGGAGGACCTGCGTACACTCGGAGTATTCGAGCGACGAGTGTTAAGAACCATCTTAGACGGCGTAAAGGTGAACGGAGTGTGGAGGCGAAGAATGAACCACGAGCTCGCGCGACTCTACGGCGAACCCAGTATCCAGAAGGTGGTGAAGGCTGGCCGAATACGCTGGGCGAGACATGTTGCGAGATTGCCGGACGACTGTCCTGCAAAACAGGTGTTCGCTACGAATCCGGTAGGAACAAGACGAGCGGGGGCGCAACGAGCGAGGTGGTTATACCAAGTGGAGCGTGATTTGGCGAACGTGGGTTGCCCGAGAAATTGGAGAACGGTTGCCATGGACCGAGTGAATTTTAGGAATTATGTTCGTCAAGTTATGTCGTGAGACGGAATACTATGTAAATAAAAAAAAATGGGGAGTGGGAGCTAGGTTTCAACGGAGTTGGGAAATACAGGCCACCTTACTGTTCCTTTAGGAATAATGAAATGAAAAAAAAAAGATGCACTCAATTTTCTATAAAATCCTTATTTTTTACATCAAATCTAAATTTGCCACAGCTTTTGTATGAATCCCAAAAAAATACATCCCTGAAAAGTAGTCATGCCTCGCTAGGCACTCAGCAGTGATGTCAATTGAATTTATCGTTGTTAACGCCAAAAGACATGCCTTTATTCAACACCTAAAAACTGTTTTGTCTAATAAGATATGAAGATGTTGTTCAGCGGAAAATTTTCTTTAACAGTTTATTAATTGGCACAAAAACCCTAAGCGGGCACACAGAAAACACACAAATGATGTTGATTTTTTGTACAAAATATTCAATTTTCCATTAAAAAAAAAATTTTGCTTTATTTGTTTATTAACCTAGTCAACTAATATGTGTATACATCTATTATATAAAATTCTCTTGTAACGGTGTTTGTAGTACTACTCCTCCAAAATTAGCAAACCGATTCAAATTAAATTATTTTTAGAATATTCTGTGGGCATGCGAATCGGTTTATATCGAATAAAAACAACAAAAAGTCGCATCAATTGTCTGTAATCATTAAATTTGTAATAAATTGATTCAAATTAAAGTCATGGCCTTCAATTTTTTCGAGATTTTCTTTCTTTTGGGCGCCGGGCGGTTTGTTTTTCGTTTCCAAGGTCGAAGCGTCGCGAACAAACGTCGCTAGAGGATAGTAACCAGGGCATAGCATACTGATTAGTGGGAATATTTGGGCGCCTATTCCAACCAAGCATACTTTCAATGCACGTGTTGGCGATATGAAGCCTAGATGTTTTTTTTTCTTGATTCCTAGCTCATTTGTACAGCACATGGTAATGAATGACGCCTAGATATGACGAAAATTCATATATTGCCGATCGAATCAAAACCATATAAACGATTTTAAAAATTAAAACTATTTTGATTTTTTATTTATTAAAGCAGCAATTATTGTCTGAAAAATTTTGAATTTAGAACTGATGCATATGAAATAATGGTATGACCTTTTTAACGGTTGTTTGAAAAAAAGAAAGTGGAAGCTTTACATACAATTGTAAATTCCAATACGCCTAGAAGGCAAGTTTTGATTTATATCGATAACAGAAAAATGAATAAGATGTTTTCGACAGAAACAGATCGAAAACATGTTTTGAACATGTTTCAAAGGAACTTAACTGGAGATGAATCAAACGCCTTTAAATTGTTAATACAACAACAAAATCCAAGGAAAATGGATAGACACATGAACTGTCCTTTAAACTAGCTGACTAAATAAACTATTTTTTTTATTTTTGAATCATTCACCTAATAACTGTTTACAGGTTCACTGCTCGCTTACGTGTTTTTGTTTTAAATGTGTTGGCTACATAGAAGAGAATTTCGGTCCACTTTTTTGATGAAAAGTTTATTTTCGGAGGAAAATAGCACGTCTTATTTGGCAAACAATTAAAACGAAAGGGAGTTTTTATTTATTCTATATTTATAATTACAGCTTTTCCCGCTAAATCATTCTTGAGATAACAACAGATAAATTATAGCGGTGCTCATATGGACACTTTACTTTAAGGCGCAAGTGTATTTTTGTGATTGATATTCCAGAAGCGTTTTTTTTATAGTAGAACAAAATTTTTTAGATAAGTTTTTATTATGACCTGAATGTTGTGAAAATAATATTCACTCCCGTCATTTCACACGATGGTATCCGTTTGCACTTGCCCCGGTGTTTCTTTATTAAAAAGTACAATTACAATAAAAAAAGACACATTAATTTTTTTTAAGGTTTTGAGGTTTGTTTACATGAAAATTTCCAGAAAATAGAATGAACTCATGAAATCATCGTAGCCGTAACAAATTTATTCTTTTCGATCTTTTTTTTTAATCTGCTTATAATGTTATTGAATCTTGAAAATATCACATAATCTTAAATTTAATCGCAGATAACCTCCAACACTACTCAGGTAATTTTGAACTCAGAACACCCCAATGCTTCAGATAGAATCTCAATAAACAATGGCTTAAATTGGTACATATGTCCTTTATGATAAAAAAGAAAAAAAAAATATTTGGTTGAATGATAAAAAATCTAAACATATGTTTTTCCTTGCTTGATTAATTGGGTTAAAGTTCAAAGGAAATTAATATCAACTTTTCCTTGAATAAATATTTAAAAACATCACACCTTTTAGTGGACATGATTTTGGTGAAAATATGGATATTAATTCTAACTTCTTCGAAGGGCGAGGATGGTGAAAAAAAAGCATCTTGAAAATCATTATTTGAAAAATCTTCTCTTATGTTTTTTTATTTCTTCAGTTCTAAAAAATATACCACTCAATGCTAATCAGGAGCTGAAAGTGCTACATTAGGTAGAATATTGGGTAAATATTTAAAAAATTGTCCCGATACTCAAAATTCTATTTTTCCATAAAGTTTCATATGCAATAAATTTACAATTGATGAGAAACTTTTGATTCCAATTTAAACCTTAAAGAACCTTAAAGTGAACTCGAGCAAACTAGAGTAAATAAATCAACTAAATGGTATTCAATAAATAAAACAAAGATATTATCAACAAGATACAAAAAGTGGTTTTTTTTTGCACGAGGCTAGCCCAGTTTGATGGTTACGTTGAGTGCTGAAAAAAAAAGAATATTCAACGGGAAGCGGATACCTGATACCATTCGGCAATATTCAAAACTTCCGAATTAAAGAAAAGTAAATAAAAAATTATTCATGTAAGATACATGTAAGATTTATTGAAGGTTTTTTTTTAGATAATTTAAGTTAAGACCCGTAGAATTAAGTTAAAATTCTTAGGTTTGATTCCGATAGTATTAAACGGGACAATTAGTAAACGGATAGGAGGGAAATGTAACTAAAACTAGGAAATGTCACGAAAGCAAGATGATATACAACTTAAAATTTGATGTTTTTAAAATGTTAAACAGCAAAGAATCAATGGAAAATGGACGCCAAGACGGTAAGACGAAGTTTACCGGGTCTGCTAGTATATTAATAATTTTGATTCTGTGTAAACTGTAGGGGAAAATGGGGATACTTGATTCTTTTTTTTCTTAATTTCATCATATCTTTTTTGAAAATTTTTGCAGATCGTCGTCTTTTGCATTTCTGACAGTGTGTTATTTCAAGTTTATATGCTGCAAAAGTTAGAACGATACATGAGCCCATAGATGAACTAGAAGCGTTTCCGTGGTACTAAAAAAATTGAGATATTTTGAAAGTTACAGGAGACTTGATCCTTTATAAAAGGAGACTTGATCATTTAATCAGGGTATTAGTGCTATGGCGAAAATCATACAAATTTAAATAAAATAATTCCATCGATTTTTTGGCCATATAAGTTTTCTTTTCATAGTTTATAAGTGTCAGACAAAAAGAATTCTGAAAGTTTGTCTACTATCCTATAATAATTGTACAGTCGCAAAGGCGCAATTTTCCAATTTTTAGATATAAGCATCATTTTGAGTCATTTTTATCAGTAAGTTCTGGGATAAATATAAGTCATTGGATAAATATTAATAATTTCGTGTTTAAACATCCATGCAAAGGTGAAATATATATTTTTGGACTCGGGGGGTCAAGTGATTCCATTGCGTACATTTTTCAGAATTTTTTTTAAATTGAAGTTTACTATCGTTTGTTAAATTTAGCATTAGGAATTCATGTTATACGATTCACATATTGGAATTAATAATAATTTTTATTTCTGGGGAACGTTTAAAAGTGATAAAAAATCTTCAAGTCGAATTTGGTTATATTTTTCAAACAAAGTAAGTGCGATCACTCAAAAAAAAATTATTTTCTTTAAATAACAGGTTTGCTCCCCTATAGTTTATCTAACTGATTAAAAAAATCAATGGAAACCTCGTGACCGTGAAAAGGTAATTTTTCAGAAAATCAGGTTATATTATGTGTGCACTCATTTTTGGGAGTGACTGTTAAACCACCAGGCCTAAAAATCAAACTAAGATTGATTTTTTTTATCACAAAAGGGGTGAGTTCATCTTTCATCTTAATCTTAATCTCTTTCCACGTTTACAATTCGTCAAACATGATCATCTTTTAGCTTACTTCTACCAATAATATCGATATGATTACGCAAATTTTTATAAGGAATTAAATAGGAAATTATTGATACTTATCACACAAACTTCACATAACCTTCCACCATATCAATTAAAATAAATTGATGGGAAATTGTCGAGAAAGCGAATCGCGCATGCTAGCCCATTCATTAGAAATGTTTTTCCTACAACTGATGGCGGCTGGTAGCAAAGTTGCAAATTTTCCAAAGTCTCGTCCATCAATCATTCGGAACGACTTCCATTAACACCGAATTCAAGCGGTCAAGCGGAACGCATCACTTCCAAGCCCATCGGATTCGACGCGTCCAAGATGAACGACGATGTGTCCTGTTCAAAGTTTAACTTGCCGTTGGCCTCTTCTGTCCCCTTTAGCACCGGTGCCGATAGCTGGTCGGAAAAGTGTCCACTCATCTGGACAAACCATTTTGTCGAGCTTCCAAACCTAACTAAACTGCTAGTATCATTATCATCGCCGTCATCATCTAATCAGTTAACGTGATACATAATCAACATGTTAGCTCAAAGCTGCCTATCATAGATAAGTATGTAGGTACTGTTTTATTAGTTCGCAGAAGTTCATCACTAAGCGGTAGCCAATGGGCAACATAACACGATGTCGTTAGCTCACATGAACTTGATATTTAAGCGTGATGGTTCGTCGTTTCTCTTGCGTGAATGAAAACTTGAAGTGAAATAATAAAATTTGTTATCACATTTATTGCAATGAATTCAACACGTTAATTTTGCAATACAATCCGCTCGATGATTTCTTGAATACCAAAATAGTTATTTATGTAACAAGTTGCATAAAGTGGAGATCCAACGAGATTCGCCGAGTTGGATGATTACGTCGAGTGCAAAAAAAACTAAGTTTTGCAACGAGTAAATAAAATTATCAACAGTTTCGCAACCAAGTGGTCTAAAGTATTAATGAATAATTAAGAGTTTTTTGAAGAAGAATCAAATCTGCAACTAGAAGATGCAGCTAGAAAACTTAAACTGAGCATACGATAAGTATGGAATGACGAATGGACAGAGAAACACGAAAAAAATATTCAAAAAATAATATGCACAACGTTTTGATGGAACGGCAGAATGAACCGAGAAGAAACCCGTGCTCTCAGTCGCCTTACAATTGGACAACACACATGATAATCATACTAGACTGAGTCGTTTTTTTTGCGAGGAGATGTTACGTTACAAAACTTAATTACAACATGAATCTCAGTGGAAATGATTTTCCTTTCAAGAGATCCATGTACATTTTTGATATTAATTACTAAAATTTAATATGAAATACTACAAAAATTTATTAAACGACATTTAATTATACTAAATTTACAGCTAAGAAAAATACAAGATAAATAATAAATACCTTCTGAATAGTGGTTGGATGTTCAGCGGCTTAAATTTTCTTTGAAATAATGTATAAGTTTGGTCTTGAAACAGTTTCTATTCGTTGATTTTTTTATATCTTTAGGAAGAACGTTGAAATTGGTTGGACCAATAAAAGAAATTCGGCGTTGGCCACGAGAAGTTGAAGATGTGCTGCGTACTAAGTGATGAGAAAAGCGGGTGTTATGGATTCTAACTCCTGTTGTAAATCTCAGGCTTTGACTACTGTTTGAAGAGTGCAAATTATCAAATACATAAATTATTGTTTGTAAATCGCAAAGTTGATTTAGAGGTAATATGTTGTGTGACCTGATAGAATAGATAAGATTAGTTGGATAGAGTAGGGGAAGATTAAAGATAGTCTTTAAGCATCGGTTTTGTAGGGATTGTAGACGTGACAAAAGGCACAAAGATGCCCTTCCCCATATGGCGTTTTGGGATAACCCTAACTTCTCTCTCCGAGATGCCGCAAATAAGCTGGGTGTATTGTCTACAACCGTGCATCGAGCCAAAAAGCGAGCCGGACTATCGACTTACAAGAAGGTAGTGACTCCAAATCGCGATGATAAACAAAATACGACGGCCAAAGCGCGATCCCGGAGGCTGTACACGACGATGCTGACGAAGTTTGAATGCGTGGTAATGGACGACGAAACCTACGTCAAAGCCGACTACGAGCAGCTTCCGGGACAGGAGTTTTATACGGCAAAAGGAAGGGAAAAGGTAGCAGATATTTTCAAGCACATGAAACTGTCAAAGTTCGCGAAGAAATATCTGGTTTGGCAAGCCATCTGTACCCATGGCTTGAAAAGCAGCATTTTCATAGCTTCGGGGACTGTCAACCAAGAAATTTACGTGAATGAGTTTTTGAATAAACGTCTGCTGCCTTTCCTGAAGAAACACGGTTGTTTCGTACTGTTTTGGCCGGATTTGGCATCTTGCCATTACGGTAAAAAGGCCATGGAGTGGTACGCCGCCAACAACGTGCAGGTGGTTCCCAAGGACAAGAACCCTCTCAACACGCCAGAGCTCCGCCCAATTGAGAAATACTGGGCTATTGTTATGCGGAACCTCAGTTATTTAGGCTTCATCAAGTTGGATCGGTATCACTAAGCTGTATTAGTTTAAGATGCGTTAAAGAGAAAAACCTTAAGATTATTTTTGAAAGTCTCCAAATTTCTTGCGTTCTTTAGGTCTGGTGGAAGTGAGTTGAACAGATTCATTCCACGATAAGCTAAGCTATTTTGTGCGAAGTGTGTTCTTGCTCTAGGTAAAAAGAAATTCATGTTTTCAGCGCTTCTTGTATTTCTATTGTGAATGTTATTTATACAAATGAGTTCAATGTTTGATTTCAGTAGGTTTCTAGAGCTTTTAAAAAAGAAAGTTAAAGTTTCAAATTTGTTAAGCATTTCCAAAGGTAATAGTTTTTGACTGTATAGTAATCTGGTGGAGAATAAGGTAGGCAGCTTTTTAACATATTTGAGAGCTTTGTTTTGAAGAATCTTAAGGCGTTGCAAGCGTGATTCAGCTGCATAGCCCCAAATGGAATTCACGTAGATCAGGTGGGATTGTAAATAGGCGTAATAAATTTTCCAATCTGTTTTTTTTATCTATGTATTGACGGACTTTTCGTAGAGCGAAAACATAGGGAGTTATTTTTTTGCAAATATTTTAGATATTCGTCAATGTATAAACCAAGATATTTTATTTCAGAGATTTGTTGGATCTGCGTTTCACTAATTGACAATGTCAATGTTCTAGAGTGACCTCTCAAGGAAGACACCATAAATTTGATTTTTTTAGATTCAACTACAAATGATTTTTAAAAAAGTATTTGGACAGTAATTTTATGTCTCGTTCAACTAAAGTCTTCAAATTCATCGAATCATCGGTTGCATAAAGTAGAGTGGCATCATCTGCATACATTTGCAGTTTTCCAAAAAACGGTATTTAGAATTTATCATTAATATAATTTTTAAATAGCAATGGTCCAAGGACAGAACCTTGAGGTACACCATATTTTATTACTTCCGGTGAGTTATAATTTGATCCTATATGAACTGCTTGAGTTCGATTGGACAAATTCGATTCTATCAGTGATAATGCAGTGTTATCAAAACCAATTTCTTTGAGTTTTTGTAATAAAATTTGATGATGGACGCAATCAAATGCTTTGCTGAGATCTATAAAACAACAATATACGATTTTCTTTTAGAATCAAGATTCACAGTTATATCGTTCATTTAGTTTGCAACTGCAGTCAAAGTATTTGATTTGGGAACAAATCCAAATTGGTTTCGATTGCACCCGATTTGTAAACGGGTATGTATTACTTTCGCGACTTTAAGTGAATCTGGAAATCGCCCAAAATCGATTGATTGATTAAGTGTTCCGTGTATTTGCTAAGAAAATATGATTCATATTTAAGTAAGAATCTTGGTGAAATACCATCTATTCCCGCTTCAGAATTTTGTTTCAATTTATGACTGTAGGTGCTGACATTTCTACTAGACACGTTCGAAAATGAGAATCTTAATTGTGGCTGAATAAGACCAGGGATTGACGCATTCCAATTATTCAGTACTGTTTTGGCATACATTAATGTCGAAATCATTGAATGAATCACATACTTCTTTAGGTTCTTTAATCATAAGTCCATTCTCATCAATTTCTGTTGGAATCTTATTTCTTTCATTCGAGGTTTTGTTAAAGATCAATTGATTAAAGTTTTGCCACAGTTTCCGAGGATCATTTAAATTGGTATCAATTTGAGTCACATAATAGCTCTTTTTAAGAGCTTTTATGGACCATGCCAACTTGGAAAGTAATGTTTGAAGACATATTGCTTATTTCATAAATTTAATGATTTTTGTGAGAAATTTATCTACAGGAACTGGTACCATCACATTCTTTATGAAAAGGGAGTTTAAATCATATCTGAGGGTGTTTTATTATGTCTAATCACAATTTACAATGAACAGTATAAACACAATTTAGGAGCAAATACAATTTTTTTTTCTGACGTTTATGTTCTCTACAGTCTTCTTTTACAGTGATTCAATACAACACTGGATTTTAGTCAATCGTAGACCAGTGATTGAATTTTAGATTGAAGATTGTACATTTACTTCAGTGCATACTGATTTGCGATGATATTGACCACTTTTTCCAGGCTTTTTAACCTCTAGGTAGAATTCAATGAAAATTAGGGTGGATTTTGTTCATAGTGCATTGTCCTGCAAGTTTTAAAGTCCTGTGATCAAAACTCGCGGAAATGGAGTCGAAAGAACAGCTCGTGCGTGATAAAATCTTGCGCATTCATCACGAGAACCAGGATCTCTTGCATCGTTCCATCGCTAAAACGTTGGGAATCTCGAATTCCACGGTGTCGCGAATGATTAAGCGGTTCGAGGAACGATTGACCACCGATCGGACGCCCAGAAGTGAAGGAAAAAGTGTTCGGTACAAAACAAAAAATCACAACCGCTTAGTTGGGGCCTTCAACCGGAACCCGAACGCCTCCGTTCGGGATGTGGCTAAGAAGCTGCACCTAAGCCGAAGTTTTGTCCAGAAGGCCAAAACTTAGGCTGTGCTTCGAACGTTCAAGGTACAAAAGGCCTCTAATCGCAACGAGAAGCAGAACAAGTTCAACAAAACCCGTGCCAGGAAGATGTACCTACCTCAAAATGCTGACGAAAGTTGTATGCTGCATCATGGACGACGAAACATATGTGAAGGTCGACTTCAAACAGATCCCCAGCAACCTGTATTTCACGGCAAAGGATAAGTTCAGCGATCCAGAGCATGTCCGCACTCAGAAGATGTCCAAATTTGCGGATTTTTTTTTTTTAATATATCTTTATTAGTACCAATTCATCATTACATTTATATTACATTAATACATTAAATTAGGTGTTCAGTTCAATAATGAACTTTCAGAGCCCTATAGTTAAATAATCACTAAAATTTATTTATTCGACTTAAATTTGCTGAGCACAATCAAACATTTTTATAAAGGAGAACATCCTGTAGTGAAAAAAAAAATATTTTAAACTAAAAACTAAAGCTATCCTAAAATTAAACTAATTGTAGAGAGAGCGAATCTCTGCGATGGAAGACTGCATCGATTTGCCTCTGAAGTTGGAGATGATTTTGTTGGCCATTTCTTCGATAGATTCAATGCCTGCAATCCGATGAAGATCTTCGGTGCTGTGCCAAGGTGGAAGCCGCAAAATCATTTTCAGAACATTGTTCTGAATCCTCTGGACGGCTTTCTTCCTCGTCGCGCAGCAGCTAGACCAAATCGGAACTGCATACATTATCGCTGGTCGGAAGACTTGCTTGTAAATAAGAATCTTATTCTTCAGGCAAAGTCGGGATTTCCTGTTGATGAGAGAATAAAGAGATTTAGTGTATTTATTACATTTAGATTGAATATCTTCAATGTGATTTTTAAAAGAAAGATTCCGATCAAGTGTGAGTCCCAAGTACTTCACGTGATCAGACCATTCTAAAGAAACCCCATTAAAAGTTATGGAATGATTTTCATTAGGTTTTAAAAAATTTGCTCTTGGCTTATGGGGAAATAAAATAAGTTGAGTTTTGGAAGCGTTAGGAGAAATTTTCCACATTTTCAAGTAATTCAAAAAGGAATTTAAATTTTGTTGCAATCTACCGCGTACCACCCGTAAATTTCGACCTTTGGCTGAAAGCAAAGTATCGTCAGCAAATAATCTTCGACTTTTTCCTTCTGGGACATTAGGAAGATCAGAAGTAAAAATATTGTATTAAATAGGCCCAAGTATACTGCCCTGAGGGACACCAGCTCTAATGGGTGTTTTTTCAGAGCATGAATTTTGATAGCTTACTTGCAAAGTTCGGCTAGTCAAATAATTTTGAATAATTTTGGTGAGATATACAGGAAAATCAAATCGAGCTAATTTAGCTACTAAACCTTTGTACCAAACACTGTCAAAAGCTTTTTCAATATCAAGAAGAGCAATACCAGTTGAATAACCCTCAGATTTGCTAGCGTTAATCATATTAGTTACACTCAAAAGTTGATGTGTAGTAGAATGTCCATGACGAAAACCAAATTGTTCATCAGGGAAAATAGAATTCTGATTAATGTGAATCATCATTCTATTCAAAATAACTCTCTCAAATAGTTTACTTAAAGAAGGAAGCAAACTAATTGGTCGATAACTTGAAGGCTCTGAAGCACTTTTTCCAGGTTTCAAAATTGGAGTTACTTTGGCATTTTTCCATTTATTGGGAAAATAAGCCAAATGAAAACATTTGTTGAAGATTTTAACTAAAAAATTTAAAGTGCTTTCAGGCAACTTTTTAATAAGAATATAGAAAATCCCATCTTCCCCTGGAGCTTTCATATTTTTAAATTTTTTGAAAATCAATTTAAGTTCATCAATATATGTCTCACAAGAACTTTCAAACACATTTTGCTTAGAAAGAATATCATCAAATTCTAGGGAAATTTGAGCATCAATTGGACTTACAACGTTTAAATTAAAATCATGAGCAGACTCAAATTGTTGGGCTAATTTTTGAGCTTTTTCTGAATTAGTTAAAAGAAGTTTATCCCCATCTTTCAAAGTAGGAATTGGCTTCTGGGGCTTTTTTAGAATTTTAGTTAATTTCCAAAATGGCTTTGAGTAGGGTTTTATGTCCTCTACTGCTTTAGCAATATTTTCATTACGAATGAAATTTAAACGACGTTTGATCTCTTTTTGAAGGTCGCAATAAATAAATTTCAAATAAGGATCCCTAGTTCGTTGAAATTGGCGTCGACGAATGTTTTTCAGTCGTATCAAAAACTGAAGATCATCATCAATTAAAGGTTGATTAAATTTATGTTTAACTTTAGGTATTGAAGCGGCTCTAGCATTGACTATTGAAGTTGTCAAATTTTCTACAGCCAAATCAATATCTTCTATTGAATTTAATGGAACGTTTACATCTAAATTACGTTCAATAAAACTCATATATCGCTCCCAGTTAGCCTTTTGAAAATTAAAAGTTGATTTTAAAGGGTTTTCAATGGGACTTTGGGATAAAGAAAATGTTACTGGAAGGTGGTCTGAATCGAGGTCCGCATGAGTAACTAATTGACTACAATGCTCGCCTAAATCCGTTAGAACCAAATCAATTGTGGAGGGATTTCTAATTGAAGAAAAACAAGTATGCCCATTAGGATATTCAACAGTATAATAACCTGCAGAGCAGTCATTAAACAAAATATTCCCATTTGAATTTGATGAAATATTAATCCAAGATCGGTGTTTTGCATTAAAGTCACCAATGATGAAAAATTTAGATTTATTTCTGGTGAGTTTTTGTAAATCTCCCTTCAAAAAATTTTTCTGTTCACCGCTACATTGAAAAGGCAAATATGCGGCAACAATTATAATTTTCCCCATAGAAGTTTCTAATTCAATTCCAATTGTTTCTAAGACTTTTGTATTGAAAGAAGGAAGAAGTCTAAATTTGAGACGACTATTGATGACAATAGCTACACCCCCACCTTGTCGATCAAGTCGATCATTTCGCAAAATTTTAAAGAAAGCATTGCTTTTCAAGTTATTTTCCGGCTTTAAAAAAGTTTCAGTGATGGCAGCAATATGTATGTTTTGAGTTTTCAAAAATAAAAAGAACTCGTCTTGGTTAGCCAGCAAAGATCTAGCGTTCCAATTCATAATATTTAAACATCTATTTGGATCCATGAGGGAATCGTAAAGTCATAATAATTTTGTTAGCAAACATTGAATTTGCTTTCAACATAAGTTGCATCATTTCCATTAAATTTTGATGCAAAAATTTTAATTTTTCCTCAGTAATCTCACCCAAATCAACAAAATTGTTAGAATCAGAAGAGGAAGGAGAAGAAAAAGTATTTGAATTTCGGGGATTTTCCCAAGCCTTCGCATGAACGTTGAGACTTGGTTTTTTCCCATTTTTATTAGTTAAACCTGAAGAGGGCAACCCATTTTCAACCACCTCTGAGAACGATAAACAACGAGTCTGGGGCGCAGATTCAGCACAGGTAACATTAAAATCACTTCGGGTATTACCCAGCCGTGATTCCAATGTAGGCCGAGGCTGACTGCGAACAGGCAGGTTGTTTGCCGGTCTGACGTTTGAAGACGAAAAAGAGGAAGGAGGAGAAGAAACTTTTCTGGAAACTTTGGGGTTTTTCCTAGAAGCAACAATTTTTGCCCTAACGGGACAATCTAGAGAATTCGAGGAATGATTACCTGCGCAATTCGCACATTTAAAAAATTCTGTTTTTGGCTTATCACCACCAAAAAGGCATTTAGATTTTTCATGATCGAATGAGCCGCAAAACATGCATCTGGCATTCATTCTACAATTTTTAGTGCCATGACAAAAAGCTTGACAACGACGACATTGCGTAATATTTTGTAAAAAATTGGTATAGGATTTACGAAAAGGTTCAAATTTTACTCGACAATGAAACATAAGACGAGCATTTTCCAAAATTCTCAAATTATTAACCTGATCCTTTTTAAAATGGATCAAATAAAGTTCAGGAGCAAAACCAACACTACTGGTATTATTCGTGTTGGTTCTTTTCCTCATTTGAATTACTTGAATTGGAGAAAAACCTAACAAAGAATTTAATTCATTTGTGATCTCATCCGGTGTCTGATCGCCGGTGAGACCACGAAGTACAACTTTAAAAGGACGATCACCTCTAGTGTCGTACGTAAAAAATTGGTGTTTTTTATTATTCAAATAATTTAAAATTTTTTGAAAATCATTAAAAGATTCCGCCAATATACGAGCAGTTCCCCTTCGACCGATCTGAAAAGAAATCTTCACATCCTTGACGGAAGTGACGATTTCTTTTCGAAAGGCATTGAAGTCAGGAATCGTGACCGTTATTGGTGGAATCTTTTCGTTTTTAAGAGTATAAGAAGAAGAAGGTTTCTTAGTACTCTTATCAGAATTAAATATGAATATTTCCTCATCACCGATGTTATGAAGGACATCGAATGAATTGGAAATTTCAACTTTTTTGGGCGATGGACCTGAATTAGGTTCGCAATCCGTTTTCTGCCGGCCCTTGAACCGGCCGATGACTTCCCCATGCTGGAAAGAAAAGAGAAAATATGAATAAAAGAAAATGAAAATAATTTTAGCACTGAAAAGTGCTGATTGAAATACAGGTAAGGAAAAAATAAATAATGTTAAATGTTCCTGCAGGTACACAGCAACGATACGATGCTCCGGCGTACGTGTTGACGGTTCAACGGTACAGATGGAAGTGGGTCAAATTTGCGGATTAATTCCTGATTTGGCAAGCCATCTGCACGTGCGGGAAGCGGAGTGCACCTTTCGTGACCCAGGACACGATGAACGGACAGATGTACATGAAAGAGTGCCTCCAGAAGCGGCTGCTTCCTGTCCTGAAGGCCCACAATATAACCACACGTCCAGAGGGGACGGGGTCTAAGCCCTCGGATCCCTGGTCGTTCCTCTGGGGATCAGTGAGGGTGGGTCTAAATCACCTTCTTTTGCACTGGCTAGCTCGATCTGGATGTCAACGGAGGACCTCAAGGTCGGCTTTGTGCCTACTATTTATACCCAGAACTCGGATGTGATATTCGTGTGGATGTTACAAGAGGATATTTAGTCTTAATTGTGTTTTATTGTGTGTTTATAATTTCGGTGTGTTTTGTGTATTGTGTGTTAAGTGTACTCACGTCGATGCAGGCCTGCGGCGGGGAATCTCGGTTCTCAAGTGGCGGTTCCGGTGGCTCGTTGATGGCTCGTTGGTGGCTGGGAGATGGTGATGGATGTGTGGCGATCAACTAGGATCTTGGCGGTGATCTGGCGGAGGATTGGCGAGAGTCTGACGGAAACCTGGTCTTGGCTTAACGGAGACCTGGTTGTGGCTTACCGATGCATTCGTCGAGGCTTGGTGGCTCGCCGGAAACTTGGCGATGCACTAGCGGTGACCTGACGAACGAATATTGGGCTGGTGACAATTATTTGCCTGGTTGGTCGAGGCACAAGGCGGGCTTTCTAGGTGGAAAGCAATCTTCCGGGTGGTTTGGTGATGATTAGCGGACTCGGTTCGATGATGGCGCAATGGCATGTGGCGGGCACGTGTTGGCGGACTCCTTTCACCTACGGATGTTGGCCAGTAATGTGTTGGCAACTCCAGCGCAAACGGGATGTCCGAGGTATCCGGGACTTTCGTCGTGACACCGTAGGCTTAAATTCACGATAACTTGCGACTTGGGCGTTTTGCTGGCCCACAGTCGGATTTACTTCCTGCTTATTACGCCTTAATGTTCGCAACCGAAGCATGCGTGGTGTTCACTCTGCGGCTACCAACCGAAAGAGACACTCCTTCGGCCTCCTCGTTCTGACCTGTCATCCGATTTTCCCATTACCGCCCACTGAACCGTAATTCGCCCCTTCTGTGTTGTGATGTTATACGTGTGCTGTCAAATGGTTGTGACGTCTGTTTTACCTAGCCATTATTTAAATTCAAATTCGAACTATTGCCTAATACATTTATAAAATAAATAAATTAACCAATTGACACGGAACAAAGAAACAAAAACCGACATGCAAACTATGAACTGTTACAACGGTAACAATAACGTCCCAACAATCTTATGGCTGGATTTGGCCTCATGCCACTACTCCAAGGACGTGCTGAAGTGGTATGCGGACAATAAGGTCAATTTTGTGCCGAAAATGTTCAACCCTCCCAATACTCCGGAGCTCCGCCCCACCGCTTTTGCTGTGGTTGTTGTTGTGCCTTTGAACGGGTTTTCAACGGATAAGTGAGCTTGGGTTAGCCCCGGTCGGTTTTTTTTTCTAGGTTTTAGCAAATAAAGGTATCTCTGACCGGTAGATTGGTCCTGGCACACAGGAAACAATTTCGTGTCGCAGAAGAGAATCTAGGGCGAAAAAGGACGGTAGTCGTCTTTGATCTTTGCCCAGAATTTCGGTCTTCCATGCGCAGGCGTGAGAATTAGCAAAGCGACGAAAGAGTTTTTGTTTCGTAAGAGACTATCGAATATCAAGATGTTCTAGGTTCACCTGTTGGCTTTTATGGATTTTCCGCGGATTTCTTCATATATGGCTGCCTAAGAAGACCAGTTAACAACATCGGATCTGAGCAAACAGTCAAGAGAATTTCTGTTTCATAATCCCAAGAGAAAATTATTCCAGATTAAGTGGTTTGAGAAAATTGCAGAATTGAGTTTTTCAAATAAGCGTGTAATCCAAACAAACATAAATGCCAAATGAAATTAATAAGTGATGAAAAAGAATAAAATTCTATTTGTAAACGAAACTGCTTTCCTCCCCATACTAACGAATCTTAGATCTGGACGCACTGTATATTATACCACAGCGCTCCTAGCGGTCAGATCTGGAATGTTTCGACAGTACTATGTTTTGGAATGTTTCCTCTATCAGTGCTGAAAATTTCATTCAGATTTGTTTTGTTTCATAAAAGTTACACGTGATGGAAGCCGCGACACGAAAATTAATTTTGGACACCCACTTCAGAAACCCGACGTAGTCAGGTTCAAAAATCGTGAAATCGTTGAAAAAGGTTGAATCGATCGTGTGCAGAGTTCTCAAACGTTTCCGTGAGATGCATACTATCGATCGGCAGGTTCATACAAAGCGTCATAGTGGAACTAAGGATCGGAAACTGCATTTGAAGGTGTTGATTACGATGAAGGTAAACCAAGGGCAGTCGGACTATGACATCGCCAAGAAATTTAATGTCAACCGTCAGAAGGATTCGTCTGCGCGATGAAATACGATCTTATCGGGCCAGTAAGCAACCAAACCGGACATTGAGAAAGAATGTAGAAGCCAAAGGATGGGCCTGGAAGTTAGACAACAAGGTTCAAACGAAGAATGACGGATGCATCCTCATGGATGCCGAAACGTACGTGGAGATGAATTTTGGACAGCTTCCAGGTCAAAAATTTTATAAAGTAACTGGTCGGGGTGATGTTCTCGGGAAGTTCAAATTCGTTTTTTCCGATAATTTTGCAAGGAAGTGTTTGATCTGGCAAGGTATTTGCAGCTGCGGACGAAAAACCCCGATTTTTGTGACTTTAAAATATACAAGCAGGAGTGCCTGAGAAAACGTATTCTTCCGTACATAAGATCTCACAAACTACCTGTAGATCAGGCATGTCAAACTGGGTGTTTGCGGGCCGCATGCGGCCCGCGGCCTTGTTCAATGCGACCCGCGTAGCCCCTTCTTGAATTGTCACAAAAAAATACCACTGATTTTTATGTAAAATATGTAAGGATGTTTTCGGCAAACTACAAGAGGTTATATTACAGTACATAGGGCTTGTGATATAGCTCAGTTGGCAAGTCCGTTGTCTCCTGAGCAGATGTCCGCGAGTTCGAGCCCAAGAGTAAATATCGAACACTGTTGTAACGGATAAGTTTTTCAATAACGATCCGCCAACTGCAACGTTTATAAAGTCGCGAATGCCATAATGATGGTAAAACGACTATAATCGAAACAACAACAACATTACAGTATAATTTACCTTTGGAGAAGCTAGCTAGTCTAGCAACGGATGGCGCACCAACTATGGTTGGGGCTTAAAATGGTGTTGGTGCAAAACTGCTTGCAAAAATAAGGGAGACTGATAGCAATTTCAAATTTGCTCATTTTCAGTGTACTATTCACCAAGAGGCATTATGCGCAGTGGATTATGAACCCGTTTCAGATACTATAAATTTCATCCGTTCCTGTGGCTTGAATCATCGCCAATTTCCGACATTTTTGGAAGACATTGGACATGAATTCGATTGTGTTCCCTACTACACAGAAGTAGGGGAACTGGGGGTAAGACGCCCACGTTAAGAAGAATCTTCCATTACTCGTAAATGAAGAACGCAATCCAGTATATTCGACAATAGTTTTGAAAAGGGGACTGTTCTTGACCAGAAATATACAAACAGGAACACCCATACCAATTATTTACGTTTTAAATGTTAAATTCTGAAAGGCTTTCTATAGTATGATTTCTATTCGTTTGGGTCAAAGTGCGCATATGTGTGTACCCAAACGCGCCGTTTAACGATTAATAAGTGTTTATTCATTCAAGGGCCTCCGAAAGTGTTTGCTAGGTAAAAACACTTCTTTTCTACTTCACAGATGGTAAAATGTATTGCTACGCGCAGTGCTGCCAGATATACTGATGTTCTTGTGAATAGTTAATTAAATCTGTATTAAATTTACGAATTTTAAATATATTCGTTTACATTCAAGTTACGTTTTCCAATTAAACATATA
The DNA here is from genome assembly GCF_029784155.1 of Uranotaenia lowii. Classification (NCBI taxonomy): domain Eukaryota; kingdom Metazoa; phylum Arthropoda; class Insecta; order Diptera; family Culicidae; genus Uranotaenia; species Uranotaenia lowii. The sequence continues at coordinate 134,578,016 of NC_073691.1, read as the reverse complement.
AATATCCTGAAAATGGTAGTGATGAAAACTGCATATAAATTTAAACAAACATGAAACATGCTTAAAGATAAACGGATTTGGCGCGTTTTGCCATGCCTGGACATGTTTATTAAAAATCATTTGAAATGACAGAAAAAAATAATTGAATTAGAACATTTTTCGTTGTGTGATGATTGTCAAGACCAATGTTGAGAAAAGTTGAAAAATTGTAAGAAAAGCTCCTAAAAAATTATGTTTTCGTTTTTCGTCAAATTTACGCAATATAGAAAACTTAGAAGGTCCACAAATGTTCATAAACGCATAAAAGTGTAAATAGAACAAACTGGCATTTTCAGAAATGTTGAACAATGTTTGTTTAGTGAAATACTGATGGTGGCGCATCTTGTCCCGACTGCGCATTTTATACCTAGTTCCCCTACGCTGACTTTCCTGCTACAAAATATTAAAAACATAACGCTTGTGATGATGTAAAAAACTTTCAAGCGAAGTTACGGTTATGGATCAACCAAATTTCCAAAGAAAATCTTGTGCACTTCTCTACGTGTCAAGAACTGAAAAGATCAAATGAGGCTGCATCATTTTGTACTTCAATACGTACTTCACCTAGAATCGTTACTAGATGCATTCAAAAGCCGTTTTCGTGACTTTAATTCACACGAGCAAGAATTTTCGTTGTTTGTATCTCCATTTTCGTTTGCTCCTGGAAATGCTGCTGATAATTTGCAACTAGAGCTGATAGTACCGCACTGCGATTCTTTATTAAAAGCGAAATACATTGAAACAGCCACTTCAATGTATTTCACTTTTAATCAAACCAAAATTTTACAGCTATTTGCCTGAACGCTACGTTGAGTTACTAAAATTTGTTGCCAGAATTCTTGCTATGTTTGCAAGTACCTATCTATGTGAGCATTTTTTTTTTCATAATGAAAGCTACAAAAACTCCTCATCGTTCGAGGTTATCTGATACAGATTATCATCAATAATGAGAGTGTCAGTGACAAATAAACTTCAACCTGATATTTATAAACTAGTATCTCAGAAAATATGTCAAGCATCAGGGCAATAGATATGATGCATTATAATATAAGAATGTTAAACATTAAAAGCTTAAATAAAAATTTACCGCAACTTTTCATTTTAAGTTTACTCATAACTATATTCCATTGTATTGTATCTGATCTTCGCGAAACTAATATGTTATGTTTTCTAAATGATTTTGGCAGCGGCCCTCTACGTCATAGAAATTTTTTAATACGGCCCGCACACCTAAACGAGTTTGACATGCCTGTTGTAGATAAAGTTTTGGCCAGATTTGGCAAGCTGCCTCTACAGCAAAGAGGTAACAACAGTGGTATCGAGACAACGGGGTGGATTTTGTCGAAAAGGACATCAACCCACCCAACTGCCCCACCCCATCGAAAAACATTGCGCAACTGTTAAGCAGAAGATGAAGAAGAATGCTAGGACGACTCGGGATGCAACCCCCAAAGATTCTAAATTTGTGGATTCCATGATTTCAGGGCCCTGGGTATGTGAGATATAGAATGCCTAATATCGGTGTTTTCTGGCTTGCATTCCATCGCGGTCCTTTTTGTTAACGTGTATGAAATCGAATTGTTCATAAAAATCAACCAAACGTGAGAGGCAGCATCATCCAAAGATTTTCGGTCGCCTTAAGGTAAAAATGATACGTCCGACGAATAAGAAAAACGGATAAAGCAAATCAAAGAGAAGGTGTACGATTAGAATCGCATCGTGAATTTAATTGCCAGTCAACTGAAGTTAGTGTGATTGACCGGCGCAGCGGATGGAGCTCATGTATTCACAACTCAGTGGACGGATACTATGCAAAGTATCTGATTTTTCCGCCTCATCGTTCATCTGATTCATCGGGCGATGGCAGGGTTCGGATCATTTGGATCATTTATCATAATCATCACTTGAAAGTTCAGCGCTCGATTACCTCGACTGCGCTGCAGAAAATATTGAAACGAAATCAAAATGATGACAATAACAAAAGTTATAACATTTACCACATTCCAGAGCTGAGTTCCTGTTGGCCGGCTTGGCCCCAGAAAGAGGGGAAGAGAAAAAAATATGCTGTAGACATAAACCAATTCCCATTTGTCCAAGCACCCGCGAGTCACAATTATGGCACATGGCGAACAGAAGAAAAGCAAAAATCAAGCCAACATTAGAGCTGTTTTTTTCGCTCTGCCGGGTGCCACCTAGTTAGTTGCTTTGGGGTTTGTTGATTTTTTTTTTTGTTATTTCTTTTGCTTTATTACAAAAGTAGGTACCGGGGTCTTTGATGACCTGGCCACAGCAACTTTTACTTTCGTTTGGCACATTTACGTAAGAGTTCGTCTAATCTTTGGTCAACTATCATTTGGTACAGATTACGACACATGGTTCACTTGCAGTTAACCTCAAAATGAGAAATTACCGCACTTCCGAAAGGAATGGACGAAAAATTTAGAAGGCGGCGTGGCGGCGCTACAGTAATTAGCTCATCGAAGGATTCGGCCTTGGATGGAAGAATTTCGTAATTTGTTTTAAACTATTGGAAAAATATTGAAGATCAACTAGCTGCAACTCCTGTTAAAATAAAACATATTTTTTTGTTGAGTTTGATTTCTGATGATTCTTGGCTTCTTGAGTTGGCGTCTTGAGTGTTGGATTTACAACGAGGTGTTAAGGTATGTCAAGTCGTTACTTCGCTAGAGTTTAGACAAATTCTGTTTTACAAAAAACTAAGAATGTACGTATTCATTCCTTAGATTGTAAAAATGATGACAAGATATATTTATTTCGTTGTAAAACTAACTTAGTGATGTTAAAAACTGAAGGATATCCCACTAAATAATCTTTTTTATAACTTTCAAATGATTCAATAGGAGAGAGTGGGGGATCGTGGTCCATGGGTTTACGTTAGCTACATCAAAATCTCCGATGTATGAATGTTGAAATAATACCCCTTTCGTTTTTGGCAACACGCCCTTAATTTTATTGTTGCCAAAATCGAATGTTGCTTAAATCGTTAGAAATTTTGTTTGTCACTTTTAATTTATTTTATTTGAAATTTATCAATACTAATGTTAAACATAATATTAGCAGAATTTGTTTGAATTTGGTTCAAATAAATTAGTTTTAAGCAGAAAACAACTTTTTTTACTGTATAAACTAATATAATTAGGTCAAATGAAAAAAAAATCATGCTTTTATTATCTTTTTCATTTATTTGAATCTGTTTCCTACAGATTCGGAAAATACTGAACCAATCATCGTAAACATTGGTATCTGAGGGTTTTTGGGGCCTGAGATGATTTCAATAATACTGACAAACCCCTCCGACTTTATAGAAGGGGGGCTCCTATACAAAATTAATAAAAATATGACACAATTTATACCATTTATTAGTAATTTTCATGAAATTTCCCACACAAACGTATTCCGACATAATTATATGATTTATTTTGATGGTTGACAGGTTTTGATGTATTTGGACCAATAATTGAATGTACAAATATTTTTTTAATAAAGGGGGGGGGAGGCGAGTTCTTTTATGTTCATTATAAAATATATCAGAATTCGAACAATTTTCAAACGATTTAGTCACAATTTGACACATAGTAAATTTCTTTATGTCATGATATTATTTAAAGATTTCTTAACGTTGATCGTTTTTGTAAAGGGGCTCCTTAACAAAATTTTCAAAAATATGATTAAAATCGAACAACTTTCAAACAAATTTTGTTTTAACATAATGAGATGATTTATTGATTTCGCAAACAGGTTTTGGTCTAATAATATGAAATGTTATATTTAAATTCTATTTCCATTCAATCGATGAGGAAATTTGGGGGAGGGAGGGGGCGAATGTTTGTTTGTCCGCCTATCTGTTTCGTATAGATTCGAAAACTACCAAACCGATCAATGTGAAATTTGGTTTGTTAGAGTTTTCAAGGTCGGAGATGGTTTCTAAGATTTTTTTCAAACCGTTCCGTCTTAAAGGAGGGGTGAGGGCTCCCATAAAAATTTAATATAAATAAGACACAATTCGAAAAAAATTTGGAAACTACTGAGCCTATCAACGTGAAATTTGGTTTGAAGCCGTTTTCAAGACCGGGAATGGTTTTCATAATACTTTCAAACCCCTACGAATCCAAAAAAGGGGGGCTCCTATACTAAATTATCAAAAATTTGATACAACTCAAACAATTTCCGGAAACTATGAAACTGACCAACGTAAAATTTGGTGTAAAGCCGTTTTCAAGACCGGGAATAATACTTTCAAACCCCTCCGAATTCGAAAAGGGGGAGGGGAGTTTCCATACAAAATTAGCGAAAAATTGACAGAATTTTAAAAATCCTCGAAATATTTTTCTTAAAAGTTCTTGAATGTTATCGTTTTTACGTTATGAGATGATTTTTTGAATTCAAAAATATTTTTTTAACAAAATTATATGTTAAATTGTATCGATTGACGCTTCTTATTCCATTGAATGAAGACTCTCATCTATATATATATAAAAATGGATTTCTGTCTGTCTGTTTGTTCCCTATACATTCGGAAACTACTGAACCGATTTGCTTGAAAATTGTCAGATAAAAGTATTTAAGACCGGGGAAGGTTCCTATTTTGGTTTTAAACTCCTCCCTCTCATAGGAAGGGGGAAGGGGGCTCTCAAACAAAAGAATAATGTTTGCATAACTCGAGAACCGATCAAGCAAATAGTACAAAATTTGGCATGGGAGGATATTTGAGTAAAAAAAATATGCCAATGATAATTTGAGACCCCTCTCTTTTACCAGTAGAAAGATAGGAAAAAAGGAGGGGGCTCTCTTTTATTTTTTTTTTTTTTTCAAAACTCAAAACTAACTAAGCAAATGGATCAAAATTTGGCTCGGAATGGCATTATGGTACGAGAAATGGATCATTAAATGTTTGGTACCCCTCTCTCCTTCCAGTGGAGAACTAGGAAGAGGGGAGGGAGCTCCCTTACAATCTTTTGCATATCTGGAGAACTAATTGAGCAAATTGAACCAAATTTGGCATGGGAATATATTTGACTACGCGAAGTTTTTTCATAATTATTTGAGACCCCTCTTTCCTTCAAATGGCGAAATAGGAAAGAGAGAGGGGGTTTCCGATCGGACGCAACCTCATGTGTTTGACCCATCTGAGCTGGTTGTGGGTAGCAATGTTGCTTCTTCGTCACTTGCTACAAACAACCAGCTGTTGCTGGGCAAAGAATCACACAAGTAGTAAAGCTGTCGATAACACAATGCCCTAGCTCACATTTTCACCATATATTCGTTTCTTCTACCCAAAAGCGCTCTAGCTTTGACCTTTCCACCTATCAATTTTCATTTCTGTCTTAATTGCTCTCTAACTAGAATTTCAATTTGCCGATATGCCATAAACTTAGATAAGAATTGATAAATTGAAAATAAAAATATGCTTTCCTCAAGAAAACTAACATTTTAATTTAAGATCGATAATTTGACGTTTTAAACGTATTTTTTTTTTTCAAGACATAACTAAAACCAATCAATAGGTTTTAATAAAATCTTTGTAACGAGTAGATTTTCAATTCTCTATGACTTCTAAGTTTGGAGATAATACATTTTGAAAATGATGACTATTTGAAAATCGTGAAAAGGGAGGATGGTCCAGGAATGAGCAGTGGGCAGGTCATTCTAAAAAAAAAAATAAGGGTTTGTATGGTAGATCTCAGCGAGTCTACCAGCCAAGTTTGGTGATTTTCAGTTAAGATTTTAATTTCGCGGCTCACACTTGACTTGGAAGACCCATACGTATAACGAATATCATTTCTACATTTTTAAATTGCATCTGTTGAACAAAGCTTTGTTCAACAGATGCAATTTAAAAATGTAGACATGACATTCGTTATACGTATGGGTCTTCCAAGTCAAGTGTGAGCCGCGAAATTAAAATCTTAACTGAAATTCTTCACATAACTCTACACATATGAAGAACATATATTTGAGGTACCTTTCCAAATTCTAAATTGTCAAACACCTATTTTCGCCTACAACAATTTTTTTGCAACCTTTATCTCAATTCCAGCTAAACCTTTTGTTAAAATTAAGAACCCGCAAACCAAGCCAACGGGTAAACTCAAAAGCTTATTCTTAACTAATTGTAATGTTTCATTTGCAACAGAAAAAAATCCTCACATTCACTCTATGGCTTTCTTAATTCTGACAAAAAGGTTCGTATGGAAAATGAAACCAACCGCAAGTCCCATCATTTGTTTGAATAATCCTAAGTAATTGCGGCCCGCTTCTGTGAACCCTTTCTCGTAATTTACCAAAACGGAAAGGAAAAGTATCTAACGGCGCAATACCTAGTACATGGGACCCATTCTTGCCGTTGGACCTCATGTTTACTTTCTAAAAGTGCGCTACATATTTCATCCGACAAAATTGGTCCCACTACCTACTCGAGACATTTTGGATTAAAACCGATTGACCAACTCGCAGCCCAAAGTTAGGTATAGCATTTGAAAGTTCACTTGGTCATGCATAGATTGTACCGACACATTGTATAGAAAGAATCGGCTAAAAGGATTGAACTATCTTATGAGTTCCATGAGTTGCTCCCTCTAATCCCCTGCGGCATTTGGTTTGATATACGACTCACCGGAAGTCGGTTCAAGTGTCACAATTCGTTCAGTGCGATGAATGATGGCCGCAGGAGGAGAAAAGCAATTGTCCAGATTGAGTAAAAAAAATAAACCCTTACCCCAGTATGGGGATAGAGATTAATATTGGCACTGTTCCGGATCGAAACGATTATATGCAGTAGCTCGCAGCTAGACAGTCAGTATTTATTAGATGGTAAGTGAGTTATAAAACATCTTGCAAATAAGTAAAAAAGATGAACAAATGTAAATTATTTTAAGGTTACATCGGTGAAGGTTGTACATATTCTTTGAGTATGAATTTTTCAAGGATTGTGTGATAATCATATACACGGATTAAAGATAAGAATAAAAGCACAGTTGTTGGATTGAGTGATGGGTAGTTCTAATATCATCACACTCTTTTCATCACTTTCCGTCACGTATAAAATTAAAACACGGGCCATACATCTCAACATTCAAGCACGGATCCATTTTTGGATGTGGTAGAATGTGATAAAGGACGTTTTAAATAAAAAAAAACGGTAAATTGTTTTGTAGGCTCATTATTTATTTATATTTTCTTGTGAATACAGCTCCTACATGGAAAAATAACTAAGTATTGCACAAATCGAATCATTTGCTAAATGGTGATTCTTTGCTTAAATTGGTATACTTACTTACTTACTTACTTACTTCCTTACATACTTACTTAATGGTCACGCGTCGATTCTCCGGCGCATAGGGCCGTGGTAAAAAACCTCCACTATTGACGATCCGGGGCTAGCGTCTTCACTTAGTCAAGATTCTCGTCGACAGTTTGGATTTCTGCGGCTAGGCTTCGCCGCCAAGCGTTTCTCGGTCTCGGTCATTTGAGATCAAGTTGCCAGGCCACCAAGCGGGAATGATGTCTCGCAGGCAGCGGTTTACAAATACTTGTAGTTTTCGCGTCGTTACCGCATATGTGCACCAGGTTTCGCACCCGTACAGCAATACGCATTTGACGTTTGAGTGACGTGAGCGCCAGACTGACGTGAGCGGAGACTCGTAAATGCAAATCGGGTTTTTTGATCCGGGTTTCGATGTTTTTCTTGGTACCACCATCAGGCGTAATCTGGCTGCCAAGATACTGGAAGCACTCCACTTTCAGGACCTGTTGCCCAGCTACCACGAAATTGGAACGATTTTCTGTGTTGAACTTCATCGACTTGGTCTTTCCGACATTGACATGGAGACCTGCTGCCTAGGAGCTTTCGGTGAGGTCGTCTTCGGGCGAGCAAAACAATATCGTCAACCGGGTCAAGGTCATTCAATTGCTCCATTGTCCAAGGATTCTACGGCAAACCTCGGTTCGGTGCACAGTCGATCGATCCAGTCAGAATCTCATCCATTACGATTAGAAAAAGTAGCGGTGATAAGATAAATCCCTGTCTCACTCCAGCAGTTACCGGGATTGGTTCGGGCAAGACACCATCGCGCAAGACGAAAATGCCTCGTATTGTGCTTCGATGAGATGGACTAGTTTCTCTGAGACTCCTCGTCGTCTTAAAGCCGCCAGATGTTTTCATGGTTAAGTAGGTCGAATGCTTTTCCGAAATCAACGAACACCAACAGAAGACAGTCCTGAAATTCGTTGATTTGTTCCAGTATTATTCGTAGCGTTGTGATGTGGTTCACATATAATCGTCCGGATCGGGCTTCGGCTTGTTTCCGTCGAAGGGGAGCGTCAATTTTCTCCTGGACATTGCTCAGGATCACTTTACAAAGTACTTTAAGGGTTGTACAGATCAACGTTATATTAACCTCACCAATTACCGCACTCGGTCAGGTCTCCTTTCTTCGGGACCTTTACGAGGATACCCTGCATCCAGTCGGCCGGGAATGTTGCAGTATCCCAGATGTCAGCGAAAAGACGGTGCAACATTTGTGCTGACAAGGCAGGATTGGCTTTGAGCATCTCAGCAGGAATGCAATCGATTCCAGGCGCTTTGTTGGATTTCATGTCTTTGCTTGCCTCGTCTATTTCAGCCAGCGAGAGCGTTTCCAAGTTGACGTCATTGATGCGATTTACTGTTGACACTTCGAGCTGCGGGTTCTGTTGGCCATGGCTATTCATGACTCGGAAGAGTTGTTCTAAGTACTCAGTTCGTCGTTTTGGCTGATCAATTCGACCGGTCATTAACTGAACTGCTCGGTCTTTTAGCGCCATTCTTGCATAAGTCTTAAGGTGGCGAGAAATGTCATAAAGTAATCGCATATCTCTATTGGCGGTGGCTGTTTTTCACTCTTCGACTAGGGAGTATGTCCAGGCTCACTTGTCTTGTCTACAAGCTCGTTTTAATGCCTTTTCCAGCTACGCATATAGCAAGCAGGTGGCTGTTTTGGATGATCTGGTACATGCCTGCTCAATTCCGACTTTCGCCTTTCTCCGATCATCGAATAATTTTCAGGTATCATCCGACATCCATTCACTTCTTCTTCAACCAATGGCATTTTCGATTCCTCACCACTGTTCTTGGACTGTTCCGTCTGTCGGCAGTTCTGAGGCTCGGGATTCAATCTGTTCAACGTATGCCCTTTCCACCTCTGGATTTTCCAACATGCGAACGTCGCATCGACACCCGACTTTCTCCTCGCGCCGTTGGACACGCGCAACTCTCAGTCGTATCTCGCCAAGGACGAAGGCGATTGTCAGATGCAATGACTGCGCTTCGTTTTTTGTGGACATCAAGAAGACTCTCCATTTTCGGCTAATGCAGATGTGGTCAATTTGATTTTCTGTTCTGCCATCTCGGGGTACTCAAGTGATTTTATATGCTTGTCGATGGGGGAAGAGTGATCCACCAATCACCATATTGTTGCAACAAAATTCTACAAACAGCTCTCCGTTTTCGCTCATCTGTCCTAGACCATGGCGCCCCATGATGCGCTCAAGGTCCTGTTTGTCGGAGCCAATTTTTGCGTTGAAGTCACCTTAGGGGGTTGAATGTCACCCTTCGGAATTTTCTCAACCACGCTGCTCAGTTGACTGTTAAAATGCTCTTTCTCCTGTAAATCGACAAGGTCAGTTGGCGCATAATACTGGACCATTGTAAGTTTTCTGACCCGTGCTCTGAATCTGGTTACGATTATTCTTTCGGTTATCGGTTCCCGTCTAATGAGGGCCGCATGGGCCCGTGAGCGTAACAAGAAAACAACTTCTTGTTTCCGAGTAGCGAGTTCTCCTCGTATGCCAGAGTAAAGCAGGACTTGCCCGGACTGTGTCTTGCGTTTTCTAATGCCCCTTAAAGTGTTTTATTGCTAAATTAAGATTACTTTCATAGATTTAGCATTCCATGAGTTATTTTCTTCGGAAATCGTGAAACCAGTGATGCATTGAACAGAAAAACAAAGCACCATCCCAAGGGTTTACTTCGTAAGGTCGTTTTCATGCTTGGGTTTGTCATCTTCCTAAGATTTAAATTAAATTGCGTTTTTAACTAAACGTGCTACATTGAAAAATGGGTTGGTTTCCAAAATACTACTAACGATAGCCAGAGTTATATATTTCTGTTATTTTTTTTTTATTTACATAGTAATCCGTCTCACGACATAACGTGACGAACATAATTCCTAAAATTAACTCGATCCATGGCAACCGTTCTCCAATTTCTCGGGAACCCCACGTTCGCCAGATCACGCTCCATTTGGTCTAAAAACCTCGCTCGTTGCGCCCCCACTCGTCTAGTTCCTACCGGATTCGTAGCGAACACCTGTTTTGCAGGACAGTCGTCCAGCATTCTCGCAACATGTCCCGGCCAGCGTATCCGGCCAGCCTTCACCACCTTCTGGATACTGGGTTCACCGTAGAGTCGCGTGAGCTCGTGGTTCATCCTCCGCCTCCACACTCCGTTCTCCTGTACGCCGCCAAAGATGGTTTTTAACACTCGTCGCTCGAACACTCCGAGTGTACGCAGGTCTTCCTCGAGCAATATCCATGTCTCGTGCCCGTAGAGAACAACCGGCCTAATGAGCGTCATATACAGGTTACACTTCGTGTTAGGGCTAAGTCTCCTCGACCGCAGTTGCTTGTGGAGTCCATAGTAGGCACGACTTCCGCTGATAATTCGCCTCTGGATCTCACGGCTGGTGTCTTTGTCTGCGGTCACCAGTGAGCCGAAATAGACAGTCTTCGACTATCTCCAGCTCGTCGCCGTCGATCGTGATCTTGTTATTACTGGACAAGCGGGTTCGGTCGGTCTCGGATCCGTAGGCCAGCATGTACTTCGTCTTGAACGTATTTATCATCAACCCAATCCTTCCTGCTTCGCTTTTCAGTTTGCGGTAGATCTCCTCCACCGCCGCGCCGCAGATGATCTGCCGACTATATCAATGTCATCGGCAAAGCAGATAAGTTGGCTGGATCTGTTGAAAATCGTGCCCTGCATTTCACCCCCCCCCCCCCCCTGCTCGTCGAATAACACCTTTTAGCGCCACGTTGAACATGTAGGATAGACCAACACCTTGTCGAAGCCCCCTGCGCGATTCGAATGAACAAGACAATTCACCCGAAATCCGCACAGAGCACTGCGTTCCATCCATCGTCGCCTTGATCAGTCTGGTCAGCTTCCCGGAAAAGCCGTTCTCGTCCATGATTTTCCAAAGCTCGTTACGGTCGATCGTGTCGTATGCGGCTTTGAAGTCGATGAAAAAAAGATACGTAGGGACTTGGTGTTCACGGCGTTTTTGGAGGATTTGCCGTAATGTGAATATCTGGTCCGTCGTAGACCATTCCTCCATAAAGCCGGCCTGATGACTTCCCACGAATCTGTTCGCTTGTGGTGTTCGGCGGCAGAGTAGTATTCGGGAGAACACTTTGTAGGCGGCATTGAGGACAGTGATCGCTCGGTATTTCTCACAGTCCAATTTGTCGCCCTTCTTGTAGACAGGGGATATTACCCCCTCCTTCCACTCCTCCCGTAGCTGTTCTATGTCCCAGATCCGGACTATCAACCGGTGTAGGCAATCGGCCAACTTGTCCGGGCCCATTTTGATGAGTTCAGCTGCGATGCCATCCTTCCCAGCCGACTTGTATCTATTCAGCTGGCGAATGGCTTCCTTAACTTCGATCATCGTTGGGAGTGGCTCGTCTTCGTCGTTGGCTACGCCGGCGATGTACCTTCTCCAACCGTCTTGATCTCCTGCATGTGCGCTGTTCAGGTGTTCATCAAAGCACTGCTTCCACCTTTTGATCACCTCACGATTGTCCGTCAGGATACCCCCGTCCTTATCCCGGCACATTTCGGCTTGCGGCACGAAGCCTTTGCGGGATACGTTGACTTTCTGATAGAACTTTCGTGTTTCTTGGGAACAATGCAGGTGCTCCAGCTCCTCGAGCTCCTCCTCCTCCAGGCGGCGCTTTTCTCCTGGAAAAGTCGGACTCGCTGTCTCTTCCGTTATATTTCTGTATAAGAAATCATACAGATTCAAGAAATATCTTCACTTATTTTCAAATTTGGGCTCTTTACGCAGAGCGTGAACAAAAAATCTTTTACATGTCGAGCTTTCAGCCAGTTAGTCAATCTTATATCAGACCCATGCAACCTTATAGAAACCGTGAGGACATCTCTCAGATTTAAGCTTTTTTTGACAGGTTTAACCAAGGGATTGAAATCAAGAGAGAATTCTTTTCAAAATTTTAATTGATTGATCAAAATTCCACAACTGCTTCACAAATTACAACAATTTGCAACAATTAGCACATTTTCACTCTCCCTCAGCACTGGTTTTTCTCATTTGAACTCAAACCTTCTAATTTTCTCTAACAAATTGCCACAAATTACCACAAACTGAACATTGACAAATTTTCTCCTTTCATTTCAGTGCACCGGTCATATATAGAACACGTCACTCTCTTTTACTCATGTTAGCCGCTCAGTTTAGCCACACGTTGCAAAGCTGGGAGCTCTCCTTCTTTATTTTGTCGCTCCGAGAATTTCGTTGGGCCCGGCTAGTAAAACATCCTAAATGAGCTTGGCGACGAACGTGTCAAATGTGAGAAAAAAACAGCTTAAATCTGAGAGATGTTCTCCACACGGCTTCTATAACGTTGCATCCGGGTGGTTTCATGTTAAGAGTAATTGTGTAAATTTGCAGACTCTTGTCCTTTTTAAACTGTCTGGAAAATAATATTCGGAAAGTTATTATCGAGTTGTAGGTATATGCAACGTTCGCAAGAATGCTGTCGTTCTACAGTACTTTTGAGAAGCCTGCTAGCACCCCAATGTTTTGCAAGAAAAAGGGAAACGATAAACACAGTAAATAATCCAAATCCAAATTTTAAAAGGACTTACAAATTTGTTATAACGATGAACACAAAGCTTCAAAAATTTGGAAAATTCAAACGACTCATTTCGAATTATATTTTTTTGTGAATCCGAGCAAGGCATAGTGAAATCAGCTAGTACTTACTTGATAAAATAAACGTGGGCAGTATTCGGCTGTGAAAGTGACAAATTTTTATTTTTTACGCGAATCAATAATAATCGAGCAAAAGAAAGCATCACATCGGCTCAAATCCTGCCATGACATGGCAATCAACAATCAAATGTAAAATTCATCACAAGTCTGTTATTGACACTCGTAGATGAGATCAACCACACTCAAGCGGCCAGGGCATATATTATATTACAAGCCATTAACCCCGGTAGTTGACCACCTGGGACCAAACAGGGGGCCGATCGGCGCTGAAGAGAAGCAAAAAAAAAAAAATAAACGGGCACTGAAAAGTTGAGAGCGTAATTTTAGCCTTAGATAATCGTCATCTCCGATGGACGTACGTCGTTCGGTTTCGTTTCGATTGAATTCACTTTGAAGTGCATCTGATCACCCCCCGGTCGTGTGGATTAGCTGGCGGTGATTGCAAAAATTGCCACGGAAAAGTGCCAAGACGATCGAAGTTTGTACGCTACGTATCCGGGGCAGGACACCCGGGCAGCCGCTCCGGTAAACCTAATTGTCTGTGAGGCTGCCATGGTGGCAATCAATGATCAATACAGTACAATTTACTCTGACAGAGTAGGCAGACACTCAAACATCGTATTATCGAACGCGGCACAGTGGGAAATAGTTTCTTTTTGAATACCTAATTTTCTTTTAAAAATTTTCTTTCTACCGCTCTTTTGCATCACTTTTTATCCGATTTCTTTTGTTTTGTTTTTTCAATGTATCTTACGTTACTTTTAGATTTTTCATTTTAGTAGTGATATGGAATCAATGGCCGGTTTTCCTCTACGGACACGAGACATGGATATTGCTCGAGGAGGGCCTGCGCACACTCGGTGATAAGAACCATCTTTGGCGGCGTGCAGGAGAACGAAGTGTGGAGGCGAAGGATGAACCACGAGCTCACACGACTCTACGGCGAACCCAGTATCCAGAAGGTGGTGAAGGCTAGACGGATACGCTAAGCAAGACATTTTGCGAGAATTCCGGACGACTGTCTTGCAAAACAGATGTTCCCTGCCAATTCGGTAGGAACAAAACGAGCAGGAGCGCAACGAGAGAGGTGCTTAGACCAAGTGAAGCGTGATCTGGCGCATGTGGATTCCCGAGAAGTGAGAGAACGGTTGCCATGGACCGAGTGGATTGGATGAATGATTGGGAATGCAGACGCGGTCCAATGAGAGGGGGGTTAGTGGGGTGATCACCACCCCCTCCCCCCAAGTCGAAAAAACCCGTAAAAAATATACGAAAATGCTCAAACTTCATAAAAATTTAGAACTTTCAAAAAAATTTTCACTCCGTGGGAGCGTTTCTCAAACAACTTGCTGTCAATTTTTTCATTGGGGTGATTAATTTTCCAATAGGCACTTCAGAAGCGTAAGACTTCTTCTGGCAGCCTTACTTTCATATCTTTCTTTAAACATTGTAACTTTTATTTAATGTTAAAACTTTTAACCTCAATTTTTTTTTAGAAGAAAAAAAACAAAGAAGTTTATTCAGGATTGCGTACCACTTTTGTTCTACGAATAACTTTATCGTTTAGGAAACAATTTTTACATTTGTCTCCAAAAATTGCATAGCTACATGGGCTTAATGACTTAATTTCAGTATAAACTTTTTCGGTTGCAAGTTGAAACCATTTAACATATTTGTTGATTCAATGTCGTTTTTTATTCGAACCCCGCCTTAAAACGTGTTTTATATTTCTCTTTTTTAAGGTCCATTTCCAGTTTTCTCATGCTAAGGGTTTATTAGATGTAGCTTTATGACAACTGCTTGATAAAAACAGTTGCCATTAGTATGGATTGCTAGATTATCACATTTTGAATCATTCTGCGCAAAAAGTAAATTAAAATTAGTATAGGCTTGGCTTAAATGACGATTGTAGTAAACTCCGTGTACAAGCGGGTTGAGAGGGTTAATAAAATTCAATTTAAGATATTTTTTTATTAGGTTACAAATCTTAAACAAATATGTAAAACATAGAAACACAACAATTTTTTTTCAATTATTTTACCTTTGGCTGTGATGATTTAAATAGGTAATAAATTAAATACCTTGAAATAAAGGGTATCAATTTGTTTTTTTTTTTTCCTTTGGATTACCTTTTAAAAAATTTCATCAATATCATTAAAATACACTTTTGATAGGAAGTCCCGGTTTTGACTGAAAGCTTAATTATGACAATTTAACTGGGAAGATAATTTCAATTCAGAAATGCATTTAAACTTTAGAATCACACAAGAAGTTTTGAGATGTCCACAACGCAAAAGTCTAAGGTCACATTTTACGCTAACTCTTCGATTGCTTTCCTCCTTCCATTTTCATCTCTATCAAAGACCCATTCTACGGTGACGTCACACATTTGTTTGAGCAATGTTCCAGTAAACCATGTATAAAATATTATTTAAATAACGTACTAATCTTAATGGTACATATATCAATTTATTCAGAACTTAAAGCATTACATTTTGATATTAAAAGTGTATTTCTCTATAAAATAGTGAATGGAGCCGTTACGCATACGCCACAATTTGCCCGTTTTAGATTTTCTAAAAATTTCACATTTTGACAAATTACTTTTAAAGAGTGTATTTTTTTCTGAAAATTCTGAAAAATAAGAACTGCCGAAATGCTGAGTGGTTGCCTGGAATGTGTCCTAACTAGAATTATTCGATCTTTAGGAAAAGATCGATCTCCAAGATTGATTCAGATGGGCGGTTGAAGGATCGATTCACCTTATAATCGAAGCTTAAGGATCGATATCTAATTTATCGATCTTATCCATTTTTATCAAGAAAAAGAACATTTTGTTGAATTAGGGATAAAAAAGAACAAGAAGTTTCAAAGATGCGTTAAACTTCTATCGCTGGTTAAAACAAATGCATATAAACGCTTTAATTGGGGTACTCAATATATTGAATAATTTCAAACAATTACTCTGGTGCATATATTTTGAGCCAATCAAATTAAACAATAAAAAATGATCATTGTTGTTTATTTTTATCAAAAGTTGCATTTAAGGTTTTATTCAGTTCTAAATATTTACAAGATCAAAGAAAAATCATAATCCGAAATCAAAATGAAAATATCGTAACAAAATTTAGATTTCAGAAGCGAGTATACGGATTGGAAAAAAAGAATAGAATTCTGATTTAATTATCATACTTCAGATCTTGAATTATGATCAGTCATCATTTAAAAAAAAAGTTATGAAACTCAAAAATGAGTAATATCATAAATTTATATGTGCGTATTCGTTTTAACTTTAAATTTCATAATGCCATCCGATATACCGTTAACTGGGGGAACTTTGATCAACATGAAATTTTTGCAGATTATCATCATTTTCTATGTATAAAGTTGAAATATCTGAAAACTGTTGACTACGTTTGAAAGCCTGTAAATTGAGTTACAAATGAGCTAAATTTCGTTTTTATTAGAATACTAGCTGATCCGGTGTGCTTTGCTACACCTTTCAAAATCGAATGATGTGTTCAGAATTTATTCAAATTTTTATTGTTTTGTTTGCATTATTTTAAATCAAATTATAACGTAAATCATAAGCAACCGCTATAAAATGAGAGCAACACAATACAATTTCTCGTATTGAAATACGATCCCATGCCAAATTGGGTTTTATTTGCGTTGTAAATTCTTCAGTTATGCATAAACTTGAAAGGAAGTACCATCCCTTCCGTTATCCTCATTGAATGGAGGGGTGAGAACTTAATATTCATAAAAGTATTTTTTGAACTCAAATGCTTTTGGATACCAAATTTTATTTCATTTGCTCTATTAATTCTCGAGTTATGCAAAAAAATTGTATGGAAGCCCCCCCTTTCCACCTTTTCCATCTTTGCGCTGAAAAAAGTTTGGGCTTCAATTTAAAATAGAAACATTTCTCGTATCCAAATACCCTCACATGCCAAATATGGTTCAATTTGCTCGATCAGCTCTCCAGTTATACTGGAAATTGTAAGGGAGATCTTTTCTCTCCCTTTTCATCCACCTTTAAGAAGGAGTGAGGGATACCAAATATTCAAAGAAGCATTTCTTGTACACAAATATTGTTCCATGCAAAATTTGGTTCTATTTGCTGTTGTAGTTCTTGAGTTATGACGAAAAAATTGTATGAAACTCCCCTACCTCTTTCCTTTCTCCACGTTGGAAGAAGGAAGGGGTCTCAAACAATCCTTAGAACATGTCACGTTCGCAAATACCTGCTCATGCCACTATTGGTTCCATTTGGTTAATTAGTTTTTGAGTTATGTAAAAAAATATAAAAGAGGCCCCCACCCCCCTTTATATCTCCCTACTGGAAAGAGGGATGGGTCTCAAAAAATCATTGAAATATTTTTCGTATCCAAATACCTTCCTGGGTCAAATTTGGTTCCAATTGTTTTATTAGTTTTTGAATTATGTAAAAAAATATGAAAGAGGCCCCTCCCCCTTTCAACTGCAAAGAGAGAGGGGTCCCAAATAATCATAGAAATATTTTCCGTGTCAAGATACCTTCCCATGCCAAATTTGGTTCCAAAATCTTGATTAGTTTTCGAGTTATATGAAAAATTGTAAGGTAGCCCCCCTCCCCCTTCCTATCCCCCAACTGAAAGGAGGAAGGGGTACCTAATATTCATTAAAATATTCCCAGTTCCCAAATACCACCTCATGCCAAATTTGGTTTTATTTGCGATGTAAATTCTTGAGTTCTGCATAAACTGGAAAGGAAGTATCAACCCCCTTCCATTCGCCCCATTGAATGGACCGGTGAGAACTAAATAATCATAAAAGTATTTTTTGTACTCAAAAAATTTTTGATGCCAAATTTTATATTATTTGCTCTATTAATTCCCAAGTTATGCAAAACAAATGTATGGTAGCCCCCCTTTCCCCTTTATATCTTTCCGCTGAAAAAGGTGGGGCTTCAATTTAAAATAGAAACATTTCTCGTATCCAAATATGCTCACATGCCAAATACGGTTCAAATTTGCTCGATCAAATCCCCAGTTATACTGAAAATTGTAAGGGAGACCTCTTCTCCCCCTTTTCATTCACCTTTTTAAAGGATTGAGGGCTACCAAATATTCAAAGAAGCATTTCTCGTACCCAAATATCGTTCCATGACAAATTTGGTTCCATTTGCTGTTGTAGTTCTTGAGTTATGCAGTAAAAATTGTATGAAATTTCCCTCCCTCTTTCCTTTCTCCCGCTGAAAGAAGGAAGGGGTCTCAAACAATCCTTAGAACATGTCACGTTCCCAAATACCCACCCATGCCAAATTTGGTTCCATTTGCTTGATAAGTATTTGAGTTATGTAAAAATTAAAAAGAGGGCCCCTCCCCCCTTTATATCTCCCTACTGGAAAGAGGGAGGGGTTTCAAATAATCATAGAAATATTTTTCGTATCCAAATACCTTCCCATGCCAAATTTTGTTCCATTTGCTTTATAAGTTTTTGAGTTATGTAAAAAAATATGGAAAAGGCCCCTCCCCCTTTCAACTGCAAAAAGGGAAGGGTCTCAAATAATCATTGAAATATTTTTCGTATCAAAATAACTTCTCATGCCAAATTTGGTTCAAATATCTTGAATAATTTTCGAGTTATATGATAAATTGCAAGGTAGCTTCCCTCCCCCCTTCCTATCACCCCACTGAGAGGAGGGAGGGGTACCTATTATTCATTGAAATATTCTCCGTTCCCAAATACCACCCCATGCCAAATTTGATACCATTTGCTTGATTGGTTTTCGAGTAATGCTAAAATTTGTCTTTTGTTTGGGAGGCCCCTCCCCCCTTCCTGTAAGGGGGAGGGGTCCCAAACCATAATAGGAACCTTCCCCGGCCTCCAATACCCCCACCTGCCAAGTTTCACGTAAATCGGTTCAGTAGTTTCTGAGTCTATAGGGAACAGACAGAAAGACAGACAGACAGACAGACAGACAGACAGACAGACAGACAGACAGACAGACAGACAGACAGACAGACAGACAGACAGACAGACAGACAGACAGACAGACAGACAGACAGACAGACAGACAGACAGACAGACAGACAGACAGACAGACAGACAGACAGACAGACAGACAGACAGACAGACAGACAGACAGACAGACAGACAGACAGACAGACAGACAGACAGACAGACAGACAGACAGACAGACAGACAGACAGACAGACAGACAGACAGACAGACAGACAGACAGACAGACAGACAGACAGACAGACAGACAGACAGACAGACAGACAGACAGACAGACAGACAGACAGACAGACAGACAGACAGACAGACAGACAGACAGACAGACAGACAGACAGACAGACAGACAGACAGACAGACAGACAGACAGACAGACAGACAGACAGACAGACAGACAGACAGACAGACAGACAGACAGACAGACAGACAGACAGACAGACAGACAGACAGACAGACAGACAGACAGACAGACAGACAGACAGACAGACAGACAGACAGACAGACAGACAGACAGACAGACAGACAGACAGACAGACAGACAGACAGACAGACAGACAGACAGACAGACAGACAGACAGACAGACAGACAGACAGACAGACAGACAGACAGACAGACAGACAGACAGACAGACAGACAGACAGACAGACAGACAGACAGACAGACAGACAGACAGACAGACAGACAGACAGACAGACAGACAGACAGACAGACAGACAGACAGACAGACAGACAGACAGACAGACAGACAGACAGACAGACAGACAGACAGACAGACAGACAGACAGACAGACAGACAGACAGACAGACAGACAGACAGACAGACAGACAGACAGACAGACAGACAGACAGACAGACAGACAGACAGACAGACAGACAGACAGACAGACAGACAGACAGACAGACAGACAGACAGACAGACAGACAGACAGACAGACAGACAGACAGACAGACAGACAGACAGACAGACAGACAGACAGACAGACAGACAGACAGACAGACAGACAGACAGACAGACAGACAGACAGACAGACAGACAGACAGACAGACAGACAGACAGACAGACAGACAGACAGACAGACAGACAGACAGACAGACAGACAGACAGACAGACAGACAGACAGACAGACAGACAGACAGACAGACAGACAGACAGACAGACAGACAGACAGACAGACAGACAGACAGACAGACAGACAGACAGACAGACAGACAGACAGACAGACAGACAGACAGACAGACAGACAGACAGACAGACAGACAGACAGACAGACAGACAGACAGACAGACAGACAGACAGACAGACAGACAGACAGACAGACAGACAGACAGACAGACAGACAGACAGACAGACAGACAGACAGACAGACAGACAGACAGACAGACAGACAGACAGACAGACAGACAGACAGACAGACAGACAGACAGACAGACAGACAGACAGACAGACAGACAGACAGACAGACAGACAGACAGACAGACAGACAGACAGACAGACAGACAGACAGACAGACAGACAGACAGACAGACAGACAGACAGACAGACAGACAGACAGACAGACAGACAGACAGACAGACAGACAGACAGACAGACAGACAGACAGACAGACAGACAGACAGACAGACAGACAGACAGACAGACAGACAGACAGACAGACAGACAGACAGACAGACAGACAGACAGACAGACAGACAGACAGACAGACAGACAGACAGACAGACAGACAGACAGACAGACAGACAGACAGACAGACAGACAGACAGACAGACAGACAGACAGACAGACAGACAGACAGACAGACAGACAGACAGACAGACAGACAGACAGACAGACAGACAGACAGACAGACAGACAGACAGACAGACAGACAGACAGACAGACAGACAGACAGACAGACAGACAGACAGACAGACAGACAGACAGACAGACAGACAGACAGACAGACAGACAGACAGACAGACAGACAGACAGACAGACAGACAGACAGACAGACAGACAGACAGACAGACAGACAGACAGACAGACAGACAGACAGACAGACAGACAGACAGACAGACAGACAGACAGACAGACAGACAGACAGACAGACAGACAGACAGACAGACAGACAGACAGACAGACAGACAGACAGACAGACAGACAGACAGACAGACAGACAGACAGACAGACAGACAGACAGACAGACAGACAGACAGACAGACAGACAGACAGACAGACAGACAGACAGACAGACAGACAGACAGACAGACAGACAGACAGACAGACAGACAGACAGACAGACAGACAGACAGACAGACAGACAGACAGACAGACAGACAGACAGACAGACAGACAGACAGACAGACAGACAGACAGACAGACAGACAGACAGACAGACAGACAGACAGACAGACAGACAGACAGACAGACAGACAGACAGACAGACAGACAGACAGACAGACAGACAGACAGACAGACAGACAGACAGACAGACAGACAGACAGACAGACAGACAGACAGACAGACAGACAGACAGACAGACAGACAGACAGACAGACAGACAGACAGACAGACAGACAGACAGACAGACAGACAGACAGACAGACAGACAGACAGACAGACAGACAGACAGACAGACAGACAGACAGACAGACAGACAGACAGACAGACAGACAGACAGACAGACAGACAGACAGACAGACAGACAGACAGACAGACAGACAGACAGACAGACAGACAGACAGACAGACAGACAGACAGACAGACAGACAGACAGACAGACAGACAGACAGACAGACAGACAGACAGACAGACAGACAGACAGACAGACAGACAGACAGACAGACAGACAGACAGACAGACAGACAGACAGACAGACAGACAGACAGACAGACAGACAGACAGACAGACAGACAGACAGACAGACAGACAGACAGACAGACAGACAGACAGACAGACAGACAGACAGACAGACAGACAGACAGACAGACAGACAGACAGACAGACAGACAGACAGACAGACAGACAGACAGACAGACAGACAGACAGATAGACAGACAGACAGACAGACAGACAGACAGACAGACAGATAGACAGACAGACAGACAGACAGACAGACAGACAGACAGACAGACAGACAGACAGACAGACAGACAGACAGACAGACAGACAGACAGACAGACAGACAGACAGACAGACAGACAGACAGACAGACAGACAGACAGACAGACAGACAGACAGACAGACAGACAGACAGACAGACAGACAGACAGACAGACAGACAGACAGACAGACAGACAGACAGACAGACAGACAGACAGACAGACAGACAGACAGACAGACAGACAGACAGACAGACAGACAGACAGACAGACAGACAGACAGACAGACAGACAGACAGACAGACAGACAGACAGACAGACAGACAGACAGACAGACAGACAGACAGACAGACAGACAGACAGACAGACAGACAGACAGACAGACAGACAGACAGACAGACAGACAGACAGACAGACAGACAGACAGACAGACAGACAGACAGACAGACAGACAGACAGACAGACAGACAGACAGACAGACAGACAGACAGACAGACAGACAGACAGACAGACAGACAGACAGACAGACAGACAGACAGACAGAAATTCATTGTTATATATATATAGATTTTTAACAATACTCAAAATATAAATTAAAAATCATAAAATATCTGGTTTTTTGAAGGCTCACTAACAAACATCTCTCCTGATCAAATTTGAGCATTCAGGAGCAAATGGGTTGTTTTATGCGACTTTTTTCTTTTGTTTATTTTCAGTTTAAGTGTTATTTTTATGGTCATTTGATGATAATTTCTAGATATTAAAAAAAAGGTCATTTCCCATGAAAAAGCGCGAATAAAAATATCTAAAAACCCTATGAAATGGTTAAGTTTGAAGAAAAAAAAAAGAACATGGGAACAGTACGAGGACTTAGGGAATTCCATGAAGTTAAAATTTTATTTGTTTTCGAGGCCAAAAAATATTGGGAAATGTTTATAATTTTTGCCCCTTAATGTATGCAACAACATTGTCCATCTTTCGAGCATTTTTGTTTTAAAAAAAAACGTTGAATCCTTCAATTGCGTCCAAACAATAAATTACTGTTATCGATGTTTTGAGCCTTCTGTGCTGAATGGCATCAAAACAATAAATTTGAAGATGTTGAGATACGTAAAAACCTTACTGATCAAACCCAAGTAACAATTTTAGCTTTATTATGGTCAGCAAAGTTTCGTTTGGACTATCGCATTAATCTTCATAAAAAGCTAAAGCGCATTCTATAACATCACCTGGACTCTAATAAAGCCAAAATCAGGCTATTTGGCCCTACCCTAGAAACGTCATCAAGACATATAATTGTTGGTCATCAATGTTGGTCACCAAAGCTTTTAAAAAGCTATTATAAAACATGTTAGAAATTTTTGTTTTTTTCGGTTCTGTCAGTTCTCGGAGTTTTTTTTTTATTTTTTCCAGCAACCATAATGGTTGATGAATGATGATTGCATTATTCAGATATGATCTGGTAAAATTAATAGCTAAAAAAAACCAATGTTTTAACCATATATTGAGCTTCTTTTCTACTGCCAGTCAAGATTTTAGGTAAAATGTATATGAAATAGTAACTTAAAATAAATGCGCCTCGTCAAATCTGATGGTCAATCATGATGGAATTGATGGAAAAAGGCCTGAATTTTTTTTTTTCCAATGCTTGCATTGTGAATCCATCAACATGGCGTCATTTTGTGCCCTTCGATTTTGCAACCAACATGGCGTGAGTCAATTCATAGTTTTATTATGGTTTAATGATGACCCCAAAAAAGCTACGATTTGACGTTTCTCTCGCAAGCCAACCAATTACACGCTAAGGTTGAGCTCCTCATTTCTGAGTTGTTAATCATTAGTACAGTAAATGAGGACAGACTTTTTGAATGAAAAGGGATTGGTATTGAATGACCCGTGGAATAAATCATAAGTTGAAGTCAAATTTCGTTGTCTGACGCCATCTTGAAATCCAAGATGGCGGATTCCGCTGAACTTTAAAATGGTGTAAATGACTTGAAATCGCATGAAACCCCAACAAAATGGGTATCGGGTGAAAGGGCTAAACGAGTAGAAGTCGAATTTCGCTATCAGATGCCATCTTGAAATCCAAGATGGCGGCATCCGCTCAACTTTTAATGCTTAGTGCTGACAAAAAGTCGCATAAAACCACCACTATACGGGTATTGAATGAAAAGACTAAGCTAAAAGATGTCGATTTTTTTTCTTTCCGACGCCATATTGGAATCCAAGATGGCAGCTTCCACTGAATTTAAAATGCTGTTGATCAATGAAAATCGCTTGAACACAACTTTTTTTCATGTAATACTTCATTAAAACTACTATTTTAAGACAATTTAGATCATTTAAAATCACTTTTATTATTTTTTCATTATGTGTCTTATGCATTTAGAACTTTTCTTGTTTTGTTTATAGTTTTTGATTTTTTTTTTGCCATTTATGTAATTCTATTATTCCTATCATGCTATTATGTCTAAATTGTATTGGTCTTATTCTAGCGAAAACTATAAGGTTATGTTGTTTCTGTTAACCGTCTGATTTAGGCACATGTGCCAAATTCGATGTTGCCAAAAACGAACGGGTCTGTATTGTGGTGGTTTTTGTGGGATTTTCAGTCACTTACAGATTTTCAGAGAAACGCGAAAAGAGATATTTGACTTCTATCATTTAGCCTATATTGGGTGCTAAATACAATATATTTAGGAGTTTCATGCTATTTTCATTCATTTACAGTATTTTTAAGTTCAGCTGAAGCCACCATCCTGGATTTCAAAATAGCGTCAGAATGCAAAAATAAACTTTTTTTAGCTTATCCCAATTGACAAATACCCATATTTTGAAGGTTTCATGCGATATTCAATGATTTAGAGCATTTTTAAAGTTTAAAGAAAGCTGCCATCTTGGATTTCAAGATGGCGTAAGATAGCAGTATTCGACTTCTACTCGTTAAGCCCTTTCACCCACTACCAATTTGGGTTTCATGTCATTTTAAGTCATTCACTACATTTTAAAGTTTAGCGGAAGCCGCCATCTTGGATTTCAAGATGGCGTCAGATAGCGAAATTCAACTTCTACCGGTTGATTTCTTTCAACTTATACCCCTATAATATAGGGTTTCTGCGATTTTCAGTCTTTTACAGTATTTTCAAGTTGAGTGGTAGCCGCCATCTTCGATTTAAGATGGCGACGGGCAACGAAATTTGACTTCTACTCGTTTATTACTTTCACCTAATAACCATATTGTGAAGGTTTCACGATATTTTCAGTAATTTACAGCTTTCAAAATAAAAGCGGAAACCGCCATCTTGAATTAATGATGGCGTCAAGCAACATTTTTTTCCTACTATTTGGGCCCTTTCACTCAATACTCATATTGTAAAGATATTCATACCACTTTCGGTGATTTCAAGTTTTAAAAGATGTATTTTTTTAATTTTAACTCAAAACCAACATGCATAACTTACCAAAAATGTGTAAAAATGGGAGTTCCAATTCAAATATGTGCTATCTAATCTGAGCGTGTCCTGTTCTGACATCTTGATCGAGAACTGTCACTAAGTTTTATGGCGGTTTAATAATCAGGCACTGAGTGCTATTATAGAACATGCAAAAGAAAGCTTGGAGCAAACTTCTAAGTTTGTGTTTTATTATAGTTTAAAAAGAGCATTCATAACTCTTTCAAAATAACTAAAATAGTATGTTTAATAAAAGTTTTATTAGCGTTTTCAAAACCATCTGAAAACATATGGTCGAAAAAAAAAATATAAGCATTCTGCATGACCGTAATAAAACCGTCATAAAACGAGCTGCACAAAAAAATGCCATAATTAAACCATAATAAAACTTCCTAATGCTAGTTGGCATAATCTGTGTTACTTGGGTAAGTTACCCCGAAACTCGAAATCTGGTTTTGTAACAAACATTTAATTATAACCACCAATGTCGATCGATTTTACTGCAAGCAATGATCATGTTTAATACTCCTCACCTCAGTAAGGGTTTTAAAGCTTTTAGATATTTAGAAAAAGTTCCCCCAGTTTACGGTACCTTATTTAAATAATCATATTTTGAATTTGGTTTCCGAACTCGGCTTAAATTTAAGATACATACCAATCATCAATTCAAATCATTCCCACAATGGTAATTTAAATTGAAAGTTATAATCCAGTTTCAGATTTGACAAAAAAGTTTTATTTTTGGCAAGAGAACAGCTATTTTAGTGCATATGTTTCAATAACTGTTCCAAAAGGTTTTGGCATCATGAAACATTCCGTCAGATTTTGTCAACCACCTCTATTTAGTTTTGGTCCTATGGCTAGAAAAATTCTATAACTTAGCAGTTTTTCATGAACTGTAGCTCAATGAAATAAAAAATCTACATAAAAACTAGAAACCGATTAAAAATATCTATATTTATTATCTTGAATTTTATGAAGGATCAAGATTTTGCCTGAACGAATTTCAGAGATACAATGCTTTTGTTAGAGGAAAAAAAATAATTTGAAAATTTTAAGACAATTCAATTGAAAATGATATAACTTTTTCATTTCTGACATCACAAAAGAGCGGTTTGAAGTTTTTAATATTAATGGTTTTAATTTATTTAACATCTATTTAGAAGACTGCAAAACCTTTTATCTTCAATGAAATCTGAGATTCATTTTGGTTTAAAATTTCTATGTATTTCGATCAAAATCCTGAATTTCCATGGAAATGTTTAAAAAAAATCATAGTGAAAGGTTATGTTACTTTTTCTGAGAAGTCAAAATTGTTCACCCATTTTATTTGTAGTCATCGAGAAAGTTGATCATTTTATCAAAACCCATATTTTCAATGTTTTAGTTACATTAAACAGTTTTTTTTTTTCAAAAAAAAAAATGTGTGAATTTTTGAACAGTCCCAAATTAGTTAAAATCATTGAAATTTTTTTTAATTTTTTTCTAAAACATCGAAGAATATGGAAAATTTTCAAAAAAATGTGAACATAATTATCCATTTTATTCAAAATATTTACCCTCTTTATTGGAAAATTGTTACTATTTAAAACAAATGATTCAAATTTCAAACCATTCGATTCAGATTTAATGAAGTTCTAAAAAATATATAGTATAGAATGAAATTTAGATTAAGAAATCAAATTCTTGAACTACAAAACACAATGAGAAATATATTTAAGAATTGACTTAAAACAACATGATATTTTCGAATCATCATTCTGAAAAATGTAACAGGATAAATAAGTGTTTTAAAATCAGTTTTAAGTTTACAATTATTATCAAAATATAATCTCAAATATTTGTTTCTCAAACGTTAAATCGTTGCGAAATAAAAATCATTTTAATTTCGTTTCGATTAACATTCGTTGATATGAAGAAGCTCATGACAAATAAATAATTGAAAAGTTTCTTAAAAATTTCTTCTATTCAACAACTGGTGAATCATTTTCATTTGTAAAATGACATTTATAACAAAAGTTTTCTTAATAAGCTCATAAAGTCTTTCTGGTATACAAAATACAAAAATCAGCTTTTATCAATATTCTCTCATACGGAAAGTTATAGATTCGCAGATTGAAGTTGTTTGAAGAATTATCAAAAAAATAGGTCGAAAAGATTAAAATTAACTCTCCAATTTTGAAATTTCTCATAATATTTCAAACTAAGTTCTATGAGATCATATTGATAGAAAAGGGGCTACACACTGTATCATCACTTCCCCATTAATCTTTCAAAATGGACGATTAAAGCTGATGTCTTTTAAAAATGGGACAGTAACGAATGCGTGTATCTCGAAAACAATTCGTTTGATCGAAATACTTTCTATGAAGGAAATGAAGGTAATCTAATGATAATTCATGAAAAAATTTAAAAAAAAACGTGTTTTGCAAGAAAAATGTCTACTTTATTCTTAGTATCTCCCATCCGATGGCGCACACTATTTTTAGTCGTGATATTGATCAGTTTTTCCAATTTTTACCTTGTCTAACCTGTATTCTAGATGGCTGCATTCTCCTTCTTCAATTTCGGCTACTTGGCACTCCATTTTTTCTCTTTTGAAAGAGAGTGGGGGCAATTTAGTGAATACAACTGTTCCGAAATAAACAAAACTTGATTATTTTTGAGCCACTTAAATGCGTTTTCAATGGAATTTCTGCTGGCAAAACCAGACAATTACAAAGTTAAACCATCACGATAATAATATTAAAGTATAATCGGTTAGTATAGATCGTAAGTTTCGAACTATGCATAACAGATTACTCCACCTAACCACGAGCAGACATGTAATGGGATTCAAACACTGGAATTTGTTTGATATAGAGTTTTTGATAAGTTTTGTCGTCCATCAGACATTAACGATCTACACTTAGTTTTTTGCGTATTCAAATTTAAAAGCTCTTGTATGAGAACTCTTTTAAGGTTAAGGGGTCATTAATAAACATTATTATTATTATTATTATTGTATGAGACTTGACTTCCTTGATGACCCTTAACCGTAGATTTTGATCACGTGCTTCACTACAATGCTTGATTTGAACTTTGTGGACATTTTTAACAGTGTTTGCATACTTTTCCACCACTCACACACGGTAGTTATTTGAATAATCAACGGTTTTGTAAGCTATAAATTTGACAATGATGGTTTTTGAAGGAAACTGTGCAAAACATTTTTTTTCTTTTGCATCGTAATATCTCAAAAACGCGTGAATTGAAAATTTTGAAAAAAAAAACTGGTCGGTTAGTAATTTTCACAGGCAGCAAAATGCTGTCAAAATTTTGAATATTCGACTAAATGTGCTATCAGCAAAAGAAAGTGTCCCATTTCTAAAAGAACTAAGCTTTATTCACGAGACCATAATTTTTTTTGGTGAGTTTTGGAAATTTGTAAATTTACCATTCTTCACCATTTAAAAAACTTGTAGACATGTAACATCTCTAATCGAAATGATATCAAACAACACTTGTCATGGTAAGCAAAAGGCTATTTTTTCAATTTTCCAAATAACTTTTTTTTTCAATTCATTATTACAACAAAAAAAAAATGAATTTTTTGTTGCTTTTATGCAACAAGTCAGGATTTGGTTGTTAAAGAAGTAAAAATAATTAGTAGATTGTTTGATATTTGGATAACAAAAATTTTTCTTATTTGTGTCCCAATTGACTTTCATGTCCCTAAAGTCTGTTTCTTGTCTGTTTATTGTAGCGCCCCTAGTTGTCACATCGCGAATCTATTGACAGTGTTTGATCCGGAAGGTTTGTTTACTTATATCGTTTTTTTTCTCCTGGGGGCAACCCAGGGGCAACCTAGGTTCGTTTTAACTGCTGTCATCGTGCTCATTTATTGCTCTAGAGGCAACCTAGTTTCGCTCGAAAAGCAGACGGAGTCACCCTGAGAATAAAGTCAGTTTTGTGAGAAGTTCACCAATACTCTCAACGTTGTTGTCAAAACATTAAACAGCTGTTTAGGGCTGAAAGCAAAACAGTAAAAATAATGAACGGGAAAATGGTTATTGCCGCGATTTTGAACCTCTCAGCCAAGCAAAATCGTACTATCTGCGGTCCATAATGCAATCCGGACACGAAAAAAGGCAATCCGGATGTGAAGAACCGAGTGAAGAAATCCAGAAGGGAGAACAAAATGACAGCTGCATGTAAAGATTGCGCTTGTTCTCACGCACACCTACGTATGGAATAACTAGAAAACCGAAAGCCGTTTTTTTTATTCTTACGGATCCAGAACCAAATTCGGAAACAAAAAAAATACGCCATTAGTGGTGAAAATTTCATCAAGATAGAAGCAGTCTGTCAAAAGTTATCGGCGATGGAACGCGAAAGGCAAGGGAAAATTCTGCACACTCACTTAGAGAAACCGACGTGGTCAGGGGTAAAGATCGCGAAATTGCTGAAATATCCAAAATTGACTGTTAATTCGGTGCTACAACGTTACCGGGAGACCCTTACCGTGGATCGAGCAAATCAAACCAGGCGTAAAAGTGAAACATATGACTGGAAGCTGCGAACAAAGGTAATTCGATCAGTTCACAATAACCCTGGAATCTCCTTGCGTGATTTGGCGAAAAAGTTCAAGACAAACCACAGTACAGCTCGACGAATTTGTTTGCGAGAAGGCTTGCGGTCGTATTACGCAAGCAAACACCTCAACAGGATGCTGAAACAAAATCTGGTTGCTAAAACCAGGGCAAGGAAGTTGTACGAGAAAGTGTTGACCAAGTACAACGGATGCATTTTGATGGACGACGAAACTTACGTCAAAATGGATTTTGGACAAATACCAAAGTAACAAATTTTACCTTGCGAAGCGTAAAGGGAATGTTGCGGGTAGATTCAAGTTTGTTTTTGCAAATAAATTTGCTCGTAAGTTGATGATTTGGCAAGTTGTGGGAAGAAGACAAAGATTTTCATCACTGGGGACACAATGTATGGAAATGTTTACAAAGAAGAATGTCTCCAGAAGAGGGTTTTGCCATTCATTCGGTCCCACAAAGGTTCGGTTAAGTTCTGGCCGGACGTGGCAAGCTGCCACTACAGCCGGAATGTCGTTAAGTGGTATAAGGAGAACAAGATCGATTTTGTTGAAAAAAGTATCAATCCACCAAACTGTCCGGATTTTCGTCCCATCGAGAAATAATGGGCAATAGTTAAAGTAAACTGAAGAAATGTGGTAGAACCATGAAAAAAAACCCGCTCAAATGGAAAAGTGGTGGAACAAGATGGCGAATGAGGTTACCAGCAGTACTGTGCAGAAAATGATGGGTGGTATCACAAAAAAAGTTCGAAAATTCATCCGAAAAGCTGACGAATGATTTTTATGTATTTTTCCTTAAAGTGCAATAAAAACCCTACAAAATGAAATTTTTACTTTTTTTGTACGTTATTTTTTGCGGAGAAATGATCTATTTTATCCGACCAGATTCTATGTGAAACAGACTTTATTCATTCCATTTTAAGTTATTTTATTTTGAAGTAATGAACGGTATTGTGTAGCCCTGCTAATGAAACCCTAAATTCGTACGAAACCCTAAACCCAATTTTTCATGGCATTTTTCATCAATTATTTAACAATATGTTTATTTATTTCTCACACTGTGCGTGTGGTTACGAATTGATCAGATATTTACGCTAATACGATTTCGGTTTTTTCTTTCTTTCGTTATTCTCTTTAGACCACAAACCGAAGATCGAACATATGTATGAAGTACGTACGGCACTACAAACTGGTCAACAATCACAGTACAGATTCCCATGAGGTCCGGATCAGACCTGCAGCAGCGCCAATTGGCCACGGGCAGCGGCAAGTCGGCAGCCGGATCTAGATGACATGATGACGATGTGCGGCGGCCAGCAGCGGTGAGTGAAAGTGAAAGAAGTGACTTACTCCGGGTCTCGTGTGCATGAGCAGCGAAAATGAAACTATTAAAATTGCTCAAACGTACAGTTAACATATTCATAATCGCAACACGCACGGCACAGTCGAGATGGGCGGAGTATCTCGATGTAGTTGGGTGACAAAAAATAAAACCGAAATTAACCAACCGTCATCCCCGGGCAAAACGTCAAAGCAACCCAACCACCTCCCCCTCCCAATCGCTACCGCCCCCTTCAATTGGGGAAAATATTTAAGATGGGTGACCGAAGATGTGGGCGTTAGGCAAAAGGTGTGAGCGTGAGTGTAAACGAGGTGCGGATTTTATAAGCGATATTATGAAAATCTTTATGGTGAGATGGCTTTTGAAGCTTGACCGCCGGAGCTGATATTATGTCTTGTAGTTTTTATGTAGTACCGTAAACTGGGGTAACATGCAACGCTTTTCGACTTCAATGGCTTCCAAAAAGTTATATTTTCAAAAAATCGTATCGCTTTTGCATCAAAAGTTTTAAAATGGATGGGACATCAAATTGAGGTAGTCAATAAAAATATTGGTTTGTTGAATAATTTTTAATTTAATAAAAACATGCGAATTTCACCCTACTTGGAAAAAAGGGGGTTTATGCAAAAAAATTGGTTTTCAATTATAAATCTAATTGAAACGTTTGATAATTTGTATTAATAATACAATGTATATCTATTATTCTAATATTAATTAACGACCCTTTAACAATTGTCATTCGGGTCAAATGATAATTATTTTTTTTATTAATTTGTGATACCATAAAGGTAATAAACTTATAGACACATAAATTCCAACAAATTTAATTCTTGAACAAAATTTAACATTTTTTTTTGTCAATACAGCTGTAATAAGAAAAAGCATGGGAGGGTATAGGGGTTAAAATAATTCAAAAACTCTTCAAGTTATAATCATTAAAATAAATGTTTGAATGGATGAAATTTTAGAATTAAAAAACGTGATGCAAAACAATCATATCACGACAAATGGAATTGAGATTTACAAGGTAAGGGAGAATTGTACAAAACGCACCAGCAAGGTAAGATGGCCTACGCAACAAATTTGCTTAATTACACGCTGCTATGACTTCACATTATGTCTTTCTTTACTCTTTTTGTTCAAAAAACTGCTACTCATTTTTTTATGCAAAAAAGTTCAGCATAAAGACTTAAATTTTAAGATATTGAAAAAAGGTACATATGTATCTGGGTCAACCGAATTATTACAAATAAAAACAAAAAATCGTCTTACTTTCTCCAAAACATACTTCAAGTAATTAAAGAATCATTTAGGGAAAAATGTTTTGGCTAGTGAACGGTAGACAATGTGCAACTCGAGACCCCATACATCCAACCTTCGGGTAGTGGTCATATAACCTCTTGTCTGCAACTCCGATTCTCTACCTCCCCATGGTGCTGGCTGGGATGCAAGCAACCTTAGCGGAGATCGGGTACCCAACCCCGGTGGATGCTTTGGTCGCATGCAGACTGAGTTAGCGTCTGTTCTCAATGTCAGGGGCGGCGTGCGGAGTACAACAACGTCCTGGTGGTGTTCGGGACCCAAAACAGCAACATCACGACGGCCCTTCTGCGAGATAGTGGGGTTAGCTGCGGGCCTTGCGAGCCCGTGACTGCAATAAACATAAGCAACGAACAACGAACAACAAATTTCGGATGGAAATCGGCAAAGACCCACGCAACGAAAAGGGACTAGCGATTGGAAACTTGGGACATGGAACTGCCGATCACTTAATTTTGTGGGCAGTACTCACGTTCTCTCCAACGAATTGAAGAGTCGCAAATTCGACATCGTAACACTGCAGGAGGTATGCTGGAAGAGCTCCACGGTACGAACGTACCCAGATGGTCGTGGCATCTACCAGAGCTGCGGCCACACACACGAGCTTGGAACAGCATTTATAGTGATGGGAAAGATGCAAAAGCGCGTGATCGGGTGGTGGCCGATCAACTCACGAATGTACCGGTTGAGAATCAAGGGTCGGTTCTTCAACATCAGCATCATCAACGTGCACAGACCTCACCTCGGAAGTACCGGTGACGACAAAGACGAATTTTACGTGCAGCTGGAGCGTGAATACGACCGTTGCCCAAAACATGATATCAAGATCGTCATCGGGGATTTCAATGCTCAGGTCGGCCAGGAGGAAGAATTCAAACCGACAATTGGAAGGTTCAGTGCGCACCAGCTGACAAACGAAAACGGCCTCAGACTGATAGATTTCGCCGCCTCCAAACGAATGGCCGTACGTAGTACCTTTTTGCAGCACCGCCTCCCACACAAGTATACCTGGAGATCACCGTATCAAACGCAATCACAGATCAACCACGTTTTGATTGACAGCCAGCACTTCTCGGACATCATCGACATCAGATCCTGTCGAGGCGCCAACATCGAGTCAGACCACTATATGATGATGGTGAAGATGCGCCCAAAACTCCCCGTAGTGAACAACACACAAAACCGGCGCCCGCCACGGTTAAATATCGCGCGACTGAAGCAACCTGAGGTTGCGGCAGACTACGCGTAATCGGCGAAGCAGTGCTGCCGGCAGAGGGCGAGCTTGACGAAGCCCCTCTCGAGGACTGTTGGACCATCTAGACAGCCATCAACAGTGCTGCGGAGAATGTCATCGGTTATGTGGAGCAAACTCGATGGAACGGCTGGTTCGACGAGGAGTGTAGGAGGGTGATGGACGAAGAGAATGCCGCGCGGGCGGCAGTAGTGCAAAGAGGCACCCGTCGAAATGTGGAAAATCACCGACA
This sequence comes from Uranotaenia lowii, assembly GCF_029784155.1. Lineage (NCBI taxonomy): Eukaryota > Metazoa > Arthropoda > Insecta > Diptera > Culicidae > Uranotaenia > Uranotaenia lowii. The sequence goes on along the minus strand of NC_073691.1, from coordinate 134,543,633 downwards.
GCGGAAGAGGCAGCGAGTCCGAATTTTCCAGGAGAAAAAGTGCCGCCTGGAAGAGGAGGAGCTCGAGGAGCTGGAGCAGCTGCATCGTTCCCAAGAAACACGAAAGTTCTATCAGAAACTCAACGCATCCCTCAAAGGCTTCGTGCTGCAAGCCGAAATGTGCCGGGATAAGGACGGGGGCATCCTGACGGACAATCGTGAGGTGATCACAAAGAAGCAGCACTTCGATGACGGTGACGGTGGGGAAAGGTATATCGCCGGCGTAGCCAACGACGTAGAGGAGCCACTCCCATCGATGAGTGAAGTTATTTATTTATTTATTTATTTATTGATCTTTATTCATGTAACATAAGATCTCAGATCTTTTAATGCGTTACAATATGGTAAATTCACTTGTATAAACTACTAACAACGTTTCTAAAAGTGTGCCGTTTTTGAATATATAAATACATATCTATTTTCTCTTAATCTCTTGAACTGTTCAGTTTTGCCAACAAACTCTCTCTGAATCCCTTTTTATGCTTAAGATTTTTAATTTCAAAGGGTAATTGGTTCCAGTAAACGATACCTCTCACAACAAACGAGTTACTATAGTAAGATGAGCTATGGTATGGGACAATGTAACTGTTAGTACGTAAACTTCGAAGCGGAACGAGCATTGAGTATAAATAAGACGGTTTTTTACAGTTAATAATATTATGCATTACCATGCACGATCGATAGACGAAAAAATTTTTAAATTCACAACCAAGAAGAAATTTCTGAAGATGCGTTACCCTAGAATATCGTGACAGTCTGAAAACGTACCGAACACAGGCGTTCAATGCAACTTTAAGTCGGTCGAGAAATAATATTTGAATATTGGAAGCAATAAATCCACCGTACATAAAATGAGGGAGAATGAAAGTTTTAAACAGCTTTATCTTGGTTGAAATATCTAAGTGTCGCGTGTTGATATTTAAAAGTTTTAAGGATGCATATATTTTTGAACACTGATATCTGATGTGCATGCCCCAATTGAGGTTATTATCAAAAATTACACCCAAGCTATTGATTTTATCTACAAATTCTAGTTTTTCATTATTTAAGAATAATTGGGGAGGTGTAAGAGCATATTTGAGACGAGAAATAAATAGAGCTTGAGTTTTAGAAGTATTTATTGGTAAACTATTAGTATTCGACCAGCGATGAATTTCGAATAAATCATTGTTTATTCTACTTGCAACTTCGATAGGGTCATAGTTGCCGTAGCTGCAAAAATATAATTGAACATCGTCAGCGAAAAGATGAGGGGTACAATATTTCAAAACATTTGGTAAATTGTTGATAAATAAAGAAAATAAAATAGGCCCTAAAACGGAGCCCTGTGGAACGCCTGACTTGATGTTCTCAAAGCCCGATAAAGAACCATCTACAAATACCACCTGCTTCCTAAGAATGAGATATGATTTAATTAAATTAGCAGCTGATGTGCCAAACGAAAAATCACTTATAAGTTTGTTAAACAACTTTGCATGCGACACTCGGTCGAAAGCTTTAGCAAAATCAATTCTAGAGTTTGTTTTGATTAAGTCGTATGAACCAGTGTAAACAAAATTGAGTTTTTGACTGCAAACGTTTGATAAACATGTATTCTATGTTTGGTGAAAATTTGGTTTTAATTGATTAATTGATAACTTTAATAAACTGATTTGAATTTTGGACGTATAATAACTTTTACATTTCTGAGTGCATATTGGTTTTTGCGACTTTTTGCGTCACCCTGTTTTGGCGTGCATGCAAAAGGACACAAAATAACAATTCGGCAAGTTGGTTTTTGCGTCGTTTTGCTTTCCTCGCGAATAGTGCTGTGAAATGTTTCGAAGGTTTACGTAAATAATGCAACTTATTGAGAATAGCTGTCTGCGGGAGTGAATCGAGCCATGCCTTACCGAATTGATGGCTCAAATTAGTTGTGGGGTGAGTACAATAAGCTTTACAATTGAAGGTGCTAGAAAAAAGTTTTGTTTTCATTACAGAGTCAGCCGGAATATTTGAAAATTATGGATATCGTTCCGACTACCTTGAACAGTCACGGGTGAGGGTAAAAAAAACCTCATGAGTTCCCAAGGTGACCTAAGTGACAGTCCAATTAAGTTAATTTCCGGATGCCCTGGAGCGGTAACTTCCGCGTACTGTACGATCAGATTATGGTATTTATACGTTGCTTCAAGTACCTGCGAACAATTTAGCGATTTTTTAGGTGAGTGGAACAAGTTTTTGCCATCAAACTTATCGGTGCTCATCTTTTGGTAAAACGCCGTATGCGCCAAAGCAGAAATGCTTTAGGTCGTAAGTACGTTTTCACCGGTGAGGACTTAACTTACAGACAATTTAAGAACATCGGAATGTTCTCAGCCTATTTTTAAGTTGGATTTCAAATTCTTAGACGAATTCAGGCAACACTCACAAAATGAGATTTTAAAACGTGATTCGAAACTTCAATAGCGATTTTCTCAAAACACGTCAGGTGGCTCATACGACCTAATCAAAACAAACTCTAGAATTAATAGTAAAACTGCAACTCCCTTTCTATCAATACATTTAGCTATGTCGTCGTGTACTTTAATCAGAGCCGTTTCTGTACTGTGGTTTTTACGAAAACCAGATTGAAATTTGTGCAACAAATTATTACTGTTAATGTAATTCGATATTTGTTCTTTTATTAATTTCTCGAAAACTTTCGAAAGGGAACACAAAATACTAACAGGTCGTAAATTAGAGATTGCGTTTGAGTTTGCTTTTTTGGGTAAAGGAACGATTTTCGATATTTTCCAATCAGCAGGAAATTTGGAAGAAGAAATTATAAGTTTTTTTTTTTGTTTTTTTGTTTCGATTATAGTCGTTTTACCATCTTTATGGCATTCGCGACTTTATCAACGTTACAGTTGGCGGATCGTTATTGAAAAACTATCCGGTACAACTGTGTTCGATGTTTACTCTTGGGCTCGAACTCGCGGACATCGGCTCAGGAGACAACAGACTTGCCAACTGAGCTATATCACAAGCCCAAAATAATAGTATTGAATAGATGTGTTAATATTGGTAAAATTTGGGGAAGAACAATTTTTATAAGCTTTATAGGAATATTGTCGAGACCTATGGCGTTGGATTTTATTGAAAAAACAGAGTTAATAACCTCAAATTCTGAAACTGGCTCAAATACAAATCTATTCGAACTTAAAGATGAAGATGAAAACTCCGTGGTACAATTTGTAAAATTTGATGAAAAATATTTATTGATTTCATCCGGAGAAAAACTATGATGGTTATCATTCGATTTTTGAGATAAACCTAGAGTTTTGATATTTTTCCAAAGAGCTTTTTGTGGAAGATTAAAATCGATTCGTTGTTTATCATACTGAGTTTTAGCAGAACGGATAAGTGTATTTACTCTATTCCTCAAAATCTTGAATGTCGAATGGTTGACTTCTGTCTTATCTCTTTTCCATGCGCGGTATGAAATGTCTCGATTCACCATGGCAATTTTAATATCATTATTAAACCATGTTTTTCTGTTGAATTTCCTAAATTTTAGAGGAAAAAAGGTCTCATGTATGTCGTTGAGGTTTCTATTTAAAATGTTTAAAATCATATCAGAATCATTTATGCTTAACAATCTATCAAAGTTCATGTTTTGCATTGCAACATTAAGGCTGTTATTGTTATAATTTTGGTAATCACGATACCAATATCCTGAAGTTAAGGAAGCCATTCGCCAGCTGAATAGAAACAAGTCGGCTGGGAAGGATGGCATCGCAGCTGAACTAATCAAAATGTACCCGGACAAGCTGACCGAATATCTACACAGGTTGATGATCCGGATTTAGGACACAAAACAGCTACCGGAGGAGCGGAACGAGGATGTTATATGCCTCATCTACAAAAAGGGCGACAAATTAAGCTGTGAGAACTATCGAGCGATCACTGTCCTCAATGCCGCCTACAAAGTGTTGTCCCGAATCCTACTCCGCCGCCTTTCATGGAGGTTTCATGGAGGAACGGTCTACGACGGACTAGATCTTCACATTACGGTAAATCCCCCAAAAATGCCGTGAACACCAAGTGCCTACAAACCGAATTCATCGACTTCAAAGCCGCATACGACACGATCGACCGTGACGAGCTTGGAAAATCATGGAGCATCCGGAAAGCTGACCAGATTGATTAAAGCGACGATGGATGGATCGCAGAGCTTCGTGAAGATTTCGGATGAATTGTCGAGTTCATTCGAATCACGCAGGGGGCTTCAACAAGACGACACGGTCAATCTTGCATGATGTTTAACGTGTTGCTAGAAGGGGTTATTGGACGTGATAAGGGGCACAATTTTCAACAGATCCAGTCAACTTATCTGCTTTTCCGATGACATTGATACAGTCGGCAGATCATCTGCGGAAATGAAATCTACCGCACATTGGAACGCGAAGCAGGGAGGATTTGGTTAATGAATAATACGTCCAAGACGAAGTATATGTTGGCCTTCGAATCCGAGACCGACTGAGCCCACTTGTCCAGTAATAACAAGGTCACGATCGAAGGCGACGAGGGACGACAAAGGATGAACCACGATCTCGCGCGACTCTACGGCTAACCCATTGTCCAAAAGGTGGTGAAGGCTGGCCGGATACGCTGGACAGGACTTGTGCGATAATAATGAACGACTGTCCTGCAAATCAGGTGTTCGCTACGATGCCGGTAGGAACGAAACGAGCTGTGGCGCAAAGAGCGAGGGCCCAACGACCGAGGTGGTTAGATCAAGTGAAGCGTGATCTGGCGAATGTGAATGTGGAATGTACGAGAAATTGGAGAGCATGTTCTCGATGAACATTATGAATTATAAAAATAAAAATTCAGGGGTAGAATTGAGTAGCCATATTTTGTCAGCATCTTCTCGTAGAGCTTCCGTGCCCGAGATTAAGCCGTCGATTGTTGACACTCATCGCAATTTGGGACGTTTTCTACCTCGTTTTTATGTATGTAGTCCAGCTCTCTTCTTTGCATTCAGGACGTAGCTCTGCAACATGCCGATCTTTTTAGCCAAATCACGGCTTGAGACGTTGGGATTTGCTTTAATCATCCGCTTTACCTTTCCCTCCGTCTTTTAGTTCTCCGGTCCTGGATTTCTTCCAGCTCCTTTGCCGTGGTTCAACGTCAACTGCTCCTGGAACTGCTTCAACACTCTGGAGACGGTTGAATGGTGAATGTTCAATATTTTTCCCAACTGCCGGTGCGACAGGTCAGAAAATTTCAGGTGTTTTCTGGACTTGCGTTGGTTCACCTCAATTTTCGTTGAATCGAAAAACACGACTTCGAGTTTGACAGCATGTAAACAATACTCATCAATGAGAAAGTGTGCGAAATTTATTTGATTTTTACCCTATGGTAAAATAGTTATGCCCTGTTGAATGTGTATCAATAATTTCGTGTTCGCCCTTTAAATGAGTTGTCAACCAACATAGATTTTCCTGCTAGCTATCTGAACACTGAAAGGGTTCACTCAACAGGGCTAGCATTTTTAAGGGTGATATTCATCACTGTTTATGAGGCGTCAAAAGGCTTGAGCCTTCCAAGCTATTTGAAGGATTCCAAGCTATTTGAAAATCGTCTTTTTATAACAGGGTTGAGAATTCCCAGGAGCGAAATTAAGATTCCCGGGAAACGGGAATTCCCAAATTTTTCTAATTCCCGGGATCGCAGTAGAGTCGCGCGAGCATGTGGATAATTGCTAGAAGGTTTTCGAAAATAGCGAGACTTTTTGAGAAAAATGAGCGGGACACAGCCGAAAAAAGCGAGACATTTTAAGAATTGGTTTTGGAAATTCATGAAATGTATGTACAATGTGCATTAATAAGTTCAATAAGATTCCTCCCCAAACACTTTTTATCACTGATTTTCACGAGGGTCGTAAATACAACTCATGTCCAGTAAGGGGCCATTCTCGTTAATTTCGCCAATGATTGTTTTTTACCCCAAAATACAAAAAGCTTAAATCACAATACTTCTTATTCAACTTAGCACCAGAGCAGATAGATTCAAAAACCACCAGATTTAATTAAAGTACTTTATTAAAATGAAATTTCAAATCATCAAAAAATATAGGGGAGATGAGGGCATAATGGGCACCTTAAGGAAAATGCTTATTTAAACATAGAGAACAGCTGTAATATGTGAATTACATCATTGTTTCGTGTTCCGACACTCAAATAGTCTATTGTCTAATTGGATGAAACTTGAAAAAGTAGATAAAAACGTTTAAAGATGCATTTTAAAAAATTTTGCCGAAAGCTGAAAACCAGTCACTGTAGAGGCATAATGAGAAACCCCCCGAGGCAGTATGAGCACCATTAATGAAGGCATAATGAGCATTTTCTGCCGGGGAATCTAGCAGCGAATTCGACTCGATGAAGTCAATTGAGTAATAGAGCTACAGCTCAACTTGTATCGTCTGACGATTTGGCCTATTGGTTAGATGTCGGAGAGATAATCAGTAGGCTCGAGTTCGATTCCTGGTGGAGGTGATTTTTTTTTTCTTCATTTATCATTTATGATCATGATTGCACTAAACGGTGAGGCGTAGATTCATCAAACAAAGCAAAAACAAAATAATCTAGGTCTGTTTGTAGAATTGAAAGAATTAACACATGTTCATACATTATGTTTCTGGTGTTTTGTTTGACGGATGATGCTTTGATGCTATTAGCCGTATAATGTAACAATAAAAAAAATCAATCATGAATGGTATGTGCAAAAAAAAAATCCCCTCGAACAGGAATCGAACTCGAGTCTACTGATTACCTCTCCGACATCTAACCATTAGGCCAAATCGTCAGACGATACAAGTTAAGCTGTAGCTCTATTATTCAGTTGACTTCATCGAGTTGAATTCGCTGCTAGATTCTCCGGCAGAAAATGCTCAATATGCCTTCATTGAAAGTGCTCTGTTCGCCTCTAGTGAACAAATTAAAGTAAAAACGCGTTTTACAATTGATTAAAGTGAAAAATCAAAAATTTTATGATGCTGAAAATTTAGAAACAATGTGTAGATCATGTTGCAGTGCGTACATTTCAGATCAAGATGATTTAAAGGTCATAAAAGCTTATTTGGTGGTGCTCAAAAATTATAATATTTTCGTCACTTGAGAACCTAGCTGGTTATTATTTAATATTTCTGTAAATATGAAAAGGATATTTCTTTTTTGGTGAAAAATTATTACTATAGGTAGTACGAAACAAGTCCTCATTAAAATTTGTTTAAGAAAATACGTACTTATGTAGAAAAATGGACTTCTCATTATGCCTCGGGTGCTCGTTATGCCCTCATCTCCCCTACATTTCAAAAACCAAAAACTCTGAATATTGTTTTATTAATTAAAAATCCTTGCTCGTTAAATTTGCTTCGAATAATCAGAAACAAGATAAAGCCCATTCGATTAATATAACAAAACACTAACGACTAATCGGAAGCCCATTGGGGCAGCATCCAATTTCCAACCAGTGCATATATTTGCATAATTCACTCTGTCTATATAGGAACGCTAACCGTTTAGGGGAAGAGTTCCTCATTCACAAAGTGCCATCGAACAGACTGGACTGTTGAATTGTGCCATCTCCGTCACGAAACAGAGATGCCATAAGATCGTTAACGTTTTCTGTTGACTAGCGGAGACAGGGCAATGGGTTGTTTTATGAACCTGTCAATGGTTGTCGTCTCAGTATGAAATATTAAATTGACCTAACGAATTATTTGAACCGTATCTATTGATTCTAGAATTTCAAATATTTTATAGTTTAAAACCAGTATTTCTGAAACAACTCTTAAAAATCTGGTGGGAAGTAAAAACTTCTTCCTCCTACCCTAATAAGAAAAGCTTATACCTTGAATGCCGTCTAGCCCGTAAAACAACTTCATCTTGACTGGTGGCACAAGCTAGATGCAGTTTTGAAAGATGAACAAGAATGTGTGGGCTGCTAATTGGTTGACAATAGGTTGTCGATAATCAATGTACCAAGCCAATGAATTGGAACTTGACTGTATTGTCTGGTTGATTATCATTATTCGGTTATTCTACCTTAGCGTCAGTCCAAATGTATAACATTCTCCGAGGCAAGTGCAAAGATATAGAACACTCTTTGGAAATCCGGTATGGTCGGTATTGATCGTGTCGATTTGAATTTTTTTTTATAAATTACTGAGAAAGTTTGTCTACTGATAATGATGTATGATGGTTATGGTTTCTTCATTTTTGTCATGTTTTTTTCCCTAGACATGCAAATTACTCTACACTTTTAGACCTGAATGAAAACTTTTACAAATTGAAGCACTAGATATTGAAAAGGTACTGGTATTAAATATTAAACACAAGTTAAACAATAATTCCGGCTGTTCAAAAATTTCATATGTTCATCTATTCTAAGACAAATTATTCGTGGGGCTTAGTCTATTTAGTTTTTATTTTTGTTTTTACCAACCTATTTACATTGAAAGTATGTACTAGTACAAGAAAATCAAACCGATTTTTGGACAAAATTTATGGATTTCCAGACAAAATCCAAACTATTTAGCAACTTAATAGTTATATCACTTTGATGAGTAAAAAAATCTAAAGGTTTTCTACATCAACTGGAAACTGAATTTTATAAGAAAGATCGTTCATGAACGAATTTCGAAGCAACGTTGTTGTCGGGCACGGAAATCGCTTCCAAAATTTAGAGCGGAAGTCGGATTGATCGAAAAAGAAAGGAACCGTGAATGCATCACAATAAGCTGCTGATATCGTACCGGCGTGTCGTCACCGAGAGCATGCAGAATTGGACTGGAAGAAACCCCAAATCTTACGCACCGGAAATTGGAGACAAGCCTCTCGGGTGGCTCATTGACCCAGTGAAAGTTATCAAACGCGAATATTAGGTATGTGCGAGAAAGCTTTCATGTGAACCGGAAGAGCTTTGCTTTTGTTTTTGTTTTTGATTTATCTTCATTGACCTGCATCGGTGACTGGATACCTTTTTGGGAAGATGTTAGCGAAAAAAAAATCTGAATTCAAAGTTGAACGAAAAAATAAGTCCTCGGTTTAGCAGAACAATCTGAAAGCGAATAATTCTGACATGACATTAAGAAAAATAGTCAATCAAAAGTAAATTTTTTTTTGCAGATACCGTCAACCGAGGGATCATGCCAACCTTTTCAACTTTAATGGCTTCAAAAAACTTAATGTCCATAGATAATCATATCGCTTGTACATCAAAAGTCAGAAGGTTGATGGGGCATCAAATCGACTTAGTCAGAAAAATTATTGATTTTATCAGTTATTTTTAAATTCACAAAAACATGCGAGAAAGAAGTAAGTTGCAACAACCTGTGTTTTTAATGAAAATCCAAATGAAAACGTTTGAGAACATGTTGTTTTCTATAAATTTGTGATATCATAACGCATAAAGCACCAATTACAGTAATTTTTGGTTTTGCTTGAATTAATTTAGGTATACTATTTTTTTGTCAAAAATGCTTTTATAGAAACAAGAATAAGGATGCTGCATACATTTTGGATTAAAAACCACTTTAAAAAAAAATTTACTGCCTAAATCAAACAAATTAATGTTTGGATTGATGGAATTTTGAAATTTACAGACGCGTGATGCAAAACGATCATATTCCAGCATATTAAAACGAGGTGAATCTTTGATTTGCTTTTTGACGCATTTAAGCCTAGACTGGTAACTGAATCTATATATATACAGCCGGCCAAAAATTTGGGATCATCCGCTAAAAAACATGCAAATTTTGATCGTTCATATCTCAGCAGTCTGAGGACATATTGCAAATCTTCTGGTCTCATTTGAAAGATTTTGAGCAATAGCAATTTTGGAGGTATTTCGCCTAGAAATAATGTTTTAGTTTTGTACCTTAAACTTAATCCAAAGCTAGAACATTTTCAAAAATTCACACTCAATATTCATTTAGAAGCTTGTTGTTGTTTTTTTCATAAATTCATTCAAAAGATATATTTTAATTTTAAAGTTATGATTATAAAAAAATCAGAAACGTAAGTGTGAACTTTAATTAAAAAAAATTATTTCAGGTAATTTTTAAATAAGTCTTTATTAGCCTTTGAATCATTATATTAAAGTTATATTATTACAGTTTATTAAGTGTTCAGATCCATTATGATCAGTTAGAAAAAAAAAATCAGTTCAACTCTTTGATTAAGTAAATTTTAAACATTGTTTATTTGATTTAAATTTGCTAGAGCAATAAATTATTTAATTTCTAGGAGAGTATTATCCTGTATGTATCCTGAGATTTAACCTGTAGAGAAAATCGATTTGCCTCTGAAGTTAGAGATGCTTCTCTTCGATCGATTCAATGCCTGAATCTATAGGGGAGAACGAAGCTAATTGAGCCCTGGGGATACTTGATTCCTTAGCTATATCTCGAAACTGGAATGACTTACAAGGATCAAATGTTCTAGAAAAATGTGCTTAATGGAGCAAAACAATTATGCTATAAGCTGAAATTTTTTTAACAAAATATGTTTTTGAGTTATTGAACCTTGTTTGAAAAATTTCACAAAAGGCGACTTGAAGATCTTTTTTTATCACTTTAAAATGTTTCTGACATGTCAAAATAAATACAAAAATGTATGTTCCAATACATAAATCGTTAGTGAGTAATATGAACTTCACAATACCATATTTTCAAAACAATGGTAAACTCTCAACATTTTTCAGTTTTTTTTTTTCTAAATTGTTCATTATGGGTTCAATTGATCCCTAGAGTTAAAAAAGGTATTTTTTTCTTCAATAGATCGTGATCGTTGCTCATTACAAGATTATGATTGTTTATCCAATAACTGATATCTATACAATAATTGTCTGACATAAAGGTCTAAGAAAGTTCATTTTCTCGAAAATTCAGAAAATAGTGCCTAAAATGCAATGACACTAGGGTTGAGACATAGTTTTTTTTTTCTTCTTCTGACATTTATAAGTTGTGAAATGAGAAAAAATATGACCAAAAAATATCATTCTTATTTGAAATTTTGTTTGATTTTTTCCAAGGACTTTAGCCCCCGGAATGAAGGATCAATTTCCTTCAATAAAGGATCAAGTATCCCTTAATTTCAAAAATAGCGCATTTTTTTACTTCAATTAAAAAGCTTCTAGTTCATTTACGGATTCAAGTATCGTTCCAACTTTTAGAGCATATGAACTTGAAATTACACGCTGTCAGAAAATTCAAAAGACGGCGCCAAAAAGATATGATAAAAATAAGAAACGGGGATCAAGTATCCCCACACTCCCCTATATATAAAAATGGATTTCTGCCTGTCTGTCTGTTCCATATAGACTCGAAAACTACTGAACCGATTTGCGTGAAACTTGACAGTTGGGAGTATTGGAGGCCGGGGAAGGTTCTCATATTGGTTTGGAACCCCTCCCTACCCCTGGAAAGGGGAGGGGGGGGTCTCTCAAATAAATGTAATAAGTTATCATAACTCGAGAACTGATCATGCAAATGGAACCAAATTTAGCATGGGAGTGTATATTTCGGCACAAGGAATGTTTCTTTGATTTTTTGGTACCCCTTCCTCCTTCCAATGGGAAAATAGAAAGCAGGGAGGGGGGCTCCCATAAGATTTTTTGCACAATCAAGGAAACGGAACCAAATTTGGCATGCGAGGGTATATGAGTAGGAAGAATATTTTAAATATGGTTCGGACTTCTTCTCCTTTCCAGTGCAGTGTGGGTATAGAAAAGAGGGAGGGGCCTCTCATACAATTTTTTGCACAATTAGAGAATTAATCAAGCAAAAGAAACCAAATTTGGTATGCGAGGGTATATGAGTAGTCACGGGATAGGAAAGAAAAGAGAGGTGTCATACGTAAGTTTTGATTAATTCAAGAGCTCATCAAATAAATTTAACCAAATTTTACAGGGGAGAGGAATAGGGTACGAGTAATGATAAAAGAGTGGAAAAGAAGTCCGCACAATTTTTAGTATAACTTGACAACTTATCTATCAAATGAAACAAAATTTGAAAGAAAAAGTGTTCGAGTACGAAAAATGTTCTATTTTGAAAGGAGATATTCCAAACAGTACAGAGCAAGGAATGGAGTTGGTTTTATCGCATAGTTTTGAAAACTTTGCAAGCTGAGGAAACCATATTTTACATGAAAGGTATTTTTTTAAGATTCAACACCTTTCCTTCTTCCAGAGGAGAAACGGGTAGAAGGAATGTAGGTATAGCTTAGGATTACCATATCCTTCAACGCCAAAATGAGTACGTTGAAATCATATTTCAAAATATTAAGGTGAAAAGTGAGAAACCAAGAAATTTTAGGCCATTAAAATAGTTGCAATAAGTCGCTAGTTATGTGACTTGCCTGGCAATTATGATTTTTCAAAATAAAAAATTACAAATTAAAAGTTATCGTTTTTAGTTTTTGCTCATTTTCTTGCAGATTTTTAGTGAAAAGTCGTTGTATTATTCGAGGAGATAGAGATCAGAACATGAGTAAATGTTGCATTTCAAAAAGAGTTCAAATTGCTGTAGTGCTCTCCGCCAACTGTTTGGGCGCTAATTGCATATTCAAAGGCGATGATTGCCTGCACAGTTTATTTCGACGCCTGGGAGAAGCTTTTTTTAAAAGCGGTTTTTAAACTTTTGAATTTGATGAATTTTACTTCTAGAAAAGTACTGCTGATGAAATAGAAAACTTGTTTGTAACGAAAAATTTATATTATAATCTATCTGTGATGCGTTCCATTTTAATTAATCTTTTGGAAAACTCAACAAAGTAGGGAAATCTGAAATACCGTGCCATTAATGCCTAAAGTGTTGCATTTCTTTTGGACTTCTTGTACATGTAGGAATACAAACTTGAGAACTGGAAAAAATAAATTTGTTTCTCTGATAAAATGTCTTTCAACAAAAAAAGAGTTCAAACCGCAAGATTTTACAAAAAGAAGAGTACGCTCATTTCTTGATCGAAAGAGAATACATGTAGTCTTGAAAGAGTACGTATGGTAACCCTAGTTTAGCTCAAAAACTTATCAAGCTAATGGAGCCATATGTGAAATGTTGTAATTGCAGTTCGTGAACCCTCCCCACATTTCAGGGAAGAAAGGAAAATAAAAACGAGTTCTTAATATCAAATTTAAAACCATTAATGAAAAACAACTTCAGATCCTGTTTAAAAAAAAAACATTTCAGAGAATCTAATCTTATTTGTATTCCAATGATAATTTGAAGTTATAGATCTCATTTAACAATATAGAAAATTAATTTATAATTAAATTATTGTCACGCAATTTATTGATTTTTGGAAGGTGTAGCAAAGCACACCGGGTCAGCTTGTTATAAACAAATTAATAAAATAAATTGATTATTGTCCGAAAAATATTTTTACACCAACAGTGTAAACCAGTGGTTTTTAAAGTGGACCCTACCGCCCCCATGGGGGCGTTGAGAGCTTTCAGGGGGTCGGTGAGCTCAATTTTGAAATTTGGGGGGCTTTGAAAGGCCTCAAGGGGGCGGTCGTTATTTACAATTTCACAAATCCCGAAAAAAACGTAGATTTGGAATAACAACGATTAAATTCGATGCAAAACAATGAAATTACGTTACAGAACTGAACATCAATTTCAAGACTAAAATTTCGATAACTTCACAGAGCTGCAAGAAACTTTTGTTCCAGTAGCTCATTTCTTTTTTCTTAAAAACGTATCTTAAAGATTTTTGTGTATTGTCACAGAATTTATATACGATCTACAAGTTGATCTGATTTTATAAGATTATTTTGGGTTATACTAAAAAGATTATTTTAAGATGGCAAGGCTAGATAATTTTCAAAATATATTGTCTGAAAAAATCTGATGAACTTAAAAAAAACCTTGATAAAAAGTGATGATCTGAATCTGATCTTAAATCTGATGATGACACCTTTATCTGTGATTTAGTGATAGCTTTTTGGAAAGAAAATTTGAGAGATTTTATCTAGGTAAGAGAATTTTAATTTTAAGTTCTTATTTTTTCATCTTTATTACAATCAATTAAAAAATCAATTGTGCCTTTTGCAATCGATAAACTTTTAATCTATTCGGTTATCACTAACATTGAAGGAATTTAGTTATTAGAATCTAATTTAAACTTTAAGACCCATCATGAATAACTTTAAACAAGACTTAAATTCAGATATCAAAAAATGATATTATTTTTTACGTTAAATCACCGGCTGGAAAGTTAGTAGTTTGTACTCAATAATGCAAATTAATGGTGAATATAGAATTTTGTTTACCAAAATTTAAGATATATGAATTTATATCAACACAAACTTATAAATCAGTTTGAGTAATCGTTCAGGAAACATAACATAGAATAAAGTCTTTGCTTGAAGTTTAAAGCAAAATGAGACCTTTGGAGCCAACAGGATATGTGTAAGCGCATAAAAGCTAATTAAGAGATAAAATGTTTTCATGTTTGGTAATTTTCATATATTTTTCGAAAATTTGCATTTTTTTTTTGTATGTACAAATATGCATTTTTCTTGTAATGTAAAATTTCTTGTATGTGAGTAAAATTCTAATATTCTGAAAAATCACAAAATATAGTTTGAAATATGAAGAATCGTTAGACATTACAAAATTAAAATCAACCATCTTATAACACCCCCAAACCCTTTGGCTCTGGGGGCTTAATATACATTTGAAAGAATTTTGAGTTAAGTCTCACAACAACTTACAAAGCTAATGGTTTTTCAACGATCCAGATTATAATTATTTTAAGATTTTCTAAAAAATTGCCCAGGGGGGCATTGAGCCCAAAAATTTAGCAAAAAGGGCAGTGAGTGAAAAAAAATTTGAAAACCACTGGTGTAAACTATAGCAATATAAAGTTTTTGGCTGATATCCAATCCGTCATACTGGGTAATGTTTTTTACGGCATCAAAAAAGTTTAAAAAAAATGTACATCTATTGCTCGATATTTTTATATTTTCTAAGAGAATCAAAAACTTTAAAAACTATTTCACAATGTGAAAAACTATTTCATCATAATTGTGTTATCTTTAAATGATAACTTTATTACATTATATTAAAATAAAAATTGAATAACCGTTGTGGTATACCATTATTGCATCGAACACTGATGTAGTATGATGGCTTGTTTAACGGTGAATAAAAGAATCCTAAAGTTATAATCAAGAACATGTTGGAAAATAAATATTCTTGAAATTTTGTTTTGGTTTCTCTCAGTTCGTAATTAAATGTGACCTATTCTGATTATTTTATTCTCAGTTCTGAAAAAAGCTTTAGTTCGAATGGAAAATAAATTCTCAGGCTAGAACGTTAAACTTTCAAGTTCTGTTCAATCTTTAATGAAATTTCAAAAATTGTACACCTTTTTGTTCTGAACGCCAGTTCTATATTTATCTGGAATTTGAACTTCAGTTTTATTTAAATAAAATCATGATTAATATTTTTATTAGTTTAAAAATTTTAGACATTTTTTTTTAGATTTAGACCTAGAATTCTAAATCAAACTTATATTTATGCCGATTAAACGAACTGTAACAAATTTTAAATCGCACACATTTGAGCTTCGATTTGTTCTTTTCAATTTTCTGCAATTTATATTCGTCAACAGTGTTCGCTTCAATTATCTTTTTCATTAGTTATGCATTTGGGCAAACATTGAACCATTCTAAATGGGTGAACTTGCCTTGACATTGCGCGAAAGCTTCCGACGCCAAGGTTCAAAAACAAACAACTAAAACTCAAACGGTTACTCCCCGAGCCAAAACAAAGCTTAACAATTTACAAGCAAGAAATGAAACATTGGACAGCACTGCTGATGATAAATTCAACGACTTGTTCGCTAAGAAATTCATTGAAGCTTCATAGCCTTGGACGAAAGTTTCTTACTACTAAGCTTGCCACATCCGGACACTTGGTATATTTTAGTACCCATTTTTTTTCTTCAGTTCTTCTTACGAAATTCCATCAGCCCGAGAGCTATGCAACTTCACCGCACGAAGAAAGTCTTTCTTCCAACGTTTGTCTTTTTTGCTCTGCGCTGCCTTGAGACGAAGAAAAAGCTTAGTTTTATGCTGTTGGATACAGTAGAGTGGATCAGCTAGAAGTTTTAGCTTTAAAACGAAATAAGTATACAGTTGCAGAGAATAGATGGAAAATTAACTTATTTACTTACTAGCTGATTATCCCGGCCATACTCGAGCTCTCAAAAAACTCAGAATCCATACCAAAAGTTTCTATTTTTTAGGATTTATTGCATACTGTTCTTTTTTAAAACAGTATTTTTATTATATGGAACACATATTCGAAAATCAAATTTAGTAAACTTATAATTTTAGATATTGGAATAAATGGCAATCATATACTCTATGCTCCTGCAAAAAAGAATGTCTAAATTTGACCCACCTTATAGCTGAAACTTTCTCCGCTTGCTGGAAAGCTGAGTATCGTTTTGAAGCTGCAGACGAGGTGATAAATGTTGCCTGCCAAAAGAAAACGCCTTTTGCTAGACCAACAAGGGCTGTAGCGAACAAACGGAACATTCAGCATATCTGCTTACGATGACCAAGCATGGCAGAATCTTCTGTTGAACGTTCAACAAGTTACAGCTAAAACGTTTGGAATATGAATGAAAATCATACGGGATGTTTGCATATATGTATGTACATTAGACCGCTGCAAGCTTTGTATGAAAATTTCAAATTCTTAAATTTTTATACCTCCCATAACTTTTTTTGGTTGTTTTTGCTGCCAGAAATAGCAATAAAAATTTTGGAAGCGATCCATTCAGTCCTGAATTAGCGCAACGAGTTTTAATTTTGTATAAAAATTTGTAAGGAAAAACAAAATTTTTCATTCAAAAATCGCCAGAGATGTACTGAAAGTTCCAAAAAATATAACTTTGGATGAAAGATATTCCTTGATTCTTGCAGTACTATTCATTCCAACAAAGCAAAAACCAAACTTATACCCCATAAAAGTTATTCGGTGTTATAAAAAAAATATTTTTCGAAATACTTTTTTTTTTAAATTTTTGCGTTTTTTTCTTTTTATTTTCAAGCTGTGTAACCGTAGGATGGAAATAAAATATCTCAAAAAACTGCTTTACATTGCCAGAAAATTTATTGATTTATATACCTTTGCAAAAACATTTCATGCTATCATTAACAGCTCTAGCAAGCATAATCAGCAATTTTTAAATACTTTTCAATGGATTCATATTTTTTATTTTGAAATGGTTATAACTTTTTTCATGAAATTCTTAGCTTTTTATCATATTAGCAAAAAATGAAGCTTAAGAATAGTTAAAACCAAAAATCAAAGACCGACTTCATTTCAAGCTTATTTAAATTTTCTGGATGATTTAATGTGCAAAAATTTTGTCTTCCATACAAATTTCCATACAAAATTGAAACGCGTTGCGCTAACTCAGGAATCAACCAAATCATCTCAAATTTTACACTGATGTTTGGTGACCCAAAAGGCATCGAAAAAACATATGGGAGCAAAAAGTCATTTTTTGCAGCGATCTAATGTACATAACTTAGGTATATTTGACCAGAACATCCATCGGCATTCTTCATTTCACGTTTTAAAAGACCAATGTTAGTGAAGAACTTTACAAAACAGCTATTGATTAAATATCCTGAGCAGCGCCGGTTTTTTTCTTTTGGTTTTTCATTACAAATGTTATTATATCCGATCCTGACTTAATTTTGTATAATCGTTCGACTCATTAAATTACGAGGGTAAATTATCTTGAGTGGAAAAAATTTGTTTAATAGGTCTCAATCCTTTTCTTTGAGTAACTGTGAAAACTGCAATTAAATGCAATCTTTAAAGTTTAAAAGTTTAAAAATGATGTTTGTTCGTAACAGAAAGGATTTTTTGATTATTTAAAGACATCGAATTTGGGCTTTGCTTTGCTGTGTCTAATTTAAATAGACCGATTCTCTCAACTCAAATTTCAGTTTTTTTCCTCCAAATTTCAGTTTTAGAGTATTTTAGAATGATAATTATGATGATTTGAATGTGCGCTTCAAGCTTGAAGATATTTGAAGATATCCGGAGAGTCAGTAATACACATGAATGTTTCAAGTTGTAGATTTAACAAAAGTAGTATCTTATGAATTACGATGAAATTTATTTATATTTGAAAATCATATGAACTTGAGGTATTCTTCTAAGTTAAAAACACTGATTTCGCAAACCGATTTCCAGGGCTTCGAACTCAAGCGTTGAATCGGATAGGTTTTCAACACCAGTCTACCAATTTAATTGTTATTTATTACTGTGATAACTAAAGGCACAACCAAAATACACTTGTGGGTCAATCTCCAGTTCTATAATTTCTGATCAAGGACTATCAATGTGTAAATAGGTATGACTGATACATTATTATATTAGTAGTAGTACGCTACCACATTTCCCATCCAATACAAATACAAATTAATCACTCAACCAGGAGGCAGGAGGCAGGAGACTTAATAACACGACGAGGTCTAGAGTTCAACGATTCGTAAGCAAACTTGGCTTGGTTTCCACTGAGATGTCCAGAACGATGACCATGTGACAACTCAGCGCTATCTTGATGAACTTCATCGTCAGCGATATCGGGAACCGGCTGAGTTGCCTCTGCTAGATCTAAAATAGAAAGACTAAATTGATTAAAACTAATAATAGTTGACTACAAGAAATGGTATAAAGTTATTTGCATTCAACTGATTTTCAGTCGGAAAATCAGCTGGGATAGTTTTCTTAACATGATCTTACCAGTTATAGCATTTTGAACAGTTAATCTTGAACCTAGTTTAGTTTAGTTTAGCTGTCGGGATTAAAAGTTGAGCTTAATTTATTTCCCGAATGCATGTTTATCATCAACACTTGATCTCCAATTTTAATCTGAGAAGGTACTGCATGACGGTGACTATCTTCGTTCTCTTTTCCTTTCAATTTCATTTGCTGGTCTTTATCTCTATAGTCGGTAAATTGTGGGGTAGATCCTATGTCATCAAGACATGGAAGTTTCGTTCTAATGTTTCGACCGTACAAAAGTTCGCTTGGAGTTTTTCCGGTAGTACTATGACTTACTTACTTACTTAATGTTCCCGCGCCGATCCGTTGGTGCATAGGGCCGTGGTAAAAGCCCTCCTCTGTTGACGCTCCGGAGCCAACGTCTTCACTCAGACTCAGTTCTCAGTCAAGACTCTCGTCGACAGTTCGGATTTTAGCGGCTAGGCTTCGCCGCCACGAGTTTCTGGGTCTGTCTCTTCTTCGATGACCTTCTGGATTCCAATCTAGCGCCTCTCTGCAAATCTCGTTTTCATCTTTTTGCAGCGTGTGCCCAATCCATCTCCACTTACGTTCCCGAATCTCGATTTCTAGCGCCCTTTGATGACACCGGTGATGTAGTTCCTCATTCGAGATCCAGTTGCCAGGCCACCAAGCGCGGATGATATTCCGCAGGCAGCGGTTTACAAATACTTGCAGTTTTCGCGTCGTTACCGCATATGTGCACCAAGTTTCGCACCCGTACAGCAATACGGATTTGACGTTTGAGTTGAAGATTCGGATTTTTGTTCGTAGAGAGATCTGGCGTGACCGCCAGATGTTTCAGAGACTCGCAAACGCAAATCGGGCCTTTCTGATCCGGGTTTCGATGTCTTTCCTGGTACCACCATCAGGCGTTATCTGGCTACCAAGATACTGGAAGCACTCCACTTTCTCAACTTGTTGCCCAGCTACCATGAAACTGGAGGGATTTCCTGTGTTGATCTATATCGACTTGGTCTTTCCGACATCGACTTTGAGACCTGCTGCCTTGGAACTTTCGGAGAGGTCGTCGAGTTTGCTCTGCATATCCGGTTGCGTTTGGGCGAGCAAAACAATATCGTCAGCCAAGTCAAGGTCGTTCAGATGCTCCATTGTTGAAGGATTCCACGGCAATCCTCGGTTCGGTGCACAGTCGATCGATCCAGTCTGAATCTCATCCATTACGGTTAGAAAAAGTAGCGGTGATAAAATTCATCCTTGTCTCACTCCAGCAGTTACCGGGATTGGTTCGGACAAGACACCATCGTGCAAGACCTTGCACGAAAATGCCGCATATTCTGCTTCGATGAGATGGACTAGTTTCTTTGGGACCCCTCGTCGCCTTAGAGCCGCCCAGATGTTTTCATGGTTAAGTCGGTCGAATGGTTTTTCGAAATCAACGAACACCAGCAGAAGAGAGTCCTGGAATTCGTTGATTTGTTCCAGTATGATTCGTAGCGTTGTGATGTGGTCCACACATGATCGTCCGGATCGGAATCCAGCTTGTTGCCGTCGGAGTGTAGCGTCGATTTTCTCCTGGATCCTGTTCAGGATCACTTTGCAGAGTACTTTGAGGGTTGTACAGATCAACGTTATGCCTCGCCAGTTACCGCACTCTGTCAGGTCTCCTTTCTTCGGGACCTTTACGAGGATACCCTGCATCCAGTCGGCCGGGAATGTTGCAGTATCCCAGATGTCAGCGAAAAGACGGTGCAACATTTGTGCTGACAGGACAGGGGTCGGCTTTCAGCATTTCAGCAGGGATGCAATCGATCCCAGGTGCTTTGTTGGATTTCATGTTTTTGATTGCTGCTTCTATATCAGCCAGCGAGGGCGCTTCCGAGTTGACGCCATTAATGCGACTTACTGTTGGCGCTTCAAGCTGCGGGTTCTGTTGGCCATCGCTATCCGTGACTCGGAAGAGTTGTTCGAAGTGCTCAGTCCATCGTTTGAGCTGATCTGTTCGATCGGTCAATAACTGACCTACTCGGTCTTTCAGCGGCATTCTAGCATTAGTCCTGGCACCACTGAGGCGGCGAGAAATGTCATAAAGTAAAAAAAAAAGATCGATCTCGCAAAAAGATCAATCAATTCTTCTAAGGTTCAAGTTTACTTCGAAATTTGAGAGCACACAAATTTAACTACAGTCAGAAAATTCAAAAGACGGCGAGTTACTTAAATTTAAAAAAATATTATGAAAACAAGAAGAAGTGACAAAGTTTTCTCATTCTCCCCTACACTTCTATGCATATTTAACATAAAATCTTTCAGGATACTAAAAAAAACTTTCAGTGAAAGTTCTCTGTATTGTTTTTCATCAGAGTGGTTGCTTGAATTTTAATCCTTGCTGCAGTTCTTTTCGTCTTTCGATACTGGCTGGATTCGGTCAAAGCCAAGGTTCGTCGCTTACGGCAAAATAATTTATTCAATCGCACATTTTCAACGCTAAGCTTTGACGGTAAGTACCTACATTCCGCGTTCCATCACTTTCATGATTCAGTTCATCAAACAGCGGTGGTAATCGAAGAGGAGAAAGAAAAGTCTACACGAAAACAAATTGAACGTGTGATTCGCGTTCATTGTACCAGTTTTGTTTCTTCTTTGGAGTCTTGGGGTGAAATATTGTTTGTTATGGGTGGGTGCATCGTTCAAATCATTGATTTGTTAAAGATTTAAACGAAAGAGGTGAACGGCGAGACGACAATGCTCCATTCGTGCCGTGTTTGTCAACTTGCGTGGGTTCTTTATTTTCGTCTGCCTTAAGACAGGTCATAGGGTTTCACTTTCTTTCTGGAGTATTTGTTGAAAAATGGGTTTAATTGACAGAGCTTTTTTTTTTCTTTGGGATATATTTTTTACGATGTTCCGGTTTATGGATGAGCTAAGTTTCAACTGCCACCCTAACTCGTCAAATCATATAAGAATATCATTTTAAATGTAAATAATGTTAGTTGATGAGTGTGTTGTATATCCAAACCATTCTTCTCATGGTATGTAATTTGACGTTTATGTATATTCGATCGATTAAAAAATTAAATTGAAAAACTTATTTTACGCAATAAATTAAAACCCAATTGGCTCTGAAATTTCAGACTTCAGTAGGGGAAAAAGGGGATTTTTCCCCCTTTTCTTATTTTTATCATATCTTTTTGGAAAAATTTAGCAACTCGTCGTCTTTTGAATTTTTTGACAGCATGTAATTTCAAGTTTATATGCTCCAAAAATTGTAACGATACATGAACTCGAAGATGAACTAGGAGCATTATCGTGGAAGTTAAAAAATTGGGATATTTTTAAAGTTAAGGGGGACTTGATCATTTATTGAAGGAGACTTGATCCTTCACTCCGGGGGCCCTAGTCCATGGAAAAAATCAAACAAAATTTCAAAAAAGATTGTCAATTGGCTATTTTGGTCATGTTTTGTTCTCATTTCACAATTTATAAATGTCAGATGAAGAAAATTCCAAAACTATGTCCAACCCTAGAGTCATTGCATACTTTTAGGCGGTTTTTCTGAATTTAAGAGAAAATAAATTTTCTTAGCCCTCTTTACTTTAGTGCTAAAATCCCAGAAAAACAAAAACTTACAAACAATTATTGGATAAATAATCGTTATCTTGTAATCAGCGATGATCACGGTCTATTTAGAAGAAAAAAAAACCTTTTTGAACTCTAGGGATCAATTGAACCCATAATGTACATTTTAGAAAAACTTTATCATAAAAATGTTGAGAGTTTACCATTGTTTGGGAAATACCGTATTATGAAGTTTATCGTACACTAACGTTGTACATATGAATTGGGATATATATTTTTGTTTTAATTTTTTCATGTCAGAACATTTTAAAGTGATAAACAAAGATCTTAAAGTCGCATTTTGAGAAATTTTTAAAACAAAGTTCAATAACTCAAAAAAATATTTTGTTAAAATTTATTGAGCTTATAGCATAGTACATTTAGTACATTTTTCTAGAACATTTGATCCTTGTAAGTCATTCCAGTTTAGTTTTCCAGCTAAGAAATCGAGTATCTCCAGTGATCAAGTAGCCTCATTCTCCCCTACAGATATGTTCGTAAATATTTTTTCAATTGATTGTTGAATAAAAAAATAATTAGGGCTATAATTTTTCCACATTCGAGGAATAATAACATAACAAGCTTTTTTTTTTAAAAATAAACAACCCTTTGAAATCAGAATTTTTTACATTTCGTAGTGTTGCAAACATTCAAAATGTTATTTGCAGTTGAAACACGCTTTTCTTTAATCTGTACCTTGCGTTACTGTTACAAAGGCGATTTTTTTTCCGAAAGAATTTACAGGTTTTTTTTCTGGAAAATAACTGTAAGTTGAGTTGTAAACGGCAGTTCAACCGTCAGCTGAGGTAACATGCAATACTTTTTAACTTCAATGGCTTCTAAAAAAATATATCTAGAGATAATCATACAGCTTTTGCATGCATCAAATGTTTAAGGTTGATGCATCATGAAATGAATTTAGTTAGAAAAGTTATTGGCTTCTCTGGTTATTTTGAATATTCCTAAATTATGCTATTTCCACCCCACTAAAAAAGTTGTTAACTTCGCAACAAACTTTGTTTCTAAGGAAAAATCTATTGAAAACGTATGAAAATGTATTGTTTTTGATAAATTTGTGAGGTCATAACGCATCAAACTACCAATTGTTGACGTTTTTAGTTTTTTTGAATTTAAATTTTTAAATTTTTTTTCTGCCAATAAAGTTGTGTGAAGGAAAATCATAAGGATGCGGCATACATTTAGGGGTAAGGAACTTCAAAAAATTCTACTAGCTGAAATCGAGGAAATAAAAGTTAGGTTGGATTCAGTTTTAATGCACAACAACCACATCACTATAAGGCAGTTCCATACAATGAGGTGGAAAAAGATATTGTTTGGTACTTTGGACTCATTTGTAAATTTTGAAAATTTTGAATGAAAATGACTATTTTAACTAGTTTAAGATAAATTCATACAACAAATGTTTTAAACAACTTATAAAGTGGGATGTTTGGTGTTATTTTCAATTTTACCTTTTATTTCTTTCGAAAGCCGTTTATTGGACTACTTAATTGATAATTAAATGATAAATATTATCAAAACAGTTCATGTGAAAAATGTGTGAACGGATTTATTAAACATGAAAAAATAATTTTGTTAACAAATTAGCAACAACTTTGTTGAATTTATACTCGTTAATGGGTACCTCCATTACCCAAAATAACCCCCTCCCCTTCTTATTACCCTTTTGCATGATATTTTCCGCTTAAAACTAGGTCTTGAAAGTGAAAAGAGCATGGAGCAATGCTGGCCTTTTTTTTACAAGGCTTCAAAGTTTTGGATTGTTGAAAAAATGTTTATTAAATCATTTTTATAATAGATTAATTTGGTGTGTGAAAGTTTTCAACGGTTCAAATGAAACCTTTTAATAGAAGCTTTCATATGGTGTACTTTAAATTAAAGAAAAAAATTTCCATAGAAAAATATGTACCTAATTCAATTTTTTTTTCATCATAAAGTTTTTTCAAATTTTCAAAGTCTGATGTCGGTTGTACGTTTAGTATTCAAGATAATGAGGTGAAAATCTGGACATATCTTCAAGTAGTATTATAGTCAAGTATTAGGTTATTAACTAGTAAAAATTGAAAAAAAAACGATCCGATAAAGTTCAGTTTGTGACTTTATTCCGCCTCAAACCCCATAGTGCAATGGTGCAGCTTCTAGGGCTCGAAGCTCGAACAAATTCATGCCTTTTTTCAAATGAGCTAACCATTTCTGAAGCCATCGACCATCTTAACCAGCCAATCGATATCTTGGCTATCTCATTCATATTTTATTTTTGCTTCAGCAATAAGAACAAGAAAAGTCAAAGAAACAATCATGAAAGGATCCGCATACTTCGTTTTCTTGGAACAATTCTCGTGAACCATGTTATGCTCTCCCGAAAAGAGGGAGTGCGATTTCGGTGTTAATTGAATGTGAAATGTGAGAAAGAAAAATTGAATGTTCCTGAGTGATTATTCTGTCAGACTAAGGAAAACTCCAATGATCATTGAGGTGGCTAACAATTTGGAAAATATGATCGATTGGTCTAGTTACGTTTATGAGTTCATTAACATCTGATTCGATGCTCTAAAATCAACAACTTTCTTGTTAATGAAATTATTCTAAAAAATGGACGGAAAAACTGTCTGTGTTGCTAACTTCTTTCCATGAAAAATTAATTCTTTGTTTGGAGCGTCATAACTATTTTCACACTACTTTAACCGGTTTGCCGTCTTCGGCAAAATTGTAGCCAGAGGATTTTTCCGTAAGCTCCACGGGCGTTAGTATGAGTGACAAATTGGCCATAACTCAAAAAATGATTCGCGTTTGGCCTCCCCAGTTATGCCAGGTGGTAATCAATATGATCAGAAGGTATGCGTTAGCATGTTTTCATTATAAAAAAACCGGAGTTCAATACAATGCTTATCAATAATCATTGATCATTAATAATTTTAAAAAAACCGATTCAGTCCCATATCATGTAGGTATGTATATACATTGCACATGAATTCGGATTTGAAACCTGCTTTTCCGTTCAATTTCGTGTGCCTCTCGCAAAAACATTAGAAATAATTCCATGGCAAATGAAATTGTTTGCAAAATGTGCAAATCATTGTGATATTAAAATAATCTTGACTGGAATTTGGGCGCGGAAAGAGTTTATAATTTTGAAAATCTCTTTCTTGAATTCAACGTACAAACATGCGACATATTTTGCGTTTTTTAATTTTGAATTCAACGTACAAACATGCCACATATTCTGAAGATCCTAATAAAATCTTAAGAAATCATATCTTCATAAAGTTGATCGTTTTTCAAAACCACTTGGCATCATTATAAAACAAAACATGAGTAGGTACCTCAATATCGTTTTTAAAAAGGGGGAATATGACGACATGAGATATGATAAAGCATCGTTTAAAGGGCGCCCTTTTCGAAAAACGTTTTTGATCGCTCGTACCTTGAGGTGAAGGGTGGGGCCTTTTGCTAAAGTGGTTTTATTTATTGGACTTCTTTCAATTTGATTTAAAAGTTGAATTCATCTTTGTTTAGAATTTCATGCTTTGGGGTAACATTGATCAGTCTCTATTTTGACGATTTTAACGAGTTTTCTCCAACATAAAGAATACAAAACACCTTCATAATATTTACAAATGCTAGTTTATCAATCGCTAAGGCAGTTCGGATCAAACTCAAATAAAATAAAATTAACCAAGAAACTCTACTTAATTGAACACTGTTGTGTTCGATGGCTCAAAGATACTAAATTTGTAACTTTTAGTCCAATAAATTCTGAGATATACAATGTTGAATTCCGGTGTCTTTTGGCTTAGATTTCTTCGCGGCCCATATGAAACAACATCGTGGTTATTAATTTGTTAAGGCCGAACAACAATTAAAAATGAAAAGTGGACAATGATGCTGCTTAAATTAAAGGGTTAAATTTTTTAGCATTACTTTTAAAGTTTTAACTACCAAAAACAAATTTTTTGCGGTCCTCGCACTATTCACCTTTAATTTTTTTTCTTCAAGGGTTTCTAGACTTTTGTCCTAGACTGTCTTACTCTTAGAAAAAGTCCCTATTTTTTAAATATCAAAAATTTACCTCAAAACACAACGAAAACTACCCCGTTTTACGGTTAATTGAAATTCCATTTTTAGCGCGTGGAAACCAAATTTTGTTTTAAATTTTCTTTATTTTCATGCTTGATCCTCAGTGTCTTAACTTTAGAGTGTTAAAATCAATATGTTTTGGAAAGCTTGATTCATAACGTTTACAACGCTTTAAATACTTCAAACTTTCAATTTAAATACTTCAAACGTACTGAGAACTGCAAGATTTATTTATTTCAACCTGCAAGAACTTTGTATCAATGGGTTCGTTTACAAAAATATTGTTGGTTTACGACCTATGAACCCTACATACGATGCTGTGACGGTCGAAAACCCACGAAGCAGAAGGACTTGTGAAGATGATAGATTCTGAGTGAAACAGCTAATCGGCAGAACTGAACTGCAGAAGATTAACCAAATGAAGAAAACCCTTAGCATTTTTGCACCATCTTGAATTATATAGAGTCAGTTATAATTAAGAGCAATTTGGCACTGGTCATGTTAGACCCCCAGTTAGAAATTTAATTTGCCTGAATATATGTATGTTAAATGTAGTTTTCGTAATCAATAAATTCGTTATCAAAGTAGGGGAAAGGTTTCCTAAATGGGCCTATCGGGTTTAATGACCCTACGGCTGTTTGATGAAATGGCTGACTAGACAGCTTATCTGACCAATGCATTTTGAGGGTGATACGCTTAGAACATAAGGCAAGAAAAAATTTTATGAATTTACGAACTCAAAAAAATTTAAAAAAACATACAAGGTTTTGATACATTTTGATGTAAAATTTCTACTTTTAAAAATTATACGTAAAGAAGCTTCAAACAAAAACTAGGATGGTTTTTGTTTCTTACTCAAATGATCTTTAGAAATTCAACATATTTCAGCTTTTGTGGAGGTTAAATAATGATTATATAGTGGAATAACAGAGTGTTTTTGTATGCCCCCATTATGTTTGTAAAATGCCTCCATCCTAAAATAACAGGTTAAACAGAATAAATAAATGATTTTTATCATTGAACCTTATAATCTAAGCTCTGAACAACATCTTAAGAGAGAATTGAAAATCTGAAAACAGATTTGATAAAGTTTTTCTCATGGATAAACTGCCTCCATAGTATGGAAACCCTAACTTTTTTTTGTTCCATAAAATTATAACATACATAGGTTTTTATAAAACTTCAGTTTTGTCGTACGAAATTATTACTTTCTAGCAGATTCAACGAAATTATACGGATATATTGCCCAAAAAACACAAATTTTGTTCAAAACATAAATAGGCGCATTTAGCCCGCACGGTTTGAGGTTCGGCACTTTAGACAACATTTATAATAAAATCATTTTCTTGGAAACAGAAGAAAATATTAACATAAAAATTACTCCAATGTATAGAAAACAGATGCCTGCACACTAGACCGCTGCAAGCTTTGTATGAAAATTTCAAATTCTTAAATTTTTACACCTCCCATAACTTTTTTTGGTTGTTTTTGCTGCCAGGAAAAGCAATAAAATTTTTGGAAGCGATCCATCCAGTCCTGAATTAGCGCAACGAGTTTTAATTTTGTATGGAAATTTGTATGGGAAAACAAAATTTTTCATTCAAAAATCGCCAGAGATGTTCTGAAAGATCCAAAAAATAAAACTTTGGATGAAAAATGTTCCTTGATTCTTGCAGTACATTTCATGTGAACAAAGCACAAACCTAAAATGTACCCCAGGAAAGATATTCAATGTTTTATAAAATTTTTGTTTTCAAAATTCATTTTTTTAATTATATCGTTTTTCATTACTTGTTTGAAAGCTGTATAACAGTATGACGGAAATAAAAAATCTCAAAAACTGCTTTGCAATGCCAGAGAATTTATTGACATATAAAGCCTTTGCAAAAACATTTCATGCAATTATTAACAGCTCTAGCAAGCAAAGTCTGCCATTTTTGAATACTTTTCAATGGATTCAGATTTTTTATTTTGAAATGGTTATAACTTTTTTCATGAAATTCTTAGCTACTTGTCATGTAAGCAAAAAAAGAAGCTTTAGAATAGTCAAAACTAAAAATTAAAGACCGACTTCATTTCTCGCTTATTTGAATTTTCTGGATGATTAATTGTGCAAAAATTTCTTCTTCCATACAAATTTCCATACAAAATTGAATCGCGTTGCGCTAACTCAGGAATCAACCAAATCATCTCAAATTTTACACTGATGCTTGGTGACCCAAAAGGCATCGAAAAAACATATGGGAGCAAAAAGTCATTTTTTGCAGCGGTCTACTGCACACGTGTATATAGTTTTTGTACACATATTCGATGTTATATTTGATTAAATCAGTGTTCTGCTTAATAGGCGCATATAGCCCGCTCCTCCCCTAGTGTGTATTTGAGCCAAATAAATGTGTATCTTTTTTGCCGTAAAAATAAAGTGTGCCTAATTAGTAAAATCGGAGTTGTACCACCGGAGCAGAAAATTGTCACCATCACCTCCCACGGAATACCCCAACCAACCAGGAGCCCAAGGTTAGCCCCATTCGGAAACATACCATACAGTCCACTGCGAGGAACAAACAAGGGTTTGGACAGCACCCCAACAAATATGATTCCATGGAAAAAAGGGTGTCTACCGGAAATAATCAACGGGAATGAAATTGAAAATTTTTGCTGACCATCAAACGAGATAATTATTTTTCGCAATTAACTTTCGAAGCTCTGATCATTTCAAGGAAAATTGAATGAAATTAAAAGCTATAACGGATTAACCAGAAATCTCAGTATAATAACAAGTAAACTAAAAATAGACAATTTCATGTGAAGAACATTCATACTTGTAATTGAAAATCGCAGTACGTTCAAGAAATGAACGTGGTAGAACGTATTAAAATTCCACGGTAATACATGTTTACAACTGAACTTACCTTCAACATAAGGACCACTCCAAATAATGATATTTTAAGAAAATTCGAAACACTCAATGTTGGTATTATTTTTTTTATTACTGGTACTGTATTTTACTTTCGCTATCTTTATTTACAACAGAGGTAAGGGAGGAAGTTGAACAGTTTAGATAAGTTAAGACGTTTGTGTTTCCGCTACTAAAGCTTACTGCTCTGGCTGCTTAGTCATTCTTCGCTTCTTTTTCCTTCTCGAGTGGTTAGAAGATTGTGCAGAAAAAGTGTGAAAAATGTTTAAGCAGTGATTGGTGCATTTGCATACGAGAGTCGGTGCAGTGTTTATTTTGCTGCAGTCGGTTTTGGTGTTGGCGATGAAAAGTGGAAAAGGCGACGTGTTTTTTTAAGAGTAGTTTGAAGAAACAGATTGTGATAGAGATAGAAATGGAACGGACAGAGTGAATAGTAAAGAGCCGATAGTAATAGAAAAGCTTAATGTAGTTGCTAGAAAACAAAAAGGAACTGGAGCTAATGATAGTGTACGAGTATGCACAAGTTTTGTGCCAAGTGGCCGCTCTTTCTGTTCTCATTATCAGATGCTACTAGTTGTTTATGGGAATCCATACCAAAGTTCATCGAACATGAAAATCGTCAGTTAAATTGCTGGTTTTTTATAGGCGCTCGGCAGAAAACAACTTGAACACAAATTAAGAGATTAGCAGAGTGAGAAAAGGCATAAGAAATTAAATTCGAGAGTTGGAGAAAATGGAGCTGAATAATGGGATGTAAAATCAGGTAACGTTGAAATGGGACAGTGAAGAAGAGTGCTAGTGGCCATCGTAAATTAAACCGGCACACAGCACGGCTTAGATCCGAAAGATGGAGATGGAGTTCAAAATAGGAAAGTGTCAAGTGTAAAATATTGCTAAGCCACGCTTAATCGAGTTCCCGGAAAAACTTTTGATTACAGGAAGAGCTCCACCGCAGAAATTAGATAGACTTTCTAGCTGAACAACAAAAGTATAGTGTATAGGGGATAGAATGGAAGAGTTGATTAGTTGAGGAAATTATTTCTATTGTTGTTGCTTTGATACTGATCAAATTACCTTAATCAGCCTCGATGGATAAAATGTAAAGACTAGATTGTGAGTGTAAAGTTAGAGCGTAGATTTACGGAGCTTCCGGGGGAGTCTTTCTGAAAACGAGAAACTCCCCGATTCCGGAAGTTGCCTGGTAGGTATAATAGGAATCAATTGATGAAGAGGAAATTAGAAAAGAAATTAGAAGAAAAATTCCTGAATAAGATAACAAAATCACAACAGAAAACTTATCTCTCATCAACGAATGTAAAACAAAAAAATAACTTGTAACACTAACAATAAATTAATCGCTCGAACCAAAAACGCATCAATAAATACTTTCAATAAATTAATTTGTCTTCGTTCACGTTCAGCTGCATCCTCCGACCTTGGGATTTCTAGACACCGATGTCGATCCGTCCCGGATCACTCCCGACTATGGCCTCAATCTCCGAGATAAGTAATATCGACGCACCTTACTTCCGGACGGGTTTGTGTCCAGCATAGGCGATCGAATGAGCAGGCTGGCTGTGGGAACCATAATCGCCATATCCGCTCGATTCAGCCCAGCCTCCGGATGATCCGTGGTAGGCATGGGTTTCCTCCTTCTTTCCTCCGAGCAGTTTCTTCAGGAACAGGAATTTGGACAGGATCAGAGCGATCACGGACACGATCAGAGCCTTCTTGGCGATCAGAGCAATACCGAACAGAGCCAGAATAGCCAAACCGACGACCTTCAGCTTGACCAGTCCCAAGATTGGGAGCAGAGACTTCAGGATCTTCTTCTTGCCACGAGCCTCGGAAACGAGGGCGCGCATCGACGACTTGACGTCATCGGGGATCACGGTCGAAAGGCTTCGGGCAGCGCTAGCCATATCCAAATTCAGCGAGCGTTCCTGGAAAAAGTTCTTGGTCCGTTCGACGACGTAGTTTTCGAGGGCTTCTTCGCGGGTTTCGACGCTATTGGCCGATTCGACGATGGCATTGTCGGCGTTGAAGGAGCGTGACTCACGACCGGCAGCCTTGACGAACGAAAGTCCACCGGCGAGGCTGATCTGTGGCTGGTCGAAGAATTCACGTGCTTTGCGGAAAAACTGCGGGTAGAAGGAAGCAAGTTTGAGGGATCATTAGTTTCAGTTGGGTAGAATCATTTTTTTCTCTTAATACGAAGGAATGGTTGTGACGAACATTAGGTTCTTTTTTTCAAGTAGGGTGCTACACCCACAGTTCTTTCTAATCATGATATGACGATATTTGCACGTAATTGACATAGGATGAGCACAGGATTGGCGATAATACACTTAGCGGTTGCTGGATTAGTTTTCCAGGGAAACACTCACTCACTCAGCAGCTGATTTCTGCTGTGTGTTGTTGTTTACAGTTTAACTTAAAACTCTGTGTATACACTTATTATACTTTTCGTGAATATGGGAAGTTTTCCCCCGAAAATGAGCCATTATATGGAGCACAAATAGTGTACTATACCCTAAATTTCGCTGAGTTAGTTGAAAAAAGTAAGCATTGGAGCGGTCTGAAGTTCGCTTCAGAAGTATGGAGAGGGAAGTAGGTTTCTGGACAAACAATAATCTGGGCGGGTATTAAATCCGGTGGAGAAAACTTTGGACCGGAAAATCATGCGTGCTTACGCCAGTATGAAAACTGCCTCAGTTCAGGAAATAGCTAAAAACTTAGATCCCCTCTCAGCACTGTTCATTGTTTCAAGGTAAAATTGGGTCTGAAGACATATAGAAAGCACAGTCAAAAACAAGCTGTTTCCGTCATTAAAAAGATTTCGCAAATTTTATGTGGAAAAGCGGTGTGCGTTATCATCGACGATGAAACCTATAGCAAGTTTGGTTTCAAAAAGCTTCCGGGTGAACAGTATTACACTGGTTAGGATGACCAAAGTATTGACGGAGACAGAGATTTTCACCTCAGATTCTCTCTCTCAGAATACTCACCGAAAAATTCGGTTAGAAAGACAATAGTTTGACAAGTCATTTGTGAGCGTGGCATGCTTTCCGAGCCGTTTTTGACCACTGACATAATGAAAACAGTTATTTACGTTCGAGAATGCCTAAAACGTCGTCTTTTTGGACCCTTGCAAAATCGTATTTGGGAAAACAAGTCAAGCCTGCAGATTCTATTGAAAGCTTCGGAAAAAGACTGGAAAAAGTGGCCAAAATAATCGTAAATCATTTTATATTGATGCTAGTGAGCAATTGATAAAAGTTTCGTTCACTGATCTACGCTTGACTGAAATATTATTTTTTCATTTATTCACTGTTAAAAAGGCCATAGAGAACATGAAAGCGATTTTTTTTTTAAATTTGCTTCTAAACTGTTCATTTTCAATCGTGAATAAACGTTATGGGACACCCTATATAAGAGGAGGATGGACAAAAATCGGAATCGAATTTTGAATGCGGCGAAAGCGCCAGCTTGACTGTTTAGAGAAAAAACGCATTCAAAGTTTGACAGCTCCCAGCAAAAAAAAATCATTTAGTTTTCTTTAATTCTTGTTAACAAAATATCTTCAGATAACGTTGAACAATCAAACTGTACGTCTCCGAACCACTGATCACGCTGACAGGACACTAAGAACAAAATTTCGACCACTTTCTGGCTAATTTTTTTGTCAAATTTTGCAGGTTCTCAATGCTGACGGTAGGTGGCGAACATACCATTTTTCCAATACAAATGCCCTGTAGGAAAAATGTACCTGTTTAGCCCGATTATATCGGAAGAATTGCTGTTTTATTAAAGTTAGGTGGCGTTTTCTAACTGGGATAACATTTCTTCAAATCGATCGATGCGCACTCTGGAATCGATATTGCGTACTGTTGAAAAAATTATCCAACAAACAAAATCGAGTGTCCAGTCAGTATGGTCAGTGTCCGAACGGTCATTATCACCTAGCTGATAACTCCAATTGTTTACATTTGGTGGAATCGCCCTTTTCATAATTTACTACCGAAATATCGCTCAAGCGTCTCAAGCACACGAGATGAATCGACCGAATTCTATGAGTTTTTCGGTAGATCAGTAGGATTAAATTCATGATTGATTGATACAGAGAGACTAAGAAAACAACCATTGTTCTCCAATTCACCCAGGTAGAACATTGGTGAGGTCGTCTGACTAGAAAGACGACTTAACATATTGCGGACCAAATTCGAGATATCTCGTTTTTTCGCTTGTCGCTAATGCTCTACTCTAAGAATCAAAATTCAATTATTATGAACTTAAACATCGTTTAGCAAAATTTAACACGACAATTTCAATTGCTCAAAGATTATAAATTTAATGGTTTTTGTCAAAATGTTTCTGAGATATAGAAAGCCAAATTTTGATGTTTGCCGGCTTGGATTTCTTTGCGGTCCTTAATATGTTAAAAAAGCTTCTAGTGAGCTCGAGTCGTTCGTGCCAAAGGCATCCATATCAAAGCTGGCGCAATGCACATTTTGGCACTTTTTGGCATAGAGTGAGCTCCAACCCTCATTTAAGTTTTACGACCTTTATCTTGAGTGTAGTATCCCAAGAACAACATACTTAGAGTTAGACCAGGTCCATAATGCTGAGCAGCTGACGAAAATGATAGTAGCGGTGTGCGACATGATCATGCCCAGAAGGAATAAACCGAAGTGGTGGCGACGGCCAGCTTACTAGTGGACCTCAAAAATAGCTGAGCTTCGTACAAGCTGCCTTAAAGCCAGACGACGAGCTCAACGGACGAGAAACGAAGCCGATAGAGAAACGAGAGGTGCCGTTTACCGAGCAGCCATTGAAGCACCAATTTATTTGATCTATTGTGGAATAACCCAATTTAATATTTGTCTGATTACGTCATGCTGTCATCATTAATTGAGATGTTAGTTGTAGACGAAATCAAAACAGAATTCCAGTTTGGGATGGTATTTCTTATTAATCCCACCACCTTACTGGACTTCATCTTCCAAATATCATCGGGCGTTAGGATTCGCTTACCAAGAACTTTTGGTCGATGTGTCATAAGATATCCACAGTCGCACAGTGGCACTTAAGCGAGCTATTACAACAAGCAAAGAGAACTGTTACAGAGCGTTATACCAGAGCGTTCGGTGGCCCAAGGTCGCCGACCGAAAAGTGTCCGGAAAACTGAGAGGGATCGTTGCACATCTTTCTCGAAGCATAACCCGACGCAGTGGTCACTTACCCCGTACGACGCGAGTGCCCACTCGAATCAGTAACGAACAAGGAACTTGTGGCTATAGCTAAGAAACTGGCGGTGAATAAGGCCCCTGGTCCGGACGGAATCCCAAATGCAATGCTGAAGGTGGTGGTACAGACCATTCCGGATACTTTCAGAGTGGTGCTCCAAAAGTGTCTCGACGAGGGATCTTTTCCCAATTCGTGGAAAACGGCGAAGTTGGTGCTACTGCCGAAACCTGGGAAACGCCCAGGGCATCCATCATCATACAGACCCATTTGTCTGTTGAACACCCTTGGTAAGCTACTGGAGAGGATAATATTAAACAGACTTATTATCTACACAGAAGGTGGAAGTGGCCTGTCGGACAGACAGTTCGGTTTTCGGAAAGGGAGATCAACAGTGGACGCCATCAGAATGGTGACAGAGTACGCGAAGCGGACAGGTGTTCGTCACAGCGCCATTGTGACAATCGACTTTAAGAATGCCTTCAACAATGCCTGCTGGGAAACGGTTGCCAAAGCGCTTTACAGGATGTTTGTTCCCAATATCTTCTGCAGGATAATAGGAAGTCTCTTCGAAAATCGAGTCCTGATGTACGAAACCAAAACAAGGAGTGTTACAAAGCAAGAGATGTTAGAAGAGAGCGTAAAACGCGACTATCAGAATGGGTAAATCGGAAGTATGGAGAGGTCAACTTCTACCTGTCGCAGTTCCTTTCGGGTCATGGGTGCTTTAAGCAATACCTTCATCGGTTTAAGCTTATCAGCTCGCCTTTTTTCCTGAAATGCGTAGATACGGAGGAATCGGCAGAACATGTTATCTTTGTCTGCTCCAGGTTCATTTCAAGGCGTCAACAACTTCAAAATTCGAACGCTGAAAATATTGTGAGAGAAATGTGTCGCGACGAACAGCCGTGGCGTGCTAAAGTCGACGAAAGAGAGAGCGAGATAGTCAACCAAATTTGAAAAGCTAACGGACGGCAATCAAGGACATGAAATCCAAAGAAGCGCCTGGAATTGATTACATTCCTGCTGAAATGCTCAAAGCCGACCCTGCCTTGTCAGCACAAATGTTGCATCGTCTTTTCGCTGACATTTGAGATACTGCAACATTCCCGGCAGACTGGATGCAGGGTATCCTTGTAAAGGTCCCGAAGAAAGGAGACCTGACCGAGTGCGGTAACTGGCTTGACATAACTTTGATCTGTACAACTCTCAAAGTACTCGGCAAAGTGATCCTAAACAGGATCCAGGAGAAAATCGACGGAAAAATTTGGATTCCGATCCGGACGATCATGTGTGGACCACATCATAACGCTACGAATAATACTGGAACAAATCAACAAATTTCAGGACTCTCTTCTGCTGGTGTTCGTTGATTTCGAAAAAGCATTTGACCGAGTGAACCACGAAAACATCTGGGCTGCTCTAAGGCGACGAGGGGTCCCAGGGAAACTAGTCCATCTCATCGAAGCACAGTATGAGGCATTTTCGTGCAAAGTCTTGCACGACGGTGTCTTGTCCGAACCTATCCCGGTAACTGCTGGCGTGAGACAAGGATGTATTTTGTCACCGCTGCTTTTTCTCATCGTAATGAATGAGATCTTGACTGGATCGATTGATAACTCACAGATGACGCCTGATGGTGGTACCAAGAAGGACAACGAAACCCGGATCAGAAAGACCCGATTTGCTTTTGCGAGTCTCCGAAACATCTGGCGCTCACGCCAGATCTCTCTACGAACTAAGATCAGAATCTTCAACTCAAACGTCAAATCCGTATTGTTGTACGGGTGTGAAACTTGGTGCACATATGCGGTGACGACGCGAAAACTGCAAGTTTTTGTGAATCGCTGCCTGCGGAACATCATGCGCGCTTATCGTGGCGCCGTAGTCTAGCCGCTGAAATCCGCACAGTTGACGAGAACCCTGGCTGGCAGCAAGTGAAGACGCTGGCTCCGGATCACCAGCTGTAGAGATCTTTTATCTCAGCCCTATGCGTCGGTCAATGGGCGCCGGACCCTTAGGTAGGTAGGTGCTTTAAGCAATATCTTCATCGGTTTAAGCTTATCAGCTCGCCTTATTGCCCGGAATGCGTAGATACGGAGGAATCATCAGAACATGCTATCTTTGTCTGCCCCAGGTTTTTTTCAAGGCGTCAACAACTTCAAAATTTGAACGCTGAAAATATTGTGGAGAAAGTGAAATGTGTCGCAACAAACAGTCGTGGCGTGCTATAGTCGACGAAATCTCGCAAATCGTGCGCGATCTTATAAAGATCAGGAAAGATGATGAACGGAGAGAGCGAGATAGTCAAACAAATTTGAAAAGCTAATGGAAGGTCTTGGGCCTCTTCTGACACTACAAATCAAAAGCAACGCGATCTTAGGGCGCGGTAGAACCCTAATCTGGACTCATACGTGTGGTGGGACTTAACAGGTTTCAAGTACTTAGCTACAATCTTTCTTGCAGCAAAAGGAAACGGAGATACCATTAGGGGAGGTCATGACGGGATTGTAACTTCGTAGTTTCTCAATCGGCCATGCCTTGGTGGTTAAAAATCCTGCGGGAGTGGATGCTGTGACGGGCGTGAGTTACTATGAAAGCGTTACCTAACCGGCACATGCCTCGGGGTCTTCCGTACCAGTCTGAAGTTGGCAATAGAGGAAAAGGAGAAAGAGGAAAAAGGAGTAATAGGATAAAGGAGAAAGAAGATAAAGAAGAAAGACCAAAATTGAGAATGAGGAAAAGGAAAATGGTGAGATGTAAAAGTGCATGAGCACAGCCTACCCCTTGATGGGGTATCATAGTGTCTACTTTGTAGTATCAAACTTTATTCAGTAGCTTGCTGTAAAACTGTAAATGTTACTCTGGTATGTGTTATTGCATAAAATTTACAAAATATCTTTAATTCCAGTCTTCTCATTCCAAAATTATCAGTTTTTTTTTTATTTTCTATGAATTATTGAAAAATATTATCAGAAAGCAGTAAAATTGCTTGCAAAACTGATAGCCAAACAGTTTGAATTTCAGTTATTTGGACCTATTTAGTGAAAGATCGAGTCTTAAATTATTGGCAGCCAAAAATTTACAACCTTATTTTCGATGAAATCAGTGTTCGTCTTAATGGGCATAAAGCCTGCCTTTCCCCTTTCATTCGGTGGGTATATAGATACCACCCTGTGACCGTCCAAACTCAATCGAATTTTCACGATCGATGAATAACAAATTTCACACTCGATGAAATCACGAGTGAATTCGGTTCTGTTATGGGTTCCAATCACACTAACAAAAATGCTAATCCCAAGACAAAGTTCGTAGACAACGAATTAGCTAAGCTATATTTTAGAAAAATTGTAGGTACTTTGAAATTTTTTTTTTGAAAATTATATATTACGTAGGATAGTTATAAATTATAAATTACCTAATAGTACATGCATATTTAACTATATCTTTTAAATTATCTTCTTGTAAACGTGCATGTTAGCATTATTTCACTCTAATGACATTATGTAAAGTTACAAACTCCGTTTGTTTTTGGAAACATGCGATTTTGGCACATGTGCCAAAATTGAACGGTTTTTGGAGCTACAGTACTTTATAGCTTTCTCTTTAACAGGACCAATATAATTTGGACAAACGCCATAAATACGTTTTTACTTTCTTAAATGTTGATAGAATGCAACGACAAAAACAAAAATTACAAAATGTTCGGGCATGTTGCCAAAATCGAACAGGGCCTGTATATAATTTGGGTAACATCAATCCGGCTTTAAACATAGAAGCACGGTTTGTTTTTATTTTTTAATATAATTTCCTCGCAAATTTGCATAACCGTCCACATTTTTTCAGTCGGTGTTCTGAGCATCAAATAATGTTTAAATAACTTTATTTAAAGTTTTGTTTTCAATTAAGTGTAATTTGGTTGATTTCTCAATCAAAATGTTGTCAGACCAATACTGCTAATTTTTGTAATTTAAAAACACTTTAACACGCATAAACACCAATTAGATTGCAAAGTAATTTTAGCCTTCTTACGAACTCCACGGTTTTCAAAGATGTATTTTTGATTTGACACCAAACCATCCAACCAGCTTCACTTTCTCCGAGAGAATTTTTTTAAATAAACTGGTAGCCATCAGCTTTTTCTGCACTTCATTTATCAACCTCCGATATAAGTTCTGAATACACAATCCACATAACAATTTTGGAAATTATTTCACAGATCCTCACAGCTCAGTCGCACAAATCACAATGTTTGTTCATCACACATCCCCTTTCCATACAAGTTCTTATATCAGTAAAGATGCAAAACTCGTACCATCATCTGCACGCAGGAGATTGAATCCTGATTCAGACAATCCTTGAAGCTCTCCTGGCCTGCCGCTAGGGCGCACACACTTAGTACACAGATTAGTAGCTTCATGATGATTAATCCTTTGCCGATCGTTGCACGTGATCGATAAACTTTTGTAGGTTTCAGCGCACTCACAAAATTGTGTTTCTTTTTTCGCGGAACCCACCGATGCTCACCGGAACGGAACTGAACTCAAATTGACAGTTTTCCAGCCAGGGTTAAGGTGTTTATAAGTACGGCCCGGGGTTTGTCGCTTCGGATTTTGCAGAAGTCTCCGATCCGATGGTTCGTCTCAGCGGGAATCCGACTGCCGACACCCCTCCCAAAAAATGCAGGCCCGCCTGAATTCGATGAATGAAATGGGGGAGAGAAAGAAAACTGAAAAAAAACGTTACAAAACGGGGCCCAGCGACAAAACCAAATCTTTTACTCTCTTTCCTTTGTGGCGTTGTTAACTTGAGGCCTTGCCGAAACCGGGAGCATTCGATTCGATCGGAGAAGGTAGTAGTTGATGGCGAGGCCAACTTTGAGACGATGTTGCATCCGCGATCGCGATCATGCCGGTCGTAATAGTTAGGGGAGATTGGAGGTTTCGATGTTTTATTGGGCTCCAGATGATAGTGTTCGGATGCATTGACTTTCAATGAAAATTGATGCTATAATTTTATCTTTCCAAATAAATTTTATTTGCGATCTGCATTTGATGCATGTTGAAATGTAAATTTTTTTAATTACATTATATTGAAAACTAGCTGATCCCGTACGAACTTCGCTTTGCTTTCAATCATAAATAAATACGTGAAGATGTTGATTTCAGAATATTGAATACGATGCATTTTTCGACAATATTGGGTAAAAAAAATATAACAATGTTTAAAGTCGCTACTTTTTCTTGTCTTTCATCTTAAAATTCAAACTAAGAGGTTGGTTGAGTTTTTAATAAAACACATTTGAGAGTGTTTTCTTTTCGAACGGTTGGAAAATCATGACATCATTGAAGAAACATGCATTATACACGACTCCTTTGCTTGGCCTTCACACTAAAATTGAATTCAATTATTCGCTCTCACGAAATCATTCCACAAAACATTTAACTATAAATATGGACGACCTCTTTTACCGCTCCATGGCCGAAATTCGATTATTTAAACCAATTTTTCGTCTCTCAAAACTCCCTTTTGCGTTGTTTTCTAATCAAATCCGATGTTTAGTAACATCAAAAACTTAAAAGCAGTAAACAGTGTAACCAACGGGCTAGCCTGCTGCTCAGTCGAGCAAGAACCCCCCCTCTAAGCCTCAGGGACGGCACACTCGTTAATGAAATTTCGCGATACAAGGAAACACTTTAGATTGTTTGTTTGAAATCCCACTTTATTTTCCCTAGCACTTAAAGGACGCGACACTGGACACTGGACCCGGATAAGGTAAAGTGGTTCTTATGGACCACGCGGTAAGTTCACCCCGAGAAATGTGGTTTGGTCCTACCTTAATAGTTGGCGTACGGTGTTTCGACGAATGGTGGAGCTCGTCTGCGGGAGTCCCCTGCGCTGGTCTGTGGTAGTCTCGTCGTTGTTGTGTGACGTCTCGACTGGGACTCAGTGGGCTTCGGTATTGGTAGTCAAGCTCCAACTGTAGATCACCGGTAAATTGGACACGGGGCGGGAGACACCGGCACAAAACTGGGGACCAAACCTCGAGTAGGGTGATGGGCGGTTCACCGAGTACCACGATAACGTAGGTTGGCTCTGGACGTTCCTGATCGACAATAGATTGACGGGCGAACGTGGCTGATTGTTCAGCGAAGTTTGTGGACGATCGCTAGGTGGAGCTGTCGGCCAAATTCCAGCATAAGACTTCGGGGCCCTGGAAACATGATGGGGGTTGGGATTAGCTACAGATTGTCTGGTACGGGACTCGGGTTAGCGTTTACCTGGATGTCTTTTATACACTAACACCTTTCGGCACGCTGTTGCGAAACGCAAGATTCGGAGGATGTAGTTGCCTCGCGGTGTGGATGCCAAGTGACGCTATTAGGCCGCGAGTCCGCTGACCCCGTACCCAGGAAAAAGGCTTAGAAGTCCATCCAGTGATTCCTCCCATCATGTCCTGTTTGCTCTGTACGCATTGGTAGCGCTAACGCCTTCATTTGCTCCATCTGGTGTCGACTAGCGCCAGATTGACCCAATTGTGCTGCCTTAGTGTTCGGGAAAGTTACGGTGATCATTCTCCCTTACGCACTAAAGCACCTCCTTGTATGTAAGTGTTCACGTAAACTAACACAAATGATTCTCACTAAACTGAACAGTAAGTTTACGCACTGGTTACAACAGTTAATAAAGACGTCTCCTTTTCACGACCCGTGACTCGGAACTTGCTACCTGAAATCAACTTCTAATATCTCATAACACCCACTTGCCGATTTTCATCTCAATCCGATGCATAATGACGACAATATCGCGGAAACAGAGAACAACTAACATGGACGACCCCTGTTTTGGACCACGATCCAAAACATGATATCTGTAATCAATTACCTTCACTGTAAAACTTCCATGTGCCAATTTCTATTACAATCCATTACAATAGTAAGCTCTTCTTGCGCCCCGGAGGATGACATACTCGTCATAGGCGATTTCAATATGCCCGGCTTGAAGTGGTGCTCCAACCATGGTAGCTTTCTGTACCCGGATCCTGCTCGTTCTACCTTTTCGACACCTTCGAACATCATATTAGACTCCCTGAGTACAGCGACCTTGCGTCAGATCAACAGCGTGGTGAACGAAAACGGTCGTATGCTGGACCTTCGCTTTACCCAGTGCTTTGGTTCACGTATACCGACCATTGAATTAGCTCCTGCACCGCTCGTTATAGCAGTTCCACATCATCCTGCTCTATCGGCCTCACTTGAAGTAACTAAGTTGAACGCTCGTGTTGTAAATTTACCACCTTTTTATCTCGACTTTAAGAACGCCAACTTCGAGGACAATTCTCGCATCTTGGCCACCATCGACTGGGCATCGGAGCACGATTTATCGGATCCTAGCTCTGCTGCAGAAACCTTCTCGCATATCCTGAACTATGTCATTGATCGTCATGTGTCTAAACGTACTATCAAAGAAAATCTACGAACTCCCTGGGTTACGACTGAAAACGGAAAAAAAGATGTGCGTTTCGAAATTATAACGAACCAAAATCTCCTTACACCAAGTATATATATCGGAAGCTTAATTCCGCTTATAAAAAAGCCAGCAATCGTTGTTACCAGAACTACCTTCGCCGAGTACAACGTAACCTCAAATCCTGCCCAAAATCATTTTAGAAACACGTGAATAGTCAGCGGAAAGAACCTGGTACACCTACCCATATATTTCTGGATGACATCACGGCGAACTCTAATCATGGAATTTGCGATCTTTTTGCCCGAAAATTTTCAAATATCTTCGCTACAGCTTCCACATCCCCAGAGCATTTGGCTAGTGCTATCAGGAACATCTCGCCACTGGGATTTTCATTAAACGGTATTCAAATCGAGGATGCAATCATCTCAAAGGCAGCGTCGAAGCTCAAGAAATCCTTTTCTACGGGTCCGGACGGGATACCAGCTTCGTTTTTAAAAAGTTTCATGCCTGTTTTGTTGACTCCTATTCGTCTTATTTTTCAAGCTTCGCTTGACAGAGCTACCTTTCCACTACTGTGGAAAGAAGTTTATATGTTCCCTGTCCACAAAAAAGGTGATAGACGAGATGTCAACAACTACCGTGGAATCTCAGCCTTATGTTTGATAGCCAAACTATTCGAATTGGTGGTCTTGGATCCCATCTCCTCGTTTTGTAAGAATTACATTTCTAATGACCAGCATAGATTCATGCCTAAAAGCTCTACGACAAGCAACTTGTTGACGTTCACCTCTTTTGTGCATGAAAGCTTTGCTGCAAAATCTCAAACTGATGCCATATACACCGATCTGTCAGCTGCATTCGACAAAGTGAACCACGAAATTGCCATAGGGAAACTTGGACGCTTGGTGTTCGGTGGTACTTTACTTTTCTGGTTTCGCAGTTATTCGACTGGGCGCAAACTGATTGTTCGGACTGGTGATACCTTTTCCAAGCAGTTTTCTGCCTCCTCCGGTGTGCCACAAGGAAGCCATTTAGGACCGATTATTTTCCTAATGTATTTTAACGACGTGCTTTCACTTCTTGACAGCCAAAACTTTGCTATGCTGATGACCTAAAACTGTTTTACACCGTAAACGACTACGACGATATTAATTTTCTGCAAAATCAGTTCAACCTCTTCGCTAATTGGTGCGACATCAATTGCTTGCCATTGAATCGTAACAAATGCGCAGTTATCAGTTTTTCCCGTAAGCGACAGCCTTTGATTGCGGAATACTACCTTGGAGAACAGCCCATCGCGCGCGTGGACCATATTAACGATCTGGGCGTCATTCTCGATAAGCGACTGGAATTCAAGACACATGTTGTTGTTTTCTTTTTTCCGGGATTTTCATCCTCGCGGATGATTCATCCCTTATTCAAGACACATGCAAACTACGTAGTCAACAAAGCATCCAGAAGTCTTGGTTTCATTTTTAGAGTAGCGAAGGACTTCAAGGACGTGTATTGCCTGAAAAGCCTATATTGCAGCATTATTCGTTCCATTCTTGAATACGCATCTGCCGTCTGGTGCCCCTACTACCAGAACGGCGCTGAACGTCTCGAGGCTACCCAGCGGCGCTTTTTACGATACGCCCTTAGGCATCTGAACTGGCAAGACCCTTTCCGCTTACCAAGCTACGAAAATCGATGCCGACTTATAGACATTGACACTCTTCAAGCCCGTAGACATGCAACCCGTGCATCTTTCGTTTCTGATCTCTTGACATCGCGAATCAACTGTCCCACTCTACTGGAAGCTATTCCCCTAAGTGTTCTTCAATTGTTCCTATCCGAATGAACAGCAAACAGAGCCCTCATCGGTGCAATGAAATCGTTCAACCGTTTTTCCGAGCATTTTGACTTCGACGTTTCGAGGGATGTTTTCCGAAGAAAAGATCTAAGTGCGTTGAGGAGCCCGTAGCTAAACCTAAGTGTTTTGTTTTAATTTAATTTTAAGTCATCATTTG
Organism: Uranotaenia lowii; assembly: GCF_029784155.1. Taxonomy (NCBI): domain Eukaryota; kingdom Metazoa; phylum Arthropoda; class Insecta; order Diptera; family Culicidae; genus Uranotaenia; species Uranotaenia lowii. The sequence goes on along the minus strand of NC_073691.1, from coordinate 134,499,434 downwards.
GATCTATATGTGATCTGTTGATCAGAATAAATAAATAAATAAATAAATAAATAAATAAATCCTTAAAATAATCAAGACAATATCTCAAAAACATTAAACAGCTGATATGGACGACCCCTTTCGGCGAACCCTCAATTTGATACCTAGAATCGATTTCTCGTTCCTCAAAAAACTCATGTGTTCACTTTCATCACAATCTAATCTATAATCACGTCAATATCGCTAAAACATTAAACAGTTTATATGGACGATCCTTTTGGCAGATCTTTGTTCCTCAATTTTATACCTAGAATCGATTGCCAAATTCTCGGATCGAAAATGCCATAAGAGAGATCTCCAAGATTTAAAACGCAAGGCGAAACTGTGCAGCTAACTTTAGTAGGTAAAAGAGCGTCACCCGTTTTGAAGTGACGAGGCCTCTCAGGAAATACACCCGTCTTGCGAATATGGGTCCTATGGCGCGGAACGTATTAAGATGGCTGAGCACAAACCAACAAGCAAACAAACGGAAATTGGTTTTCATATAAACCAGATTGACATATAATTACGCTATGCTGCAACAGCAAAGGGGTGAAAATAAAGAATCTTAGAGAAAGTCTAAAACGCTGCGTTTTGGGTTTTGTGCCAAATTATAAATTCTTAACGGAAAGTTTTCCACTGAACAACTTTGTCGAAGAAAGTAATTTTGTATCTTATAAGGCAAAAAAACTATTAGCTGTTGAACAGGGGAACACAGTATGACAACACAAACACATACAGGATCTCAATGAAACTTAATGTTTCCTCGAAGAGATTCCTTTCACTTAACTCTAAGCGTACATCTTTCGAGGATATGATGGCTAGCATGTTACAAATGCTAAAACCACCAACCCACAGAAAGTGTACTATGTATGCCGTGACCGGGATTTGATCTCATGACCGTTGGCTTAGAAGACTGGAAGGCTATTCTCTACGCCACGGGCTGCGTCAGTATAAAATATTCTTGTGCATTTACATGTTTCATCCTGCAAATAATTTGAACAAGTTAAATCTATTACTTTTACATGACTTATGTAAATCCCTGAATTAAAAAAATACCATTGTAAGTTGATATGACCACAACGTTGAAACCGTTCTCGCTCATAATTTCTTTTCAATTTTTGAATCAATATTTTATCAACTTCTAGCCTTTGTCTCATAACCAAGCAATAATTACAAAGTCATTCATAATGTTAATTTTTTCTAGAAATCAGCGAGATCCAGATTTGAAAGACTTTTTTATGGGAGCATCAAGTCACACCTGTTGCGGACGCTCGGTGTTTGTTTGTGAAACGATTCTGCTACATATCGTTTCGTGCAAAAAACATGTAACATTACAACATATTTACTCGAATGAGGGATTACATGGTTTTTTTCATGGCTGCGTTATAACAAAGCAAGTTATACAATACGTTTGACTGAATTTAACATACAATATTTTCAACTTAGTCGGTTTCAATCAAATTTTTCTGCTACTGTTGGCGACAATTGTTTTGAGTTCTGTGATTTTTTAGAGTGGTACTATCATGTGTGGGTGAGTATCTATATATATAAAAATGAATTTTTGTATGTCTGTCTGTTTGTTCCCTAAAAACTTGAAAACTATAGAACCGATTTGCGTGAAACATGACAGATGAGGGTATTGGAAGCCGAGGAAGGTTCTAATAATAGTTTAGAACCCCTCCCTATCCTTGGAAGAGAGATATAAATGTAATAAGTTTTCATAACTCCAGAACTGATCATGCAAATGGAACCAAACTTGCCATGGGAGTGTATTTCGGTGCGAGTAATGTTTCCATGATTGTTAGGTACCCCTCCTTCCTTCCAATGGGGAAATAGGAAGCGGGGAGGGGGGCTCTCATTCAATTTTTCACGCAATTCGCACAATTAGAGAATTAATCAAGCAAACCGAACCAAATTTGGCATGGAAGGGTATTGGTATACGATAAATTATTCTATGATTATATCAGACCCCTCCCTTCTTCAAGTGTGAGTATAAGAAGGGAAGAGAGGAGCTTCCATATCTTTTTTTATTGCATAACTTGAGATCTATTCGAGGAAATGGAACCAAATTTGGCTTGAAAGGGTATTTGAGTTCGAGGAATGGTACTATTACCGTCTTCCAGGGAGTACATAGAAAGTGGGGAGAAGGCCTCAATACTATTTTTTTAGTATAACTGGAGAAGTAATTAAGCAAATAGAATCTAATTTGACATGGGAAGGTATTAGATTTTAGGAGATATGTTTCTATGAAGTCTATAGACCTTTCTGCCTTGCAGTGTGGAAAGAGGAAGGAACGGAGGAGGTTCCATGTAAATGTTGTTGTATTACTTAATAAACCAATGAAATCTAATTCGATGTGAGATGATTTTTGATTGAGAAAAAATCGGATCCCTACCTTTTTCCAGCAAATGCGGTTGGGAAGGGGGTTTCCTTACAACTTGTATGGCCTAAATCAAGCAATAGAGACCATATTACGTAAGAGAGGTTGGAATTTGACACCCTCCTTTTAATCTCAAAAACTTATCAGAAAAACGAAGCGAAAATTTTAGTTTCATAGAAATCGTTGTTTTTAATGCAAACTTGGAAAAGTAAAATTGATGTTTCTCGCTTGAATACAAGTGGATATAGACGGTTGTACCTGTATCTTGTAGACAAAATCTTTGACTTTAATTTGCATCTAAAGCGGGCTGCCCGATGTTGCCCGGTGTTTTTAAAATAAGACGTGAAAGCACTACTTTCGGTATTATTTTAAACATAGCTCTGCAGTATCACATTTTACAAACATGAAATATTCAATAAAATTATGTATTTCAATAAGATAAATAGCTTTGTGCAATATATTATTTAACTTAAAATTAACTGAAAAAAGTTACTATTATTAACTGATTTTTAGAGGCTAAGTTTCTTATTTTGCCTATAGCTTGGAGATAATTATTTTAGGAACTGGACAACTGAGACAAAGTTGTAGAAAATTTGATTTCAAACAAGTTTGTCGAAGACATCAAAGGGCTAAAACCTACAACAGAGAAGTTAGAAATTTGATCTCACTTGTAGGGGGATAAATCAGAAACAAAATAGTTTTATAATATAGAGCTGATTCCACTGACAAACTTCTTCGAAGACATCAATAACCTAAAATGTGATTTAAAAAAGTTATAAGCAACGATCACTTTTTCGCATTTTTGACCGCTGTGTACCTACTGGTTCGATTAGTAAAATTGCATACCAAGGTTAGGCAACAAAAATGTTTGTACTTTTTTCAACTCATGGTAAAAAAAAATCGTTGATTGGCGTAAATAATAATGGAACCAACGGAACTTTAAGTATTTTTTTAACAAAGAAATTTGTATTCAAAATCAATCCGAAAAATGACAAATGCTCTAGCATGGTAGGTTCCTTTTGGTTTTTTCCGTAGATCATAATTTATTCTTGAAATGATAGTGTGAAATTATAATATTGTTTCGTGGTAAAAATAGTAATCCGCATTTATTAGGACTCAATTGTGGATAACTGAAATGCAGAATGTTCACATACCTCCTTGCGTAATTCGAGGCTGCGACATTAGCCTGAGGCGATTTGGGGTCATTTTCGTATTTCTCAAACCCTAGGGTCTAAAAAGCTTCGTTTTGGTTCAAAATTCATCCATGATTTGTACTGAATTTTCCAGTAATGTTTTCATTAGTAAATTTGAACTTTGAGATTTGTATGGGAAAATTTAATATTATGTACCGAATAATTAAAATTTTTTTTCTTCTGTGGAACCGAGCCTGGCTTTGAGCCAATTTATATAATCTGCCTCACGAAGTATTGATGAAAAGCAGTCATGCAATACCTTGATAGGCACTCAGCAGTGGTGCCAAATGAATTTATAGTTTTTCAATGCCAAAAGACATGCCTCAATTCATCACCTTTAATAATATAACTTATTTAATTATGTTATTTATAGTTATATTTAATAATATAATTTATTTAATTACGTGTTGTGACGCGACTTAGTTGAACAATTCTACTGATTTTGAAATTGAAACTTGATTTTTTAATATATTTTATTAATTGTAGTTCTGTGTCTTAATTCTTATGAACGAGATTTACTTGAAGTTTTGATTCGCATTCTTTTTCTAATGTTTCGGATATTGATTTCAAATTTGTAAACTAGACTGCTTAGAATTTACTTTCAATTTAGCACATACGTTGGCAAAGCTGCGGTGAATCCGTGCACCCATGGTGGATTATCTACATACATACATGCATAATTTGCCGGAAATAACATTGGTTCGAAACATTTATTCTTATTTGTTTTGAAAATTTTGATTTATTCTATCAATAATTTTTTTTTTTGAGTTTGTTTGATAATTTGTAGGTTAAAAAAATGGAAAAAGAAATCAATTCCCTTATTTATTGTGCAATTTTATACGTTTTTATCTACTTCTTCAAGTTTCAACCAGTTAGAAGATAGACTTTTTTACTCTCTAAACACGAAAAAATGATGTTACCCACATATTCTAGCGGTTTTCTATGGTTAAATGAGCGTCCTCCTTAGGATGACCATTATGCCCTCATCTTCCCTGATGTTAAAGAATGTGTTTCTTGTATTGCAACCATAAACATACAATTTTTCCTGTACCCTTAAAGTACTACATCGTAGAGTGAGGTTTCTACCATGAACGATTGCTCACACGCTCCCCAGCTTCTCCTACAAAATTACCTTTTCGGATTCCGGAGCATTCCGTACCGGACCACGCCGGCAGCCTAATAAAAAATACAACCTCGCTAGCAGCCGATCAAGTTTTGAGCAGCCAACCGATTGGACGGAGTCGGTCTTTCCAAAAGAAAGATAAACCACTCTCGCTCTCTTTCGGGACTTGTTTCTTGAATTGCCCGGGTCTGGCCAGCTGTTATTGCGGTTATTGCGTAGGAATACCGTAATTGTGTGGCGCTGCCTTTTTTCTTCTTCTTTTCGTCTCTTAACTCCCCATAAGTTGTTATTTTCAAGCCAGCATGAGAGCAGAGCCTGGCTTCCCCGGAAGAAAGTAGAAGCCGGTTTAGTCAGACTCTGCCTTGATTTCGATCGATGTTCGCGATGACTGGCTGAGGTTCGAGTTTTGTGTTTGTGTTTTTTTATGAAGTTTTCAACCAAAATTCGTCAATTATCTGAAATTTGTGATAGTTTCATGTGTTTCCATGAAATATGTTCAACAAATCTACCACAAACAGCTGTACACTGCATTTCTACATTTTTTTTCTAAATACAGTGAACAATGTATATATAACACTTATGTTGTTTCTTGAACACTTAAAGTAGGCATAAACTACTTAAAATAGGAGAAAATTTTTCAATAAATTAGAATGAATACTCTAAGAACTTCAAAACAGCTCATTTGAAGAGTTGGGATACTGACAGCAACGAATTTACCTTAGAATTGAATATGTTTCCGAATAGCGACCTACGTAAAGTACATACTAAGGTACACGGAAAGAAGAGTATAGTATTTCCAATAATTATCCACTTATTTCAATCATTTTTCTGATTGATTCTCGACCTACTATCAATATGATGCTACTAACCTTACATATAATTGAATATCTGTTAGTTTTTTTTTGCATTCAACTGTACATATAATAATACATTCAGCTGTATAAGTATGATTGATTTCAAGCACTGAACAATAAATACAACAGATTCAACACTAATCGTTTGTTTGATCGTCAGCATTCAACCATAAGTAAAGTACATTCAATTATAAGGGTATAGTTGATTTAACCACAGAGAACAGAGTTCGGGCTGGCGCTCAAAACGTGTGTGAGAATACTAACCTAAGTTTCAAACCGAATTCGCAAGTGGACTAACATACATAAGGTGTCGCTACCAGTACACCTATTCTTTTAATTTTTCGACAGGCTCAAAAGTTAATACTCATCGCTTATTTCAAAGGGGGCCAGTGCAATATATGACAGTTACAAATTTTTTTGAGTAAATAGATTTAAAAACATCATGATTTAAAAAAATTCAAATCATATTACAATCCCATCTTCATCACTGTCATATGCCCCAGCATATGCTCCATATTGTTCGATCAATATTGGCGCTGAATTGAAAGTTGAATTTCAAGTTTTAAAGTATGTGCTGGAATCAGTTAAAAAATTTTTAGAACAGAACATGTGAACATAAATTTTATAATTGTATATTATGGGTCGATATTCCGTTTGATGTTACCTGAGATCTTGAGGATGAGGACTTGTAACTCATGATTAATAATAACTTTATTCATTTCTACTGATTACTTATACTGAATTACCAATCCTCATGTCTCGATCTCAAGCAACATCAACCGGAATATCGACCAAGGTTGCCGAAAAAAATTTTGTGTTTTTGACATTAAAATAAATTGAGAAATCTGTGATTTCAACCTAAAATTCTGTGACGGCTTTCTGTGACGCTTTTTTATAAAGTGGCAAATCATGTGAAACATCAAAAAAATTGGAAGCTACAAACAGTTTTAATAGGAAATATCAATTTATTTAACTTTGTTTTCGCATTTTCGTGAATCAGAAATAAAAAGTCGAAAGTGGCATAAAAACTTATTATTTTGGAAATCTGTACAAAATTTGAAAAAACTGTGAATTCTGGGAACATTTTAAATTTTGTGATCTGTGACTCAGTTTCTGTGATAGTACAGATTAAATATTCTGTGATTTTGGCAACATGGATATCGACCCATAATTTACAATTATACAATTTATGCTCACATTTTCTGTTCTAGGAAACTGTTAATTACTATCAGTTACTATTCCAGACTTTAAAACTTGAAATTCAACTTTCAGGAATGTGAAATTGGATCAACTATAGGAGATATATTGGCCTATACTGAAGAAGCAGAAGAAAAATTATTAAATTTTATTAAAACAAGTGGTTTGATAAAAAATTATGAAAATGTTATTAAAGTTTATAGTTTTATAATTGTAGTTGTAAGAATATTTTTATGTAATTAGTTTTAAGTATTTTAAAAGACTCAAATAAGCACTCAGTGTTTGAAAAGTCTCTTATAAAAGTAAAAAAAATTAAAAAAATTCAACCTTCAACTCAGCGTCAATATTGATCGAACAATATGGAGCAGATGACAGCAATTAAAGAGTGATTGAAATATGATTTGCATTTTTTTTAATCATGATGTTTTACACAAAAAAATGTGTTACTGTGATATATTGCACTGGCCTCCTTTGAGATAAGCGATGATTATTAACTTCTGAGCGTGTTGACATCTAATGGATGTTCCACTTACAATTTCGGTTTGAAACTTAGACTGGTATTCTCACACACGTTTTCAACACAATTTTGTTCGGGCCCGTTGTCTGTTCTCTATGATTTAATCGTACATAAGATAGATTCAATTATATTTTTATGATTGATTTCGTAATTTCAACTATAGATATTGTAGATTTGCTTTGTCTTTTAACCTATACTGGAATATATTTACAGCCAAACAATTTTATTTTTTCGCACAATTTATAAATTTATTAAATCACATTTTCACTCCCTTACATTTTAGTTGTATTGGTAGCCGCTCCTATCAAGCTATAGGATTATTTTGTTGATGCTCATGTCAGCAGTTTAAAGATGGCCATCGTTTTGGTTATGCGTGGGTGAACGTTTGTCACAGCCACGATCATGAAATCTGGAAATCACAATTAGTAATCAACCCGGTGCTCCTCGAAGATTTTGCTTACCTTTACTTTTCTTCACCTTTACTACCTTGCCCAAAAAACCCTGCGGGGATAGACCTAGAGGCACGAAGGGAGGAAATAAGATAAGAAAATTAGATTATAAACTCGTATTCAGCGGTAAAATTTCAGATATTAACTCCTTCGGTGCCATGGGACCTACATTCGGGTGACGGGTGTATTTCCTGGGAGGCCCCGTCACATCAAAAACGGGTGACACTCTCTTTAAGTTAGCCGCTTGGTTTTACCATACTTTTTTAATCTTGGAGTTATCTCTCTTTACTTCCACGCTCCAAGAATTTCTTTGGACCTGGTTAGTAAAACTATCTAAATGGCGACGAACGTGTTAAAACCTACGATATCGGAAAATCTATTTTTTTTCTACAATCAACTTCGCGACCTTAATCTCTGAGTTGTTCCAGGAGCACCGAAGCCGGATCCGGCAGTTTATTTCCTGATACCGGATCGGCTTTGTTGACTTCGAGAACTGAACATTCCCGAAAAACAGAGCCAGAAACAATAGGAAAAGGGAAAACTAAATTAGTATAACATAAAAATAATCGGTCGGGATTCGACCAGACCGAACTGAACGCCATAAACTTGATTTCGAGAAAATTGAGTTCGAAGTTCCTAACGCATCGGAAAACAAAACTCAAGAGATTCGGTTCAGTCTGGCTGAACGAGATTTCAACAAATGCTAACAATCCACAGCATGAAGTTTTTAGCCACGGGAACGTGTTTCACTATTTAATTCATCAGATATTAGTTTCTAGACGAACCGAAGAACTGCTTCTAATCGAAAAAACCAACACACATAAGATTATTTCGCTCAAAACCAGTTTTCATGACCAAAACATTCTTTTCATGTTTACCTCTTAAAGCATGGATCACTAAAAATCTGGACGCATTGAAACAGGTCTATCTCGGAGCTATGTAAACGAAATAAAAATGTTTTGTACTCAAAATGTAGGGTTTTTATTGTAATTTAAAGGAAAAATATTAAAAAAATATTCCGTTGTTGTTTTGATGAATTTTTGAACCTTTCGTCGAGTACCACTCATTATAGTTTGGACACCCTATTCGCTGACCTCAGCGGCCATTTTGTTCCACAATCTCTTCATCTCTGTTCCATCCAGAGTCGTCCTACCATTCGAGGCTGGGTCATTCGGCCGAAAGTCATGAGGCCGAAAGCCATTCGGCCGAAGGTCATTCAGCCGATGGACGTTAGGCCGAATGGGCTATCTGGCCGAACAGGCCACTAGGCCGAATGGGTTATTCGGCCGACGGTTATCCAGCCGAATGCTGTTAGGCCGAAAGGACGCAAGGCTGAAAGGATGTTCGGCCGAATGATCATTAAGCCGAAAGGTCATAAAGCCGAATGGTTATTAGGCCGAATGGTCATTAGGCCGAATGGTCATTAGGCCGAATAGTCGTAAGGCCGAATGGTCGTAAGGCCGAATAGTTACTAGGCCGAATGGTCAATAGGCCGAATGGTCATTAGGCCGAATGGCCGTAAGGCCGAATGGTCATTAGGCCGAATGGTCGTAAGGCCGAATGGTCGCAATGCCGAATGGTCGCAAGGCCGAATGGTCGCAAGGCCGAATGGTCGCAAGGCCGAATGATCGCAAGGCCGAATGGTCGCAAGGCCGAATGGTCGTAAGGCCGAATGGATGCTAGGCCGAATGGTCGTAAGGCCGAATGGCCATAAGGCTGAATGATCGTCATGAATGGTTGCTAGGTCAATAAAAAATCTTTTACACATGTCGGCATGCTTAGCCGAAAGGTCGTAAGACCAAATTGCTGATAGGCCGAATGGTCGTTTGGCCGAATGGCTGTTAGGCCGAATGTTCATAAGGCCGAATGGTCATTAGGTCGAATGATCACAAGGCAATCCATTAGGCCTGATGACCATTCGGCTTGATGACTATTCGGCCTAACGACCATTCGGCCTAACTACTGATCGACCTAACCACTGAGCGGCCCGACATGCAAGAAAGCGATAATATGTCTTATATTTATTTTATTAGTCATCGAAAAAATATTGTTTCGCACAGACTTATTGTTCTAAGAGATGCCTTAACCTATTTTTAAATGATTGCTTAGACATACCAAAATCAAAAATACTAACACACTCATTAAAATAACGGATACATGTGTCTATTGGGTTGTAGTAGGCCTTATAGGCCTAGCATAAATTCGATCCAACGACCATTCAGCCTAACAATCATTCAGCCTAGTGGCTATTCGGTCTAACGACCTTCTAGCATCCATTCGGCCCGACGATCATTCGGCCTAATGACCATTCGGCCTAACGATCTTTCGGCCTAGCATCCATTCGGCCTAACGACCATTCGGCCTTGTGACCATTCGGCCTAATGAACATTCGGCCTAGTGACCATTCGGCCTAGCGACCATTCGGCCTAATGACCATTCGGCCTAACGACCATTCGGCCTAATGACCATTTGGCCTAACGACCATTCGGCCTAATGACCATTCGGCCGAATGACCATTCGGCTTAGTGACCTTTCGGCCGAATGACCATTCGGCCTAACGACCATTCGGCCTAACGACCATTCGGCCTAGTGACCATTCGGCCTAATGACCATTCGGCCTAACGACCATTCGGCCTAATGACCATTCGGCCGAATGACCTTTCGGCCGAATGACCATTCGGCCTAGTGACCATTCGGCCTTATGACCATTCGGCCTATCGCCTATTCGGCCTGATGACCATTCGGCCAAATAATATTCGGCCAAATAACCTTCGGCCTAATGTCGCATTCGGCCTATTGTCCTATTCGGCCGAACATCCGTCGGCCTTTCAACCCATTCGGCCTAGAGACCTTCGGCCTAACAGCTTTCGGCCTATCGGCCTACGGCCGAATGTCCGGCCCCCCTACCATTCCTCTTCATCTTCTGCTTGACAATTACCCAAATTTTTTCGATAGGGCGGAATTGAGGGCAGTTGGGTGGGTTGATGTTCTTTTCGACAAAATCCACCCTCCTTGTAAATTTCGGAGTCCATGGTCTAGTCTTTCACAAAAACCGGAGTTTTTTGTCGGCAACTGCAAATACCTTGCCAGATCAAACACTTTCTTGCAAACTTCTCAGCAAAAACGAATTCGAACTTGCCGGGGACATCACCATGACCAGTGCAGTGCACCACTGCAGTGGCTTATAAAATTTTTGGCCAGGAAGTTGCCCAAAATCCATCTTCACGTTCGTTTCGTCATCTATGAGGATGCATCCATCGAACTTCGTTGGAATCTTCTTGTATAACTTTCGGGCACGTCCTTTGGCTACTAAATTCTGCTTCAATGTCCGGTTTGGTTGCTTATTGGTTCGATAGGATAGTATTCCTTTGCGTAGACGAATCCTTCTGACGGTGCACCGGTCGGCGTTGAATTTCTTGGCAATGTCGTAGTCCAACTACCCTGTGTTTGCCTTGATCGTTCTCAACACCTTCAAATGCACCTTAATTCCACTCTGACGCTTGGTATGAACCTGCCGATCGATAGTATGCATCTCACGGAAACGTTTGAGAACGCTGCATACGGTTGATTTGACCATTTTTAACAATTTCGCGATTTTTTTACCGACCACGTCGGGTTTTTGACTTGAGTGTCCAAAATTAATTTTCGTCTCGCGGCTTCCATCACGTGTAACATTTTTGAAACAAAACGAATCGTAATGAAATTTTCAGCACTGATAGAGGACACATTTCCAAACATTCTAGATCCGACAACTAGGAGCGCTATGGTATAATGAACAGTGCGTCCAGATTTGTAGTGATCCATGCTTTAGGTGGCTCCCAGTTCACTTTGGCGTAACGCATTTTAGCCATTTCCACTGCCTGCAACATTGAAGTTAAAATCATAAAAAAATGGAAATTGGACTGATTTTCTTTAGATAGTTAGTTCATAATGTTTCGCATCCGCTGCAATAAAGTCTGCTTCATTTAATATTGGAACACAAACAATTGCGTGTAGTTCAGTCATTTATTAACGAATTCATAATATGTTTCTCATCCAAATGTAGCATTTTCTTTACTCTTTCATAAAAAAAAATTAAAAAAATTATTCATTGCTGTTTCGAAGAAATTCTCGTACTTTTCCCGTAATACGGCACATTAGGCAGCGCACACCCTTTTCGTCCACCGTTTTGGCGATTTGATTCCACCAGTTCTTCATTTGAGTCATGTTCCTAACAAGTTTTCCCTCCGCTTCGTAATTGCCCAGTATTTCTCTATCGGCCGGAACTGGGGGCAGTTTGGGGGGTTGAGGTTCTTCGGTATTACGCTGACCCCGTTCGTTGCGTACCATTCCATAACCGTTTTGCTGTAATGGCAGCTTGCGAGGTCCGGCCAAAACATTACTGGACGGTCGTGGGCACGAATAAACGGCAGAATCCGTTTCTGTAGGCACTCTTTTTTGTAGACTTCTGATGTCATTGTCTTGTCAGTGAGAAAGACTTTGGTTTTCTGTCCACAACTGCATATCCCCTGCCAAATCATGTACTTGCGGGCGAATTTATCCGCAAACACTAACTTAAATTTTGCAGGTACATCCCCCCGAGCCGTCGCCAAATAAAATTTTTGACCTGGGATTTGCCCAAAGTCCGCCTTCACGTAGGTCTCATCGTCCATCAGAATACATCCGTCGAACTTGGTCAGCACTTGGTCGTACAGCTTTCGAGCACGGATTCTGGCCACATTGTTCTGCTTCAGCGTCCGATTTGGCTGTTTGCTGGCTCGGAATGGCCTTATTCCTTCCCGGAGACGAATTCGTCGCAACGTACTGTGAGCGGCCTGGAACTTATTGGCCAAATCGCGGTCTGAAAGATTGGGATTCCTCTTGACGGCCTTGATGACTTTCCCACGCAGTTTCCGGTCGACAGTTCCAATCCGACGCTTCGAATGCGGCTTCCGAGCCGTCGTCAATGTTTCCTTGTTCTGTTTGATAACACGCCATACGGTATTTCTGGGCATTTTAAGCTGTTTAGCTAGCTTCGATGCCGACAACAATGGATTTTCAAGAAAACTGTGCACAATTTGATCTCTCCGTTCGGCTTCCATGGCGGTTGTTTACAAAATGCTATCGTTTGGTGTTATGACATAAATACATGGTGAATGGTAATGAATTTCCCGACACGTGGGTGAAAAAAGTTTCCAAATCCGTCCACTAGGAGCGCCACAATGAGCAAAAGAATTTGTTCCAATATTAAATGAAGCAGACTTTAGATAACAATTTTTTTTTCAAATTGGCGTTCGTTTCGGTTTGGTCGAATTCCGAGCAAATAACGACAGACTCACGCAATTTTTCGCAAAGGATGACCTATTTCATCTGTCTTGCAAAGGAACCGGCACGAATCCATCCTCTTCAAACATTTTCGATTTGACACAAAACCACTTTCAATGTTTTTTTTTTTTGCGCTGGGCGAAATTTAGTTAATATCTAGCAAAATGAAAGCATGAAACATTTGTTGAATCCTTTATGTTTGTAGTTGAATGCCTAGAATGAATCATGCAATTATTGTAGTTCAATCTATCAAATGTTTCTAGTTAAATTAATAATACTATTATAGTTGAATTTATTATATTTATCGTTGATTGCAGGAAGTCAATCATCCGTTTGTTGTTGAATCTATAATATTTATAGTTGAATGCCTGAATTCAATTATACAATTGAAGTCAATTCTATTATATTTATAGTTGAATCAATTGTACCATTATAGTTTAATCTATTGTATTTAAAGTTGATGGTATATGGGCCAACCAGCAGTTTAAAGTTGAATCTATTATATTTATAGTTGTATGCTCAAAACATCTACCGCACTTTGATGATTGATATAAAAATCTAAAACAATTGAAAAAACTGTCGTCTTTTTTTCTTTTTCGGACCCCATGGCTTCGTATGAACTATTATGCAGTGAATGTATTGTGTTGATGTGAGTATATTTTGGAAGAATGAGTCAATCAGGTGGACTAGTTTACTTACAGGTATTCCGACATCCGTGTATATACCTGGCCAGCTGGCAACTGATTGATTATTCTTCCGATTTCCGGTACACAGAAAAAATGTTTACTATTACGTGTCACTGAAACTGCAACCATTAAATTAAATCAACCTGTAATTAACAGAACCTGTAATTTTAAATTGTGTTCCTTGAAAGTTAACGAAGATTCATTTACTATTACAGCAAATGTCCTGTAAAAAGTTGTATACAGTATATTAAATGTAACGTTATTTGTTTTTCGACCTGTAAAATTATGGTACATGTCCTGCTCCTTTTTGTTACTAGACATTCGCGTAATTTTACAGGAAATAATTTTTGCTGTGTAGTATAGTTTGCAAGATTGAATATAAATTTATCAAATTTCGCAACAACTCCGTTTTAGACTTTAGACTTTATGCGAAATTGAAAAAAAACCACGACATTAAATCTTGTGTTAATTATTCATACAGTGCATGCATTTTTATTCTTGGAAAGTTCGTCTGCATTAAAATTGCACAAAATAAACCGCTATGAAATTCAAAATTGGCCTCTGGGCAATGCTAGCGCTCGCTAGAGCGAGCTCTGTCGCGAACATAAAAAAATATTTTTTCTCATGCCAAGACATGTCAGATGTGACGGAGAGAAATTAATCAAATTTTCCACCGAGCGGCGGGCGGTGCGGTTTTAGACAACAAACTTTTTTTAATTGTGATTAAACAAGGCGGAACAAAACCGAGCACTGATGGTGTCTTCTATTATAAAGTTTTTTTTTCAGTTTCGTTTGTCATTATTTTGAAACCAGCGAGGGAAAAAGGTTACACAAGATTGTGTTTGGATTCCGAAAAGGGCTGCGTTTGTTGAAGATCGCCCCTCCATCACTCTTTACTGTCGCCCGTGTAGTCAGGCAGGTGGCGATGTCTTCATTGAGTGTCCGGTGATTAAATGCGGGACACAAATTGGACAATCGAAATATATAAAAAAAATACAGCTCGGTAGACTCGGCTGACGTAATTGAGAGCGTTCGTCATGAGACAATACTCTGATGAAAGGTAAACATTGTCGGATCAAGACGGATGTAACTCGTGTAAAATTAATTTCCATTCAAAACTTTCAGGTTTTCTTTGATTTGAAGGAGGTACTTATTTTATAATCTTATCATCAAGATTTTAATTACATATCTATTTTATTTATTTTATAATTAATTAACAAGTTGATACATTGAGAATAAATTGGGATTTTTAATGCATTGATGATAGAAATAGCCAAAAATGTAAATGTTAATACAGTGGCAAATTTTCAAAAGCACTGTTTGAAGATACCTTTGTATATAATACTGAGTCGATTTGGAGTCATTTTTGAATTTCTCGATCCCTGGGGTCTAAAAAGCTTCATTTTGTTCCAAAACTCATCCATGGTTTTTCGCAGGATTTGAAAGGAACGTTTACATGAGTAAATTTAAACTTTCAGGTTTGTGTGGGAGAATTTAATATTTCGTACTGAAAAATCAACATTATTTTTGTTTCTTCTGAAGAACCGAACCTGCAGATGGTTTTTATGCCAATCTTTCAATTTCCTTGATGAAATTTTTCGCTGAAAAACTTTGTTGAAGATCGTAACTTTGTATGTTATTAGGAAAAAAAAATATTATTGGTAGGCAAAAAAGTTACTACCTGTTGAACAGGGGTATTCAATTAAAAAGTAGTCATGCAATACCTCACTAGGCACCCAGCAGTGATATCAATTGAATTTATTATTTTTCAATGCCAAAAGACATGCCCCAATTCAACACCAAACAAATTCTTTGTCTAATGAAATACGAAGCAACGGTCTTTGACAAAGCTTTTCAGCGGAAAATTTCCTTTAGAAAATTTAATAATTAGCACAAAAACCATCAGCAGGCTCGGTTCTTCAGAAGAAACAAAAATGATGTTGATTTTTCAGTGCAAAATATTCAATTTTCCCAAACAAACCTAAAAGTTCAAATAAACTCATTTAAACGTTACTTAAAAATTCTGTTTAAAATCATGGATGCGCTTTGGACCAATACGAAGCTATTAAGACACCAGGGTTTGAGAAATTAAAAAATGACCCCAAATCGACTCAGTCTAATGTATATTCTCTTTGTTCATATTTATCGACATCGGAATACAGTCTTGATTAGAGTGAAAAAAGTTGGATTTTTCTATACAATAAATGTTTAATTTCTCTTTTTAAAAAAGACCTTAGAAAATTAACTAAAAAGTTATAAATTTCATATATGTGACGAGGTTTTACTTGTTATCAATTATTTTATTCAGAATAATAAAATTCAATACTGAGGTTGATTGCTTTTGATTACTCTTATTACTTGGCGGTCTGCAGTGAGCGTAATTTCAGTTTTCTAGTAAAATCTGGGCCCGAAAAGATGCTTAGAATTCGTGAATTGCATGGCAATAACGAATTAAAGGAACGATAGAAGCTGGTCCGCGTGAAGGACTCGGGTTTTCGAAATTAAAATTTAGATGGAAATAATATCAATACCAAAAATGAACAGTACATTAGCAAAGTGATTTCAAAAACCATTTTCCTATTTATGACCATCACACAAACTGGAATGAATAATAAATTGTAGGCGAATGTTGGCAAATCAAACGTTTTTTTTTATTTTTTTCTTTTATTTTTACAAAATTAATATGATAACTGTCATTAACGTTATTTTTAATAAATCTCCGACTTGTTTTGTTTTTTTTTTCATCATGTTTTTGATGCATTCTACACCTTGTTTTGTTTGTAATTTTTGCTTTTTTTATGTCATATTTGCTGTTTTAGTCATTCTTTATCATTTTATTGTCATTTTTAATCATTTATTTGTATTTGTTTTTAAATCTTTAGAATTTTTCATCTATTTGTCAGTACTTCATATGTACATATAAAAAAAACTTTGTTTTTTTTTGTGGTATTTTATCACCATTTCGAAACGTAAAATCGAATGTGCAAAAATCGAATGTAGCCAAAATGAACGGGGTCTGTATGAGATAAAATGAAAAAGATAAAGGGTATGGTTCCTTTCATTGCTAACGAATCATCTGGTAATAAAATTAATTTTAAAATAATTAATTTCCCCGAGTTTTCACTGTTTTGGAAAAAAAATTTTTTTTGTTATTTAGAAAATTGGTGGGGCCACCAATTTCAAAATAACCAACCAACATGCAAAATTTATGAGCTCACGCAAAACTGTAATTTCATAATGGATTTAGATTTACTAAAGCAATTTCAGGTGAGGAAACAAAATAGAGAGTTGTGTACAATCGAATTAATTCAAAAAGCCTGGCTCGCGTACGTTTTGGCAAAATTCCTCATATAGAATTTAAGATCGTCTCTATCGTGTTCACTAAAATTTATAGGATATGAATCATTTGGCATAAGAAAAGATCATAGATAAATTAGAAAAATATATTTAAAGTTATGAATGTGCATAAAATGACACAAATATAAGTGGCCCACGATACCCCACATTATGTGGCTCACGATTCCCTACAAGCTATGATATGCAAATTGGTTGCATTTGAGTGACTAATTGATATTTCATGAAAAATTCCCTTTAAATGTGAGAGAACCAGACAAAATAAAGATCATAAGCATATTAGCATATTCTTTATTATGAACTTCAAATTTACCTGATATGCAATTAACGAATGCTTGTTTAGTTATGTAATTTTTTTTTTTTTTTGCTGTACTGTAACATCTTGAAATTGAAAAAAATCGACTCAGTCTAATGTATATTCTCTTTGTTCATATCTATCGACATCGGAATAAAGTCTTGATTAGAGTGAAGAAAGTTGGATTTTTTTATACAATAAATGTTTAATTTCTCTTTTTAAATAACCTTAAAAAATAATCTTATCAAATATTTTGTTCAGAATATTCAGAGAAAAAATATTGCAAACTAAAATATGAATTCGAGATTACGAAAAATAATTAATATTCATTTTGAGCTTCAGGCATTTTATTCAAAACACACAGTCGTAAATTGAATTTAATATGTTGAAAGATGAAAAGTGCCAGCTCTCGAAATCATAGATCAAACCGTTTTAAGCTTATAGTAACAAAGTTTAGGTTAGGAAATTTGGTAAGAACCTGATAAAAAAACAAGAAATTCCTAGTTTTGTTTAAATATTGATAGTACAAAGCAAACTCTCATTTAGTTCATATTGCACATGGGAATAAGCCTTCAAGATGATACCGTAATCCGGGGTAATATTGATCACTTTTTTCAATATATTTCGATTCTTTTTTTTGTCAAGAAGAATATGGCATGTTTTATATTTTTTAAACCAGTACTGGATTCCTATGAACGTAAAACATGGATGCAGACATTTATAAGACCTCTTTAAATTTGATTAAAAAATCGTTTTCGTCTCTGTTCTGAATTTGATACTTTGGGGTGACATTGATCAGTCTCCTCTATTCTGACGGTTTGAACGAGTTTTCTTGATCATAAAGGATACAAAACACCTTCATAATATTTAAAAATGCTAGTTTATCAATTTCACCTTGATTTTTAACGTTTTATTTTGAAAATATTTATAATCGAAAAAATAACTATGATGTTGCCTACATTTAGGGGCAAAAATAATTATATTTGCTAAATAGTTTGATCTTCAAAATACAAATGAAATTTTACCTTTACACATTCCCCTAGGCCCTCCCACTTTCTCCATTTTCATTTTTCTTCAAAGTTAACGATTTAATAGGGTTCCTATCTATTTGTCCAATACGGGCTTACTCTTGGAAAATGTCCTTCTTTTTAAAAATCTAAAATTTATCATTAAATGACTATAAAATTAGCACTATAAAGGTTCATATTCAAAAAAAAAAGTTGTTCTTCCACATCAAATAACTCGTTTGCTTCTAAATGCTGTTTGGTATCATCAGCAGAGCTGTTTGTTTGCGAGCCTTGGAAAAATAGATATTTTAAGATTTTGAATTAAGATTATTTACTAACAGAAAAAAATTTCAAATACAAACCAAATTTTGTCTTCTTGACACTCAACTGATAGGCTTTCAAACGTAGAAAACAGTTTTCAAAAATTCGAACTAAAAACTGAGTTATTGATGATAATGTGGAAAAGTTTATTGTTGGTCAAATTTACCCCGGTGATCAAAGTTACCCCGTTTTACGGTACTTCGAATCGTTTTTCGAAGTTTCTACCCGAGCAGACTTTGATGCCTGAATCGATAGCAAACAGTAACCAAAATAAACTATCAATGCCAAAACGATAGCAAAATTGAGTATCGCATTTTTCCCGATGGCAAAATTAGGTTTCATTTAAGTATCAATATGGCGAGGTATGATACCAAATCAATACCTAAATAAGGCATTGAGACCAACATAAAAGCACAATTTGGTTATGTTTTTTCCAAGATAACAAAAGAAGGTATCACTAAGGTTTCATTTATTACGATAGAGCAGAAAAGTGAGATCAAAGTGAGAGCATGATTTGGTATTCCATTTTTTGTGATTAAAATCAGATTTATTTAAGTGTTTAAATCGAACACAAACAGTAAATTCGTTTATTACCGGCAAAGTTCGCGCATTTCAAGTGTTGATTTTTCAGTGATTGCAAAAATAGCCATCATTAAGATATCACTATTTTGAAAACAGAAAATAAATTTTATAAGTGTTGAAATTTGAACTTAACTAAAAACAAACAACGAACTCAGCATAGAGCGCGGATTAATCTGTGTTGATTCCTCTGTCATAGCAAAACTAAGCGTCGTTAAGGAATCATCGAGTCGATCAATTAAAATCAATCTGATTTCACTGAACGTTTTATGATATCTTGTTGTACCTTTTAAAAGAAGAATTTAAAATTTCTATAAAATGATAATTTTTGTTAAATGAAAAGTAAATACACAACTCGATAAGCTAGAAAATTGGATCGATAGATATAATGTCTTCTTTTGGCAACTTGATGCATAAAAAGCTATTGTTTGAGTTAGGCCGATGACATAGTGAGTGCGAAGCGATGCGAACCGGCGAATGCGACTGAATTCGGCGAACCACATTTGATGAAAATGTATGTAAATCGCTTAAACCTGACATACTCAACGCGGCGAAGCAGATATCAATTTGTTCCGCCGCTCGAGTTCGCATTGGCTGCGTCCGTAAATTCGCATCGCATCGCTCTCATTATGTCATCGGCCTTAGATAGTGTTCTCGCAGAATACTCATAGTGATTGAGTCGAATTACACTTAAGTCATTTGATAATTGTTCCTAAAAGACAAATTTAGTTAGTTTAGAAAAAAATAGTTGAATCAGTTTACTTTTTCATTGCGTTTGCTGAAAAAAATAAATTTTCAAAGTCAGCATTTTGATTTAAGTTTTTCAACTTTATCACGGTTATTTAATCATTGGACATATGGTCAAGTTAACCGATCCATCTGTGATTGAATTTGTTTTTGTTTTTAGCTGCAGTTTTTTGTTCAGTTCGCTGCACAACGAATGTTTACGGTCCGATCGTTGTTTTTGAAAACAAGTGAAATGTTGTTCTTAACACAGTGTCCGAACGGATTATTTCCAAAAAAAAACTGGACAAAATGCAAATCGATACGCAGGTGCTTTAGCAGAGCAACCAAACTGGTCGGATTTCTCTGCGGATAGATCCCGGCTCTACGGTTATCGTTAAAACATAGCAAACTCGAACAGAAGTCAAGGATGCCGGGGGATTCGAATCAATGTGGTATGTATACAGGTTTGATTCGAATAACCATCATAATATTGACAAAATTAAGGGTAATAATTCGAACGACCGAAATCACTAGAAAAAGTCTTGGATAAAAGTTACAAACGAGTTCAGCGGCTGTAGTACAAAATTGATATAGTGAATCATCATTCAGGAATCAGTACTGTAAATCTACATATGTTTACAGAGTAAGTATATATTTTGTTTGTTATGACTTGACGTTATTTAAGTATGTTGATTTGATTTCAGGAAAATTACAATCCTAAATGTCATCAAGAAGCAGCTGTAAAACAATAACAAAAATCATCCACAAAAATTCTCAATTTATACATTCGAGTCCCATTACAACTGTAAATGGCACCGTGGTCATAGGTTCACAAGGAATATAATGTTGCATCTTCCTAAGCCGATATCCTCCAGTTAGAAAGAGTCTCCAACATTTAAGACGCATTTCTGAATACTCAGCGTATAAAAAATGAGCTTGAAAATAGCTTTTTCGAATTCGAACGATTGTATTGGTCCTGTTCTAGGTGAGCTAAAATTATTTTTTTGTAAGTATGTACGTAGAAACATGTTCTGTAAACGGATTGCATTGCGCTATAATAGACCCGGTATACGCCATATTGATTGCTGCAACCATACCATATCTAACAGTAAAACATGTTGCTACATTCTAAATTATGTGACGGGCGTCGAGACAGCGTGAACAAGTAAACCTAATCCTTCGCTTATTTTTTTTTTATTTGCAAAGCTTTTTTCGTTGAATTTATGTTCAGACTTTCTGTTCCTACACCTTGAAGGAACTTTAAAATCAAATTCATCTTAACTACAATCACGATACTACCGGAACATCAAAACCTAATTGTCTTTTACAATTTATTATAACAAATAGAAAAACATGTTTGAAACTTTATTTATTTTAAGGTAAAAATATAGATTGTATTACGAAGTTCTAAATCTACGTTTACTTGATAGCGTGTTTTTAAATTTGTAGCGTGCTTGATAAAAATAGTTATCATATGAATCGATAATATTTTTTCGATTTTTTAGGTATGCCAATCTTCGGGATTTCCGGAATAGGATTGGTCGATCTCGGATCGATCTTAGTGAGATCGATCTTTTTGACTCCGATTTTCGATTTTTTGGATCGATTCTTTTACCTAGAAAGAATCGATTTAATCGGTTTATTTTCGATTCGATCTTTCGATCTCTTAGATAATATTTTTTACTCCCTATGTCGCAGCTTTTTTCAACCCAATTTCGGGGTACTGTCAGTAATCTTGAAACGACGAGTGGTTGCGTGTAGATGTGACATAATCTTGCCTCTTTTTGCTGTAGTTAATCTTCTCTCTCTCTTCGCTGGACAAAACAGAAGAACAATTGTTTCGTTTTGAGCCGTTAAATTGCATTTTACTGTTGTGAAAGTTCGTCCAAACAAAAGGTGGCCCCGCGAAGTGAAATTTAGTCTTTTTTGTAGTTCATCAAATTTATCAACTAATACAGAGTCAAATAATTTATGGGAGTTTCATCACTAAATGGTATTGAAAATAAATTTCTCCAAAATTAGATATAGATGTTAATAATTATTTATTTACAGATGCGTGAATCTACAAACCTTGGAACTGATTTACAAGATGAGTTATACAACTTTCTTCCCCAGAAAGTCGTAGACCTTGATGCCAATCCTTTAACAATTTGGGAATCTACTAAAAATAAACTTCCCACAGTATATCCGAAGGCGCGAGAATACCTCAGCAGGATGCCGTACCGTCAGAGAGGATGTTTTCGAGAACCGGTGCCACCACAAATAATAGATATCGACTAAACGCCAAACGAATGGCCTTTATGGGGTCTATATCTGCGGAGTTTTGGGCATCTTGTTAATAATTTCTTATCCTTTGCAATACTTAAAATTCATAACACTTGTTTGACGCATTTTTAATACTTTAAATACATACATGTTCAGTTGTTCTAGTATTTTGTGTTATTTGCTTCACAACTTTTACAAACATAAATTATTCCATTTCTTGGATAAATTAACGTGCTTTGAAAATATTTATCATCCCATAGATTGGAGGGAAAGTGTATAAGCTTTCATTCTCTATCTTAGTTTTGTTTTCGTCCAACAGTTTATACAACTCTGAAAAATTATCAAAGATCGATCTTTAAGAGATCGATCTTTTGAACCCGATTTTTTCGGTGAATCGATCCTAGGACCCTTCAACTGAATCGATCTTGTAGATCGATCTTTTATTAGAGATCGAACAATCCTATTCCGGAAACAGCTAGAAGTTTACACACTAATTTAAAGCTAAGTCAATGTCTAAACTGAATTTGTTTTGCAATTTGAAATTCAATAAGAAGCATGAACTGTAGCAAGTTGCTAAATTGTTTTCTGTATTGTTCAATCGTATCGAGACGCTGACGCTAAATATTAAGCTAAGCTGAAAATTCAAAAAAATGTTCTGATAAATGTTTCGAATTTGCCTTGTGCTATCTGCAGAGTAGCTTCATTGAATTTTTATTTGAAGTGTTACCATGGATTTCTTGGGAATTTAATGAAAGTGAATATACAACTAGAACATCGCACAGAAAACTTTAATTCAAATAATGTTAGCTTTAATTGTTTTTTTTTTATCAATATGCACTTCAAAGCATTTGCGTAAAATCATAAGCTCATTTGTAATTCTAATCAGAAAGTTTAGATAAACACTCACGAAAATATACTTCAATCGATTTTTTGATAAGCCATCAAACTGAAGAGTTCAATATATGTCAGCTTATTTTATTACAGGCAATTTCTGGAAAGTTGAAAAAAAAAATCATTGCCATGTGAAGTAAATTGATTTTGCTCAACGTTCGTTTTGTTCTAAATTTTCAAATAAAGTTTAAAAAAAATATAATTGTAACTTTAGAAAAAATAGCAATTCGTACTATAATCATTTGGTGTAAACACCTCTAAAAGCAATTTAAAACTTTCATGTAAAACTACCTCTACCGTAAAGAATATCTAATTATATAGATTTACGTTTTTTTAATGGCGATGTCTGCTTATTTTTGTATTTTTACGTTACATTTGTCATGTAAACTACGTCAAATGTATTCTTCTAAATATTTGCAGCTCATAACACGTAATGTTACTAGGTTTTTTGATCCTGTGCATGCAGGATTCATTTTCGTTGAATAAATAGTAAAATGACAGCGAAAAAACTATATAGGTTTTTTCTTGTTTGATTTTGAAAACAGTAATTTCAACTCCGCTGTCTTGTAAGGCAGTATTATCGGTTTTCGGTAATTAATTTGTAGATTAAGCATTTGGCATGGAATAAATTAAGGCGTTGCTGGTTGGAATAGGGAGAAGGTTTGAATTCAAATTAAAACACTTGTACCTGTACCTCTTTCTAAATGTATCTATTATGAATTTTAATGTTGAAATGAAGGCCTTAAATCGCCTTAATTTATGCAACCAATAAGTGCAGCCGCTATTTATAAGACATTGCGATGTTTATTTGTGGAGTTGCGTTTGAAAAGACAATATTCATATCAGAGATGTTAAAATCGCGAGTCTTCATACTCGCACTTTGCCCTTCTTTGCAGAACGATTTTATTTCGTTAAACTCAAACTGCAATGATGCTATCGATAGTTCAATTCGGAAAGCATCAGGAAGGAAGCTTCGGGTAAACTCGGCAGGAGTAAACAGCAATCGGGGGAAACATCAGCGAAACGAACGTACAGTTATGAAAAAATCGTTTTCGTTCGGCAGCCGAACACATCAATCGGACAACGCATGGGGGCGTGGCTAAAAGTGATAGATACAAGGGAACGGGAAACGAGCGAGAGAAGGGTGCGAGGAATGTTAACTCGGTCCGTCGGGCAACGATCGCTCGTGTGCATTCGTGTACGGTCAGCTTCGTTCTGTTGTTTCGTTGTTGTGATTTTATTCCTGCGAGGCATGGAAAACATCAATGCAAAACTGTTTTCTTCGTTTTGTGCACATTGATGTGATGATTGGAACGAAGATAAAATCAATCTGCAAATAGCAAGTTAAACTCGGAAGAAATCAGCCGAATGATTGTTTCCGAGGCGAGTTTACGCATCTCTGATTCATATACCGCTAATTGTAACGCCTGAGTGTATACAATACAATGTTATTTTGCTTTTGTTAGAGAAACTCATTCGATGGTTTAAAGTTCCTCTGCTATCATGCCTTTTCAGTGATATTCGGTATAATTGTTCCGAATAATGGTGGTACAATGCCAAAATATGGCACTCTTTTTATATACACGGATAGCACAGTTCTGCCCAATTTTGGATTCAATGAATGTTTTTTGATACCTCATTTAGCCATCTTGTATCAATGAAATTTAGAAAGCATGACGATGCCAAATTTTGGCATAAAATTATACCTTAAAGTGGCATCATTATGCTCTCAAAACTAGTTTCAAAACGTTGGCTAAACAAGGCATCATTAAGGTTTCAATGAAACCTACACTTGGTATAATCGAGGTATCCATATATGAAAAGTTATACCCAAATTTTGGCATTGTACCACCTTTATTCGGGCAAAATGATACCTCATTTTACTTTCAAGGCATGATAGCAAAATTTGGTATAATTTTGCCATAAATGTCTGCTCGGGTACAGATAAATGAAAAAATCTTGATCCATAAAACAAAAAGGTTGAAAAAAATCGTAAATAAATTAATATTAAAAGTTTATAAACTTTCGAATTCAGATTTTACAGAATAATATTTCAAGCTCTGAATATTCTGGCAATAAAAATTTTCGCGTCTTGAAAAGTGAAATGCTGTGTTTTAATTAAAAATTAAAATTTAAAAGAAAGAATAAAATAGAAGATTATATTTTTAGAACATTTAAATTGGAAGACGATAGAATCTGGCTTTTTTTTTAAATAACACAGAGTTGAAAATAAAAAAAACGCGTCAAACAGATTTTTTTGAAAAACATAGAAAATTCAAATGAGGTTTTAATTAATCTTTTTTTAAATTATTGGTTTTGCCATTTCATTTCTTCCTAACTTGAAAAGAAGCTAAGTACCTAGTAAATAAAAATGTTATAACCATTTCAAAACAATAAAAAAAAATCAGAATCTATTGAAAAGAGTTCGCTGTCTTTGCTTGCTTCGGCTCTCAATAATTTCATGAAATAATTTTCCCAAATCAAAAAACTCATAGGCTATGTAAAGCAGTTTTTTTGGATTTTTATTTTCATCCTACAGTAAAATAGCTTTCAAATAAGCAGTCGAAATGTTGAAATTAAAAAAAATGCATACGGAAAAACGTTTTTTTCTAATGTATCTTTTCTAGGGTACATGTTAGGTTTGTGGTTTGTTTACACGGAATATAATGCATGAATCAATGAATATTAATCATCCAAAGCTATAATTTTCTACACCAGTTCGTCTCTGGTGATTTTTGAATGAAAAATTTTTATTTCTCATAGGTACATATTTCCAAACAAAATTAAATCTCGTTGCGCTTATTAAGGACTCCATGAAATGCTCCCATAATTTTTATTGCTTTTTTCGTAAATTTATTTTTCGGCATATCGGTGAAATGTATATTCTTGAAGAAAGAAGAATATCAAAACTGAAAATTGATAAAGATGAATAGATAAGTGAGGAGAAAATTTAACAGACGTTGAAAGGAGCGAAAGAGCATTTTTGCGAGGTAAACTTATTAACGTACACCATACTTTACCCCGCAACAGTCTACCTATTGCGCGCAATGGTTATATCGATGCGCTAGCCGTGTTGATATTTCGTTATCATGGCATGAATGCACTGTATGAGTGCTAATCATTAAGGTCATCGGTCCAATTTGGCTAAGCCCGGTTTATTTTGAACCATTGAACCAAGTTTTCCTCGAAAAAATATTTTTTTGCTCTTTTCAACATCTGTTAAATTTTCTCCTCACTTCTCTATCCATCTTTATCAATTTTCAGTTCTGATATTCTTCTTTCTTCAAGAATATACATTTCACCGATATGCCGAAAAATAAATTTACAAAATTAATTAACGGTGGTTAACTTATCCTAAAAAAATACTGCTTTTTTCAGCAGTAAAAAAAC
The DNA here is from genome assembly GCF_029784155.1 of Uranotaenia lowii. Lineage (NCBI taxonomy): Eukaryota > Metazoa > Arthropoda > Insecta > Diptera > Culicidae > Uranotaenia > Uranotaenia lowii. Next base: position 134,472,882 of record NC_073691.1, on the reverse strand, counting down.
CAAAAAAGCAGTGTTTGGCATCGCTAACTGGAAATTTTTCGCCACTAAAGCTTAGTTCTTTTAGAAATGGGACAGTTACGAATACGTGTATCTTAAAAACAATTCGCTTGATCAAAATACTTTCTTTGGAGGAAATGAAGGTAATCTTTTGATAATTCATGAAAAAATTTGAAAAAAAATATTTATCGTTTTTTGTACGAAAAATTGCTACTTTATTCTTGGAATCTCCCATCGGCCGGCGTTTTTTTCAGTCATGATTTTGATCAGTTTTTCAAACTTATACTTCGCCCAATCTGTGTTTTAGGTGGCTACATTCTCCTCCTTCAATTTCTGCTACTTTTTGATCCAATAATTTTCTTTTGAAAGAAACTGAGGGCAATTTGGTGGATACAGCTGTTCCGAAATTAATACAACTTGATTATTTTAGAGCCACTCAAAAGTGTTTTTAACGGAATTTCTGCTGGCAAAATCTGGCAATAACGAAGTAAAACCAACATGAGATTGGATTTCAAGTATAATCGGTTAGTATGGATCGTGAGATGCAAAGGGTTCATACAAGATTACTCATTGTAGGCTTTTCAAAACAGTGAAAACCAAAGTTTTCGTTTTGAAAATTTTTTTTTCCACAGGAGCAGAATTTTGACAAATCATTATATTTTATACAAAACAACCAACAAACTCATACTTTAATATTAAAGAAACCTTGCCACGAGCAGACATGGTATAGCAAGGCCGTGCGAACGGGGGGGGTTTAGGGGTTTAACCCCCCCCCCCCCATGAAGATTTTTCTTAAGTAAAATTTTCACTGAAGTAACGAAAAATAGCTTGATGTTAAAATGTATTTGAAAATAAGTGTTAACAAGCAAGTCAGATTTTTTTCTCGCCTCCGGAGGAATTTAGTCTCAAAATACCTTTGGCTTGAGACATTTCGATCTACGATACTATTCGACGTTTACGAATTGAAACTAACTTTGGTTCTAAATCACAATTCAATTAATCTTTTGTATAGGAACTCAAAACATGACATACAAAACCCCTATCCTGTCTTCAGAATTATATTTATTAAGAAGTGTAACTAAATAACAACAAAGTGTGAAACGAACATTTTTTTTTATTTGAAAAAAAAAATTTATTTCATTACAAATGTTTAGCTAATATGAAATATTCTTCAAGAAACCAATTTCGACTAAAATTTATTACGTGTTTGTTGTTTTTCTAATTGCTCAACGCAACACATAATTTACACAAGGCCACAAAATTAACATTTTTCTGAGGTGCAATGAATTAAAAAGGAAATTTCGACTAATTTGGGTACCCCTGAATCTGAATATGCAATCTTTCTATCAGTTTTGTTATTAAAATGACTTTTGAAAATAATCAAAAAGTATTTGAGAAATTACTGCATTGTTTATACAAATGAAATCAAGTTTTTTTTTAACACTTTCTACAGTTATGTCAAAAGCACTTGGAAAGTGATATCTTTCCATTTTTTAATTGTTGAATTCTACATGTTTTGGATCGTGCATCATTTCATCATAATAATAGACCTTAATTGGATGAAGATGGATGGATAAACAGAATCAGATTTTTTCGTATATGTAGGTTTGTTAGTTATCAATATTTGATTTTACTTAAAACTGTTGCATTTTAAAACTCCTTATCACCAAAACTCAAAGTGTTCGACCAAATTTGATTAAAAAAATCGAGTTCAGAACGCTAAAATCTACCAAATCAATCATTAAAAAAATTAGCACCAAATGGCTGTTGACTTGAGTCGTCAATTAAATTATGTAAATTCTTATGGTGAAACGTGTTTATAAAAAACTTCCTGAAATGTTTTAAAAAACTTATCATTTTCATTTTCATATTTTGTTTAAATTTTCAAGGAAATTTACTGAATTTTAAAGTACATTTTTTCCAATTCTTTTATTAAATTGCCGAATTTTTTAGTCGAATATTTAAATTTTAGAAATAATTTTAAAAAATTTGTTTTTTTGAATTCTGAATTTTTGTGTACTTGACACATAAGTCCTTAAATCTTATTTTTAATAAGAAAAACAACCTTCTGTTCTTTCCAGGACCAAATATTTCAGTCGAAAGTGACAAAACACTTAGAGCTTGTTATTTAAACTTTAAACATGTGATTGAAAATTTAAAAAAACCTTTCATTAATTTTCTTTAGATAAAATCGTCTTTTATGAATCAATCATGATTTTTAAATAAGCAACTTTAAACTTAATTTTAATGCGAAATGTTAACTAATTTTATATTTGCTTTGTCCTACCAATATTTGTTGTAACTTGGAACTCCTTATTTTTCAATAATTATCAGTTTGCATTGATCATTCACGAAATTACCCATTTCCCAACATTTCCTTGTATGTATAATTGAACATGAACTTATTATTTTGAACTTCAAAAATGCCGTTTATTTTTCTATATATAGGTTTGTTCTTTAAAAAATATATCTATTCTTCTTTTTATCAAATCAAATTAAACCATCAATCATTGAATAAATTCTCCAAAGTTCAAATTGGTTTTCCAGTTATCGAAAATTCACATTTTTAATCGCGATTGAATATTTCTTGTTCAAATTCAAAATACTATAGTGGAATTTTTCAATCACCTTTCAGTTGAATATGGAGAAAAGACTTTTAATTAAGATGAATAAAAATTTTCAATTATTATCATTTTCCAAAAAACTAGTTTTTTTAACTGATTGGACATTTATTTTAGAATCCAGATTTCTTTTTAGCTCTGTGTTTTTGGAACGTTTATTTTAAATGAGCTTAGAAAATCTTTTGAAACAAATTTCTAGTTCAGAACAAAGAACATCATTTTGAAAAAAATTATCAATAATTTACCGAAAATTTTAAATTTTCATTGTGATATGATTTGAAAGTTTTGTTTTTTTTTTTATCAGTCCAATTTATTTTTAGTTTGTGTGGTAATCATGAGTGAAATACGGTTTTAGAAATTCCTTTTCTTCTTTTATTGTTTATTTTTGGTATTGCTATTATTTTAGCTTAATTTGAAATTCGAAACCCCCGCCCATAGACGGGTTCTTCGCACGGGCCTGTGGTATAGTGTTCGTATGCTGGAATGTGTTTGAAATAGGATATTTCATAAGTTTTGTCGTTCATCAGAAATCATCTGTCGCATAGCCTCGGTACCGGCTACACTGCTTACGAGCTCTGCAGCTAGCAAAAAGTTGTTATTTGAGGTTAGGTTTGAATGACTCATAGCTAGGCAACACTTTCAGTGTATTGGAGAAAAAAAATTAAGACATCTCAGCTATCTTCACTTAGTTTTTCGCTTATTCCAAATTAAAAATGTTGGTTTGAGACTTGACCTCCCTAATGAACCTTAACCATAGTTTCCGGTCATGTGCTTCACTCCATTGCTTGATTTGAACTTTGTGGACATTTTTGACAGTGTTGGCATACTTTTCCTCCCCTCACACACAGTAATTCTTTGAATAATCAACGGTTTTGTTAGCTATCAATTGGATTATGACGGATTTTGAAGGAAACTGTGCAAAAATTATTTTTCTCTCTTTCTCTTACATCGTACATATCTCAAAAACGTGGAAACTTAAAATTTTAACAAACATAGGTCTGATAGTACTTTTTACAGGCAAAAAAATGGTGTCAAAGTTTTTAATGTCCTATTAGTAGTAAACGAGCTATTGACAAAAGAAAGTATCCCATTTCTAATAGAACTAAGCTTTAGTTATACCGGTAACTGAGTTAATGTTAGCAATCGCTGATTTTAACCGTTAAATGTACAGAAAAGCTAGCGCCACATGCTAATGCGCTAATTGATTACAGCTAACTTATTATTGACAATCTATTAATTTATTGTATGTGATGAGTAGATTAACTAAACAGTTATTTTTTTTTAATTTATTGTTTATTGTATGTATGCATGTAGCTTGTAATTTAATTTTTCCAACAGCAGAGAAAATGGGCAACCATGGATAATTTCGGTTCAATAATAAAAACCCGCATTGGCAGAGAATTGAACTCCAGCCCGTTGGAATCTCATTTCGTCACTTTACCTCGAGGATAAATAATCAGTTTGTTCGGAGGAGGCTATAGTTCTATAAGTGAGTATTGCCAATTTTTCGTTTCTCAAGCCGATGCCGAGCCGAGGAATAAAAGAAGAGATTGAGTGTGTTGAGGTGGGATTACCTTGCTGGTATCTGGTGGATTGCTGGACTGTATGGATGCCTTTGGGAGTTGGTTCCTCTGCCTTGGGATTGGTGCCTGGAGATTGGTTTCTCGATGTTGGTGGGGGTTGAGCTTTTCTCAACTGTTCATTTCCCAATTTTGGGACGTTCCGGACAAAAACAAACTAACGCGACTACTTATAAAAAACACGACACTAATAACTACACATTTATTCAAAGCAACTACATAATATATTTAAATTAACGAAAAATAGACGGGAGTGATTTGGACAAACGTAAAGGGCAAATGATAGCACACGAATGGTGAAATTATATAATGCAAAATGGTGCTAACGAGTTGCTTTCTTCAAAGCCCGAAAAGTACGTAGGTGCATTCTTCAAAGTGCGGTAGTTGGCTAGTGGGTGGATGGTAAATTTACTGTCTCTCTCTCGCTGTCATCTGTGGCTGTCGGTTGTAGTCGGATTCCGTCCATAGCGTTCAGCTGATTGGCCGTCAGGGGTAAGTGGATGCCTTTCTGGTGTTCTCATCGTAATAGACAGAGTGTCTATTATTACAAACTCAGGGATTCAGGAGTTCGATTTTCGGTCGGGATTAACAAAATTCCTCCTAGGTGACATCATTTGCAAATAAATCACCAGAAAAAAACTACATTGGTTTCTCTAAACATCTGTTTTAAACGGTTCTATTATGATCGATTTATTTAAAACGATTAAGTTTAAATAAAACCGAATTTTGAACATCAATAGCAACTTAGCGCTTTTGTGCCAAACAAAAGTCATGGGAGGCGCATAAATTAATGAATTGAAAATTTCCATGAAAGCTTGCAGCGATCTGATGTGCATATTACTCGCTATGCGGAATTAGGAGCACTACCCCCTACTCCTGTAACATATTTAATTTTATAAAATAATGTTTCCTCTTTCTTCAAGCTCCCCTCTAAACAAGAAAACCCATAAGAAGTTAGATTTTAAAGTTTATTTATGAAATTGTTTATTCAAGACCATTTATCATAATTAGATTCTAATACCGCGTGCATTCTTATTTGGTTAGTTAGTATTTTATGTAAGTAAGCGTCTTCCTATTCGGCGACTTAACTGTTTTGTACCTCTGATTCAGGAAAGGAAGGGATTGTTATTAATCAAACAAATCATGGGAAGCTGATGGTGATACATGACTTTAAGTTGTTAATTTCAAGTCCATTACTTAAGGAATGAACAATCATTTCAGACCATTAATAATAAATATTTTCACAGTTTCTCTAAATTCAAGTTTTCGTCAAATTCACGCCAAATGTTTTTTTGATCTTGATAAAATTGAAAAACCACTGTATCTGTGATCTAGGATAGCATCGACATGGGTCAAACAACCTCGACCACTTGAAATAAATCAGCTTCACACTTGTTCAAAAAACGTGCAAAAATGCATCCGAATAAACCATAATGATCGCGACGAGTTTTTTCCATGCGCGTTCAAATATGAGAGTTTTCGTGACACCAAAAATATGCTAAATGTGCAACATCCGTGTCTGATGAAGTTGGGCACTTTTTCTCTTTTATTTCTATGCTAGCCCACCTTAATGCAAAAAACGAGGTACGCAACATAAAACTTGATTGAATGCGCTTGAGGGAAGAAAGGTGCAGGAACATACCTGCCTTTACGTCACTCTGAACTCGACCGATATTAGCGGGTCGACTTCATTCAACGCCGTCGTCGTCGTCGATGTCATTACCAGGGATGGGTAAGTATACAAACTTATGGGTATGTTTTGAATATTTATCGGCTAATAAGCTGTCGAGTTGCATTGTTTGGTCATGCAACTATTTAGTTTGCACTTTGCCGATGACATGTGTCATTCGAATTTTATTATCTGCAAGGTGTGTTCCAATTGTCTAATTCCGCTGCTTTGGATTTCGAAACTTTCGACTATTTAGCGCTACAAGGAAACCACGACGAAAGAAAAATTGCCACGGACATTTAATTGACTTATTTTCGAAACCTGACCTGATATGTTTTTTGGCATAGTATTCCGCCTCACGACATAACCTGATTAATAAAATTCCTAAAATTCACTCGGTCCACGGCAACCGTTCTCCAATTTCTCGAACATCCCACATTCACCAGATCACGCTCCACTTGGTCTAACCACCTCGCTCATTGCAACCCTTCTCGTCTTGTTCCTACCGGACTCGTAGCGAATACCTGTTTTGCAGGACAGTTTTCCGGCATTCTCGCAACATGTCCTGCTCAGCGTATCCAGCATGTCTTCACCACCTTCTAAATACTGGGATCGCCGTAAAGTCGCACAAGCTCGCGTCGCTCGAATACTCCTAGTGTACACATGTCCTCTTCGAGCAATATCCATGTCTCGTGCCCGTAGAGAACAACTGGTCTAGCTTCAAGTACTGTTTACACTTCGTGCGAGGGCTAAGTCTTCTCGACCGCACTTACTTGTAGAGTTCACAGAAGGCAGGACATTGGCTGATCATTTCACGGGCTGGTGTCATTGTCTGCATTCACCAGTGAACCGAGATAGACAAAGTGTTCGACTATCGCCAACTGATTCTGCAACAAATATAAAAATGTTCATCAAAGTATTTAAAATGCATTAAGAGCTTATGCGGATGGAAAACATATTAAAAAAAATGGTTATTTTATTGAACCTTAAACGTTGCTTTTTGCTAAATTCCTTATATTCAACTGGAATTTTTTTTTAGGACCTAAAATAAAGTATCATTTATTACAAGCTGTAGCAAGTCATTTTTTAGCATGTTTCATCAACTACATATAAAAAATGCTTTCCAAAATTCGAATATTTTGCTTAGATACTGGTACTGCCGATGTTTCCAGATAAAATATCAAAGATGAATACACGCCGGATGAGTAATACACGAGATCCGATTGGTTCGATTTTCAGGATTCCGATGTGGTTCGTTCCAGGGTAAGTTCGGCAGTGCATATCGCAGGAAACGTTTCTGGACAGACTCTAGCAGCTTCATACGGCCTATGGATGAAGGTGCCCAAATTTGGATATTATACTCCAAAACAGAACGGACCAGTGAACAGTAAAGCACTTTTAGAGTTGTGGTATCACTGAATCCTTTTGTGTGGCGTACGATGAATCCTAGCACTGTTTTAGCTTTAGCCACAGTCAAAGCTAGGTGATCCTTAAACGTGAGCGATTTGTCCAGAATTACGCCAAGATCCCTCATAGATTCAACCTTCTCAAGTACAAAATCACCCGCTAGGTAACTATGCGTTATCTCTGTTCTGCTCCTCGAGAAAGTCAAGATTTTACATTTTCCTAGATTCATCTCCATTGCATTCACTCGGCACCAAATCATAAGTTTATCGAGGTCTTGTTGAAGTGAAACACAGTCTTCATAATCTGTGATGGTGCGATACAACTTTAAATCGTCGGCGTAGAATATTATTTCCGAATTGATCAGTACGCAAAGGTCGTTCATATAGAGATTAAATAGCAATGGGCCCAAGTGGCTTCCTTGGGGAACTCCAGAAGGAACGGCGAAAGTTGTGGATTTGATGTGACCCTGTCTGACGAATGCAGTTCTTTCTTGAAGGTATGACTCTAGCCACATGATCAGCCATTTGGGGAATCCGATAATGTCAAGCTTATCGATAAGTAGTTTGTGCGGGAGCCGATCGATCGCTTTGGCGAAATTCACATAAATTGCGTCGACTGGTTTCTTATCGGATAGAGATCTACTAATGAACGGAACATACACCATCAAGTTAGTAAGTGTTGATCTCTTTTTACGGAAACCATGTTGGCATTCTGCGATGATATGCGATGAAACTGAACTCATTTTATTGAAGATTAACAATTCAAATACCTTTCCTAAGCAGTTCAGAATTGATATACCTCGATATTTTTCAACAAGATGAATGTTACCAGGTTTATGAATAGGTGAGATAGCAGCAGTTTTCTAGAGTATGGGTACAGTAGAAGTTTCCAATGACTTTTAAACAGCATGCTCACTGGAAGTGCTAGGGATTCGCAGCATCTTTTGATGAATAATGGCGGTAAGCCGTCCGAACCGGCTCCCTTTTGCTCATTAATATCAAAGAGTGCTTTCTTAACTTCGTTTGGAGAAACCCTGAATTCGGGAATACTTATATCAAACAAGTCAACCGAATTCAAATGTTGGTTGGAATTGTTTACTTCCTTGTGGCATACAAAAGTGGATTTAAAATAATCCGTACAAAGTTGAACTGCTTCTTGGGCATTATTGGAAGTGCGATTCTGATAAGTAAGATTAAACGGAAGCCCTAGATTACCTTTTTTACTTTTCACGTAATTCCAAAATGCAGAAGGGTCATCTTTAAATTTCCGTTGAAGGTCAGATAAGTGCTGACGGTAGCTAGTATCTTTAAGTTTTAAATACTGTAACTCAATGGCTCTTAGATATTCCCTCGAAACATCAGTTGGATTACGAGTGTTTCCTTGGTTTTAGCTTTTCTCATGCGATTTTTAATGTTGTCAATTCACGATTCCACCAAGCGAATTTTTTAACAACAAGGCGAGGTCACACTGGCACATATCGATTTAAAATTACTGATAGGCGTGAGTAGAATGACTCAGGCGCTGAGTTTGCATTATGTGTACTGAGGTCTAATACAGAGGTTCAATTTTCTTGTTGAATGATGAGGTTGAGCTCGTTGAAGTTGCAGTTTCTAAAATCATATGTGACGTCGTCACCATCCGTAGTTTCATCAAACATGTCGGAAAAAAACGAGACTACAATCGGAGGGTGATGTAAATCCACACGCATCAAAGGTTGAGGAGCTGCGCGCAACAGGAAATTCGTTGGATCGCTTACGAATGCAAGATCTAGCAGGCGTTCGTTGAGATTCTTGATGTTGTTTATTTGATGGAGACCAATGTCCATTAACGCATTCATGACTGTATTTTCCTTTGATTGTAGCAAGTCAGGAATATCTACCACGAGCTCAGATTCGGGAAGAAAACTGTATGAATCTTCGTCGAATATCCAAGATATGTTCGGCAAATTATAGTCTCCAATTAACAATAATGAGCCTTTGTCTGAAAGCAGCTTAGCTAATTGTTCAATGCAGATCACATTGGATTGGTAACTTGACACAGTCGAGCTGGGACTCTGGTACACTGTGCAAATAATTAATGAAAAAGATCCAAGTTTGACGCGCACACACATTTGTTCGAGATGCGAACTGTGGCTAAGAGCAATTTCGCAACAATAAACGGAAGGCCGTACTGCTACAAGAACACCTCCTCCTCTGCATAAATTGCTAGTCTGCTCTGAACGATCGGCTCTATAAATGTGAAAATTCGCCGAGAACTCGGCGTTGGCGATTCCAGCGTGCAGCCAGGTTTCAGAAAAAAACAATTACATCGTACTCACATTCAGCCAGAGCGATAAAAAGCTCTCGAGTCTTTAGTGCGCAAACCTCTTACGTTTTGGTAGTAAACTGTGAATCCTCGCTTGCGATTTGGGTCCACGGGTGAGGCGTACTGCGTGCTAGGGAGCATCGTATGAACAGCTGATAGTTCGTCGAATTGTTCTCGCTGAGTTCAGGATGAGTGGAATTGTTTACGAATTTTGTCGTCGATGCCGTCGGTGCAGAAAATCGTGCAACTCTGGATGGATCCACGGGAGCGGGTAAGGAATGTGGTTGCTAGGCAGTAAGTGGTAATGCAATAGCTGTTTTCTCGTAGGGTGAGATAACTATACCGGCTGGCCAGAATCCGTTTGCGGTAAGTGTAGCCGCAAAGTTTTTTTGAACGGAAAGTTTGAACGAGATGTAACTTGTTCTTTTCCCAACTTAGTCATGGTTGCATGTTTAACGGATGCCACATTGGCGGATAGTAAAAGGTAGGATATGAGTGCGATGGGTTGAAATTCGAAGCTGAATTAACATTATTCATATATGCTCCCACAGGTGCAAGATTTGCGATAAAGGGAACTGTATCGACTTGTGTCAAAGGTGCAGTGTGGACGACCGAGTCTATAGGGAGCTGAGCAGTTGGTACATTGATCGACTGTTGGACAGCATCGTTGGTAGGCTCATCAACAAATGTTTGATGTTCAGCGGGTTTTGTTGCTGACGGATGAACTATATTTTCAGATTCGGTTCGCTGAGGCAGTGGCAGTTGGTAAGAAGAAGTAGATGGCAAAGAAGAAGGTAAGGGATCGGTAGCGGTGCAATCTAAATCGATTTGCATGACACTTAAATCTGCATTTCTAGTGCGCTTGTTATGCGATCCGTTTGAAGGTTCGGCTTTACGCTTCCGAGAAACTTGGTGGCCTTCGTCATCGAGGTTGATTCCACAAAACAGACGATCCATGCAAGCATCTAATGACTCGCGAACTCTGTCGTGGATATCCGAGAAGGGGTCTTCTGGGCGAGCTGGTAACGAGAAACGAACCGACATCAGCTCGACGTTGATAGCGTTTGATGTTGCTGATACAGCAGCGAGTTCGGTTATCATTTTGGAGTTGGTATCTAACTTCATCGCCAGAACATCAAAGTAGGTATCGATACGTTTTGCTAACTCCAAAATTGTTTGCCTATTGGTCTCAATTTTTTCTAGCAAATCATCCGATTGTTGTGACCTACAGTCGGCGCAGAGCCACAGAAGTCCATCGTTTTCCTGATGAGCCTTCAATTGCGGGCCAGAAACTCGAGCGCATGTTATGTGAAGTGTCTTCTTGCACCTTCCGTTGCACTTTATAATCCTAGCGTTTTTCTCCGGATCAGGGCAGTTAATAAATTGGCAGATAGACATGATTGTATGCGCTGCCGAAGTTTGAGGTTATGTATACAGAAAAATAAAAACAAAAAACACAGCGGCTATGGGGGCTGCAGGGCGAGTTTTATCTTTCCGTAAAAAAAACAATCCAATCGACCTAACTTAGCTGTCCTTTTATGTAACTGAATAAACCTGAATATCGTTTGTTCAACAGTAGTCAGGGATCGAATTTTAGGTAAAGTTTTCGTCGAATATGAATAAATTGAAAAACAGAAGAATCGAAGGCGACCACAAGCCAACAGTGTTGCCGAATTGGCCGGTATTTCGTAGGTATTTCAAAGAATGCGAGTGACTATTTATGTGGCCAATAAGACCCCTAATTTTTCCATAAATTGTAATTTTGTTTCAAATCCCATACATTTCGTTCGTAATTTCATAACTATTTTTGACCCTGCGTTTACAAGGCTCTGTCGATTGAGGTTAAGCGCAATGTTTTACCTATTGATCTCCCTATCTTGGTCGTGACCTTATTATTACTGGTCAAGCGAGTGACTACAAAAAAATCAAGCAACGAACAATGAAGACTGACATAAAAATAACAAAAATAACAATTTCTTACCACCCTTTAGGTATGGTCAGGCTTCCGAAAAGTACTGGCGAATAACAGTATTCTTGCGAACGTCGCACATGCACCTCGATGAAAGCTTCCCGAATATTTCTTCCCCGACAGTTTTAAAAGGAGCGGTCGTGCAATGTACAGCGATGGCTTGTTTTACCTCATGCGAGAGTTTGTTCGTGGGTATGAAATTTTTTTAAGCTTCGTGACAGTTTTGGGAAAATCTTCGTGACAGTTTTCAATGCGTTGAATTTCGCATGACAGTACTACTTACTCCGTCCGACTGTAGCCGAGATTCGCTCGGGCTGAGTTGATTTCGAACGAACGTATTTTCCTTTTGCTTGAAGCTACTGCGGATGGTGATCACCCCAATCACCCTCCCCTCCCCTCCCCTTTTCGCCTAACCTGCACCGGCACCACATATCGCGTTACGCGCCGATCGTATGCTGCTGCTCGGTGCGAATAGATGGCTCGTTCGATCTATTCGAAACCGAGCAGCAGCGCATACGATCAGGCATGGGTACGGTATGGGCACGACAGTCACACGTGACAGTCCTGCCCAAACTGTCACGCCCTGCAGCCGACAGTTAGGATGAAATTTTTTTCGAAACCGGAGGCATGAAGGGATGAAAACCGAACTGTCGGTTGGGTTCGCTACAGCTTAAAGCACAACACTTTCGGCAACGCATGCTTTGAGCAGATTGTTCAGATACAGCCTGGGTTCTCGCACGTGTGCGATGTAGCCGAAGCATTACGATTCGTTACCGACGGTACAGCAGCGAACCGAGTGGTAAGGAAAACCGAGACAGTTTGTTTGGCAAGAAAAAAGCTGTCATAGCAAAGCTGTACTTTTCGGAAGCCTGGGTATGGTGCGTTCTGTCCACTAATTTTGGCATTCTACCGAGCGGTTTGTTTTCTGGTTGTTTTAGTTTTTTTACAAAAATATATTCAAAATCGTGTTTTTCTCATGCCTACTATTCTTTTTGATAATTCGTAAATCTGATCCCTGAATCGTCGTAAGCTTTCAATTTCGTTTTTTGATGGTTAGTGGTTGGTGCGTCTTGTACAGTTTTCCCCTACTATACTGGCAAGCATAACAAAGCCGGCTGATCATTGAAAACTTGAAAGTGGATTTTTTTAGCAAATTGTTTGTTCCTTCTGCTGTTGGTAGAACGAGGTATAAGCACGAGGGTTTTGGACGACTAATGTTGATTTATATTTTATGTGAACCCGAGCAAGGCCGTGTGACATCAGCTAGTTAAAATAAAAATCGGTTCTTCAGTTAAGGGGTATTTGCAAAGGGTTATTCCATTGCATCAAAGGGTGTTCCACATAAAATTGCCTTACAAAAAACGCTATAGAAAGCTACATAGTTGACCAATCATTTCCCAACGAGAAGACTGTTTAAATAAAAAAAAAACTAATCTTTCGTTCCGTTGATCAATTCCAGTTCTAAACCAAAAACGTTGAATCGTCTATTAAGTCCAACTTCATCAATAAGAAAAAATGCTTAGAATTTTCCCATTGGTGGCAGATATTTTTCAGAATTAAAGGTTTTTGTTCGATCGACGATTGGGGGTATCGTAAAACGTATTTGAATTAAACCAGTTTCGACAATTTTCGCAATTTCGTTATTTTTGAATTATCATTGTTACTTGGATGCTGTTTTGAGTTTATTTTAATTAATCTTCTGCTCTGTGATGGTTTAACTTTTATCTCCACTCTTTGTCGCTCATTGAATTAATTACTTTTCTAATTTAGAAGTCAAATAAATTAAGCATTACTCTCGCTGCCACCAGGTTCAAACCCCAGAAAGAGCCAAAAATCAAGCGGCACGCAAAACCATCCGGATCTAGATTCCACGTTCGGTGACCCAGTTCCCACCCTCCAAAACATTAATTTGAACTGCCATTCGATAATGGCCATTTCTCATTTTGTCTCTCTTTCTCTTTCTTTTTATCCGTCGCTAGCGCGTTTCATTTTGTCGCAGTTTTGGAAGTTGCAATAATGGTTGGGAAAATCAAGCCAATTTCTGGTCAGTTTTCGTCTCGTCAGCTCTCGCTTCTCGAAACACACAAACGAGTGCAGTCATCCAACTGGACCCGGTGCTCCACCACAAACCCGAAGGAAAACCACCAAATAGGAACTGTGCGGTCAAGTTCTGCACGAACTGGGGAATGAATGGTTGAAAAAGGAATACTTTCTGCTTGAGTAGGTAGTTGTTATGGATAATAAGACTGAGGAAAGGGGAGAGTTTGCATGAGGAGTTGTTCACGAAAGTTGACAATGTGCTTGGGAGCCCCTCCGGAGACAAGAAGGCATGAAAGATTATGATATGAGGGAGGGTGATAGTGGACAGCTGCCACTTTCATAACACAACGATTATCACGACCATTTGTTTGTTGGTCGTTCATTTTGAGCTGCTGCTGCTGCTCGTGGAATTCGGCACACGAACGCGATCATTTACAAACAATCCGTTTGACGCGCGTGCAAATCGCTTCATTCTGAATTTATAATGTTTTGATAGCTGATAGTTCTCAGCCGTTAAAAGAGTTTTGTATTGTTATTACTGATTTGCTCTTTAATGTTATGTGCATTGGTTAAATATAAAATCTATTAATGTTTTTTTTAAACATTGTAATTCGCTTATTGTTGGTTGAAATTAGCAACAAGCTTTTTCGCCACGTTCTAAAGAAACCAAACGATCAAAATCATTTTCATCTTATCCGTGAACTTTATTTTGATCATCTTTTCGGGGGCATCCTGACGGACAATCGTAAGGTAATCAAAATGTGGAAGCAGCACTGCGATGAACAGCTGAAAGGCGAACATGCAGGAGATCAAGACGGAGGAGGAAGGTACATCGCCGGCTGCAAAGATGGCATCGCAGCTGAACTCATTAAAATGGGCCCGGACAAGTTGTCTACACCGGTTGAGGGACATGGAGGGACGGTCTACGACGGACCAGATCTTTACACTACGGCAAATCCTGTAAAAATGCCGTAAATACGAAGCCCATACGCATCATCTGGTCATCAACTTCAAAGTCGCATACGACACGAAGACGAGCTATGGAAAATTATAGACGAAAACGGCTTTTCCGGGAAGCTGACCAGACTGATCCAGGTGACGATGGATGGAACGCAATGCTGTGTGCCGATATCGGGTGAATTGTCGAGTTCATTTGAATGGCCCAGGGGGCTTCGACAAGGCGCACGACATCAAGTCTATCCTGCATGATGTTCAACGTGGCACTCGAAGGAGTTAACACGTGCAAGACGAAGTATTTGCTGGCCTGCGAATCCGAGACCGACCGAACCCGCTTGTCCAGCAATAACAAGGTAACAGTCGATGGCGACGAGCTAGAGATAGTCGAAGGCTTTGCCTATCTCGGCTCACTGGTGACAGCAGACAATGACACCAGCCGTGAGATCCAGCGGTGAATTATCAGCGGGAGTCGTGCCTACTATAGACTCCACAAGCAACGGCGGTCGAGAAGACTTAGCCCTCGCACGTAAAGGGTGTCCACGCTGAAATTGCCACACTATGAAATTGCTTTTTGACCATTGGGTAGAATTTATTAAAAATTTGGGTGGATTTAGTTCATAGCGCATTATTTACATCCTTTTAAAGTCCTGTGATCAAAACTCGCGGGAATGGAATCACCAAAAATCACAATCGCGTAGTTGGGGCCTTGAACCGAAACCCGAACGCTTCCGTTCGGGATGTGGCTAACAAGCTACATCTAAGCCAAAGTTTTGCCCAGGAGGTCAAAACTAAGGCTGGGCTTTGAACGTTAAAGGAACAAAAGGCCCCTAATAGTGACGAGAAGCGGAACAAGTCCGCCAAAACCCGTGAAAGGAAGTTGTACCTCAACATGCTGACGAAAGTTGAATGCTGCATGATGGACGGCAAAACATATGTGAAGGCCGACTTCAAACAGATCCCTGGCCACCTGTTTTTCACGGCCAAGGATAAGTTCAGCGTTCCGGAGCATGTCCACACTCAGAAGATGTCGAAATTTGTGAATAAATTCCTGGATTGGCAAGCCATCTGCACATGCGGGTAGCGGAGTGCACCTTTCGTGACCCAGGACACGATGAACGGACAGGTGTACATGAAAGAGTGCCTCCAAAAGCGGCTGATTCCTCTCCTGAAGGCCCACAACGTCGCAACAATCTTCTGGCCGGATTTGGCCTCATGCCACTACTCCAAGGACGTGCTAAAGTGGTACGCGGACAATAAGGTCCATTTCGTGCAAAAAATGTTCAACCCTCCCAACACTCCGGAGCTCCGCCCCATCGAGAAGTACTGGGCATTTATGAAGCAGCACCTCCTTAAACGACCTAAGGTAGTGAAGACAGTTGAGAAACTGAAGAAAGTATGGCTTTAGAGGGTGATACGGTCAAAATTTGGTCAAGGGAAAACGCGTGTAAATCGGTGAAATCGTTTATTTAAAAAATCAAATTAAATTTCTTTTTCAAGTTTCAAGGTATAAAACTCAAGAAAAATATACAGTTAGGCTTCCGCTTTTCCAAATCCGAATTGCCGGGCCTTACGCTTAACCCCTGCCATCAGATTTTGTACAGCCACCTTGTCCACCTTCTTCGCCGCAGAAAGCCAGTTTGCCTTGAACTGCTGCTCGTCCTTAGCAGTTTTTTTGGTCTTCTTTTGGTTACGCTTGTAGCCCAGTATTTCTCGATTGGGCGGAGCACTGGCGTGTTGGGAGGGTTCTTGTCTTTGGGAACCACCTGCACGTTGTTGGCGGCGTACCACTCTATGGCCTTTTTACCGTAATGGCAAGATGTCAAATCTGGCCAAAACAATACGGAAAAACCGTGTTTCTTCAGGAAAGGCAGCAGACGTTGATTCAAACATTCTTTCACGTAAATTTCTTGGTTGAAAGTCCCGGAAGCTATGAAAATGCTGCTTTTCAAGCCACAGGTACAGATGGCTTGCAAAACCAGATATTTCTTCGCGAACTTTACAGTTCCATGTGCTTTAAAATATCTGCTACCTTTCCCCTTCCTTTCGCCGTATAAAACTCCTGTCCCGGAAGCTGCTTGTAGTTGGCTTTGACGTAGGTTTTGTCGTCCATTACCACGCAGTCAAACTTCGTCAGCATCGTCGTGTACAGCCTCCGGGATCGCGCTTTGGCCGTCGTATTTTGTTTATCATCGCGATTTGGAGTCACTACCTTCTTGTAAGTCGATAGTCCGGCTCGCTTTTTGGCTCGATGCACGTTTGTAGACGATACACCCAGCTTATTTGCGGCATCTCGGAGAGAGAGATTAGTGTTTCCGGCTTCCGGTTTTCGGTTTCTCCCCGATCCAGACTTCCTGGCTGTCGACAAACGTTCCCCCAATACTTTAATTACATTTGTAACGGTTGATTTGACAACTTTTAGCGATTTTTCCAGCTTTGCGTGCGAGTAGCTCGGATTTTCGCGATGCGCGAGCAAAATTTTTATACGCTGCTCTTCTTCCTTGTACGGCATTTTGACAACTGAAGAGTGAACTCCAAAATCAAAATAGGAGCAACATTCTTCACACACACACACCTTCAAAATGAGGGGTGTTCAGGTTTTTTAAATGCAAAATAGAAAGAAATACGTCAAGTTTAAATAGACTAAATTTTGACCGTATCTCCCTTTACATGCAAAAAACGGTGATTCACAGGTTGTGCAGAATCTTATGGCTCGATGAGGGTACACTTGAAGCATGCGAGCAACGAGTGTTAGAAACATCTTTGGCGGCGTGCAGGAGAACGGAGTGTGGAGCCGATTGATGAATCCAGATGGTGGTGAAGGCTTTCCGGATACGCTGAGCAGGACATGTTTCAAGAATGTTAGAAGACTGTCCTGCAAAACAGGTGTTCGCTACGAATCCGGTTGGAACCAGGCGAGCAGGGGCTCATGAGCGAGTTGGTAAGACCAGGTGTCAGGGGATTTAGCGAATGTGGGATGTCCGAGAAATTGGAGAACGGTTGCCATTATTACTAGCTCACTCTTAGAGAGATCTCCGATAGCCCCTAGTTGCTGGTCAAGCCACGGCAACCGTCTGGGGTGGGCTTCATACGCCTCTTTTGCTGGGCCTGCTAGAGTTTTCGTAACACTTTGAGTTCAAGGCCGGCTCTCGCTTTAAAGGACCTGGTCGAATATTCAAGGAAGAACATAAATGATAAAAATTATATTTTGTATTATAAACTTACTCTGTGTAGGGTGGGTATGTAGGGTGTGTTCTGCTTCGACTGCTGCTGCTGTTAGCGGCCGGCCGTAACGGGTCCACTTCGATGCTGCGTCTCCAACCGTGGTCATCAACTGACCATTCGAAGCTATGGAACCAGAGGGTAGTTGATTGAATTCTTATGAACCCGTTTGAAGGGATCGAACATCACCCTCTGGAACCAGATCAAGATGAGTCGGTTTAGCGGTTATGGTTGTCCTCGTGATGGATGCCAGCTGGTGCTCTGGATGGTGCCCGCAGCGATTACGCTCCGCACGCTCCTTGACAGAGCAACGGAACCCGATGGACTACTACAGGCTCTGAGTTGTTGGGGATTTTCCACTATTGTTGTACACTGTGTTCGCTGGATCCTTTGCCTCTTGGGATGGAAATTTGGTGGACCCAACTATGGTCGGGATGTTCGGGACCTTTTGACCAGTGTTTCGGCTCACCTGTCCAGTTGCCACGTGTAACCGGAGTTGGTTGAATCGCTTTGGTAGGATCCGTTGTCTGGAATCCTCCTGACTCAGGAAATGGCAGAGTTGCGAATTAAGAAGCGATTATTCACTGGCCCGTTTGCCTCGTGGTAACAGAAGCTTTGTTGAACCCATTTGACGGGATTCTATGGCCAGATTCTTTAGCCAGAATCTTGAGGCAAAATCTTACAGGGTCCTGGATGGAAACTATGTTTAGGAAGGGTTCTTAAAAATAATTTTCAACCAACTCACTCGACTTTTCGGAGCTCCCAATTATCTTTCCACTTAACTGTTTTGACAATATTTGGCTTAGTAATACGCTTTACAAGATGTTTGCGCTTGCGTGGCCACGGGTGCTAAGTGTCAAGGAGTCGGCAACCTCTTCTTAAACCAATTTCCGTTCCGTTTTTCACTGACATTTATGGCGCTGTTATTCCCGTTCGTTGAGTTAGCGCTTTCTATGTGTGTAATTATGTATTTTAAATTTAAATCTGCTGAATGTTAATCTCACATATTTATATATTTTGTTCCTACTAATGTGAGTTCCATCGGAAAATTGAAGATGAACTACTTGATGGACTCTTAAAAGCTTTGAGTGTCCAGAAGGAACATTCCAATATGGCTTGCTCTATGGGGGTTTAACGGAGCAAAACAACCTAAAGGTTACATCAAGGACAGAGTGAATTTTAGGAATGTCATCATGTCATCAAGTTATGTCGTGAGACGGAATACTATGAAAATTAAAAATAAAATAAAAATTAAATATATCGGCGAGAAATTCGCTCAAGGCGAATCTTCATGATATACGCCCTGGTAAGTGTTGGCACTGTAGCGTGACGACCTCTAGCATATTGTTTTTTGGTACTTCTGAACACACGAATACACGAAACGTTTACAAACACAAATTGGATCTCAATAAAACTCAACGTATCCTCGAAGAGATTCCTCGAGGTGCTCACATGGATCTTACAAATGTTAAAACCACCAACCCACAGAATGTGTGCTATGTATGCCGTGACCGGGAACTGATCTCTAGACCGTTGGCTTAGAAGTCTTGAACGCTAGGCTACGGATGGCGACAAGTCGAAATAAAATATACATGTCCAATATACACGGACAGCTTACGAAATATTTTTTTTTTTTGCAATTAAAAACTATCCTTTGACAGCTTGGATATAATGTTAACAAAGTCACAAGGTGACAAATATTTCGGGTTTGTATGCTTCGTAATAATCACGTTTACAGTTATGTAACAGTTCATTTACCGTACCCTGTATATTGCGAGCGGAGGGGATTGCCAACAATTATTGTAGGTCTCTGAAGGTACAAAAAAACGGGCAGCCGGTCGACGCGCATGGTCGTTTTTGAGGTTGATTGTCCCAAACCTGAAAAGTATTGGTGAAACAACCAGCATAATATCACGAACGCTACCAGCGGCAAATAGGACTATAAGGGTATATACGGGCGATAGTATTGGCGAAAAATTGGCCTCAGCCATAACCTCAAACTTTGATGAGCTGACGGCCTCACCAGTGATGCTAGGTGCGTTACTAAAATCAGTATTTGTTTGTTTTAAACTAATTATAATATTTCTGAATTGATTAAATTTTTCAACAATCAACAACTAAACGTTTGAATTCATTACGGGGCGTCTCTAAATGGATTAAGATAAGCAATCTTTCGCTAATGAATTTTCAAGGTGAATTTAAAACATCTGAAATATATTTTCATGTACTGCTCGGTAAATTAAAAAGAGTTGTTTCTAACAAAAACAAATGCAAAAAATATACAAAAAAAGTAAATTAATGAAATCCACGTCTATGTTGACGATGAAAATAATAGCCTGCATGCTCTGATTATTTTTAATATATCCACATAATTCGCTACATCGTTTGAGCGTGCGATACAGACAGTTGTTATTCATTTAAGATAAATGTTGGTTTAATTTCATATTCTAATAGAAATCTAAATTCTCAGTACTCATGGAAACGTTTTTCAATAAAAATGCAATTAAAAAAATATAATCATTTTCCAAATATCAATGCACTTGGCAGCCCTGAACACCCAAAAAAAAATCAAAACACGGGCATCTGTGTGTCGCTTTTCCACAGGGTGAATTTGTCGATATAAGTATACCGCTAAATCGCGTTTATCGTGCACCCTTCTCAAAAATTGATTCTGTTCTCCCATGGTTTGAGGTTAGGGCTGAGGCCTCCTGCTAAGGTGGTGTTCGTGTAAAACTGTCAATATATCCTAATAGAGTTGCTTTAGTCATTTCTTACGCACACTTGTTGAGCGTGAACAGATGAAACAGTACAAGTGAAGATCTCTTAGTATCAAGATAGACGGGCTGTTGTTGTCTCGGTCAAGTCGTTGGCAACACCAACACAATGTCTATGGCCGCTCTGCGAGATAGAATCTAAGCTTCGCAGCTTTCTTCTCAAGCATGGCAGCTTTGCATTCAAGCTTTGAGTAAAAACATCAGTTCACTCACACCATGATTGTGTTTATATTGTTTAGGGTAATGTCAATTGCACTGTTGCACGAGTGTACGTGAAAAGTGTTTAAACTTGAGGGGAATCATAATACCACACAACGGCTTGTCAAAACCCTTACATGAAAATTTTCAAGAAAAAAATGATTTTTTCACAAAAACGCATTGCGCAGAACAGGGAAAACTTCAAAAGAACTGAAATATGGCAGAAATAATTGAAAATGCAAAAGGAACAACCCATATAATCTGGCTTTGATCTGCGAAAAAAAGCAAAAAAGTGAACTAGCCTAACGTTCATACAAATTCAACAAAAGTAACAAAAAAATAAAAACCATTTAACAAAACAAAGACCAATTCACCTTCGCCGAATATCGAGTCGAGAAAACGAGCCTCAACACAATTTTACGTAACAGTTCATAGGGCGTCATTCAAGTCAGCTCCCGAATTATGAAGGGCAACAAAAAGAGATGACGATAATGACCCAGAGATTGATGACGGGACCCTTTGTTTGCTAGGCACGAGATCAAATGATGCTTCTCACTTTTCAGGACGTCCATTGATCTTAAATGAAGGTGAGGTAACCGTTGTTTGTTCGTTTAAATTTTTTAATGTTTTCTTGTAAAAGTACTAGAATACATTTTTCAATACAAATGTTATGTTTTGAGGTTTAATAATAAATAGAAATTATAAATATTTCGTGTTTAAATGTTTCTAAATGAATCCATAAACCATCAACAACAGACAGCGTTGCAAAGCAAAAAAAAAACTAACAATGATGGCGTAACGCCCTGCTTAATCATCTGTTTTGATCTGTGAGAGTTAAAGGGCCACCGAAAAACCAACAAACAAACTGCGAAAAAACTGTTTTCTTCGGCCCTACCAAAAAATTGCTGTCGGTTTTTTTTTGGTTTAACTGCTGATGAAGCTTCTGAATCTGGCAGATAAGATTGGCGATAGTTTTTCAAGGCGCCAACTCATAGTCGCTTAGGTTCGGTTCAGTAGTTATGGTCAAGCTGTTTGATGAACCTTTCTTTCACAGCTTCTCGCGATCTCAGACATATTCAACGGAATAAGTATTCACTTTCTGGTTGCGTAATCTTTTTATGCAAATTGAAGTGATGCTTAAGATAATTTCATTTTTTCTTCTTGAGAAAAAGCAAATGAAAGAGATATGATAACTTGTCCAGATTCCAGAGGCAACTTTCCTTAAGTGTTAAGTTAGAAAAACAAAAACAGCCGAATTTCCCAAAACTGTGATTTCATAATTCATTCAGTTATTTTAACGCAATTTCAGGTGAAAAAAAAAGATAAATATTTTTGATTGAATAGATTCTAATATGGCTGGCGAACGTTTTGGCAGAATTCCTTATACAAGATTTATGTTCGTCTCTATCGCATTAAATAAAATTGACTGGATATTCTTCATAGCTCTTCTTTTGCCATAATAAAACTTAAAAGATAGGTAAAAATAATTTCAAGCTATGAATGTGTTTAAAAACAAAAAAATATTGGTAGCCCAAGATACCCCACATTATTTGGCCAATGATTCCCCACAAGCTATGAAATGCAAATTGGTTTCTTAAAGTAAAATAAAACTAAAATAATAAGCGTATGAGCATATTTTTGTTATGAACTTGAGATTTCCCACTGATGCAATTTTCGGGTGCTTGTTTAATTCTGTGAGTAAATTTTTTGTAGCTAGTTAAATTAGATAAGTATTTGCGTTTGACAGAAATATTACTAAAACAGCCCTGATTCACTTCATTTGACGGTACTCATGTTTGGTTTTCGAAATAAATGACAGAATCCGACCGGGGGGATTTGTAAATAAAATAGAGTCCAACCTAACCGGTAATCTACATCATCCTGCCCATCGCTTTGTAGATCACCTCGAGCCGGAAGCCGCGCCACTAACGAGCCCAACCGTGACTTACGAGTAATGATTCCTTCCGGGGTTTCTTCAGCTGGCAGGCACGGCACACATCCTCCTGTCAGGGGAACAGGGGCACAGGGGTTTGTTTTTACTTCTCCTACTCGCCTTAGGGGCGCCACGAGACTCACACAATCGGTGTGAAAGTTGGCCGCCATTTGAATTGTACAAATGGAGGCGGCTCGCGCGCAGCTGCTGAGACAAAGATTAAAATGTCGTAAAAAGTTGCAGCGCGATGCGCTCGATTTGAATGGCGCGGCGTGCTGTTGATCTGTGGACGGTTAGCCACTTCATGCAACTAGTTGTTGTGGGTAGTAACTATGAGCAAGACCTCATTTGCCCAGGCCATGTTACGGCCGAGGCCTGAATGACGATGACGAGCGACGGTTCGGTGCCACACTATACTCTGGTGAAAAACAAATCAGCCAGATAACGCTTAGTGGGAAGAGGTACTTAACAATCGTACTAAGCACTTGTTCATCTTGTTCAGTGGCGCAATTATGCATTTTACATACATGTGAATGTTGCTTAAAGGAGTTTGAAACCATTAGAAAAAAGTTAGGTCTAAACTAATTATCGAAAGCGGTCCGGAACTTAATCGATTATTGTTGAGGGTTGTCGTGCCGTAAAAACTGTTGATCCAAACGCTATGTCAAACATCGGTCTTTATTTATGTTTTCCATAGATGGACAGTGTGTGATTGTTTTGTATAGCTTGTCCCCTACAAATAAATTAGAAATAAAAATCTAGTAAAACTGAATTTGGATTTAGGCTTATCAGGTACAATAGTTATCAAGATGTTCTGCATCAGAATCAGATAAAAATGTTAGGTCCAGATCCTCACTGTACTATGTACCATTTTCTTTGCTTTCGCGCTAGTGAATTCTGATAGGGCTTTTACTCAGGAAGAAGTAAATGCTCATTTTGATTTCAAGGGGATTTATGAGTCACTTCTATCTGTACCGTTAAGCTGTCAACACGTAGGCCGCAGCATCGTATCGTTGCTGTGTACCTGCAGGAACATTTTACATTATTTTATTCTTACCTGTTTTTCAATCAGCACTTTTCAGTGCTAAATTATTTTCATTTTCTTTCATTCATATTTTCTCTTTTCTTTCCAGCATGGGGAAGTCATCAGCCGGCTCAAGATACGGAGGAAAAAGAATTGCTGAACCTAATTCAGGTCCATCGGCCAAAAAAGTAGAAATTTCCAATTCATTCGATGTCCTTCATAACATCGGTGATGAGGAAATAGTCATATTTAATTCTGATAAGAGTACTAAGAAAACTCCTTCTTCTTATACTCTAAAAAATGAAAAGACTCCACAAATTACGGTCACGATTCCTGACTTCAATGCCTTTCGGAAAGAAATCGTCACTTCCGTCAAGGATGTGAAGATTTCTTTTCAGACCGGTCGAAGGGGAACTGCTCGTATATTGGCGTAATCTTTTAATGATTTTCAAAAAAAAAAATTAAATTAATTGAATGATAAAAAACCTCAATTTTTTACCAACGCCACTTAAAGTGATCGTCCTTTCAAAGTTGTACTACGCGGTCAGACCGGCGATCAGACACTGGATGAGATCACAACTGAATTAAATTCTTTGTTAGGTTTTTCTCCGATTCAAGTAATTCAAATGAGGAAAAGAATGAACACGAATAATACCAGTAGTGTTTGTTTTGCTCCTGAGCTTTATTTGATCCATTTTATAGAGGATCATTAAATAATTTGCAAATTCCCGAAAGCTCGTCTTATGTTTCATTGTCGAGTCGAGTCAACCTTTTCGAAAATCTTCTACCAATTTTCTTCAAAATATTACGCATTGTCGTCGTTGTCAAGCTTTTTGTCACAGCACTAAAAATTGAAGAATGAATGCCAGATGCATGCTTTGCGGCTCATTCGATCATGAAAAATCTAAATGCCTTTTTTTGGTGGTGATAAACCACTAACAGAATTTTTCTAGTGTGCGAATTGCGCAGGTAATCATTCCTCCAATTCCAAAGACTGTCCCGTTAGGGCATAAATTATTGCTTCTTCACCCATAGAAGAGGTTGCAAAAATCCAATGCCTATTTAGCAAATCTCTGTGCTGATAATGCGTTGAAATGTGCACTGTGTCGAAGAAGGTATGTTTGAAAAACCGTAACTGGCATAAGGACTTCAGCTCCTAACCAAAATGATACATGACCACTACATTCAAGCGAAACAAGAAAAACATTTTATGGGAATTCCTTCCTATTGGATAATTAAACCCA